>NC_043749.1:25470854-25789991 GCF_902148845.1 Salarias fasciatus
TTAACCACCGTGAAGGCTGTTTTTAATCCCTCCGTCTTCTCTTCCTTCAAAGGGAAAGGTAAAAGCAGGGTGGATGAACAAGTCTCCAGTCCATCGCGAGGCAAAAACACACAACTGCATGTACTCACATCAAAATCCTCGATCAACCTCAACGCTTTTCTGTGACTGTGGGACAAAGTATCCCGAAAAACCTGTGCACAAAGATTGCCTCCAGCCTGGACTCAAACCAAGGACTTTTGCATTGTGAGGCAAGAATACCAACCACTACATCACTGTGTGACCTATTTTCCACCTTTGATATATCATTTGAGCAAACGAGAGAAAACAACAGAGCCCCAAAAGGTGATGAAAGACGCTGCTCATCAGCAGTTCAGACAATGACGCAAAGTAAACAAACACTGCTGAGAAACTGATGCTGTCAGAGTAATACTGGATCGCTCCCATGGTCCAGTTTATCTCCTCTGTGAACAGAGTCACCAATCCTCACTGAACATTTGCAGACTTAAAACCAAACGGCAGGATTTTTTTTTTTTTTTTTTTTTTTTTGACTTGTCATCCTGTCTGGGCTGCCTCTGGTCCCCGAAGGCAATTTTCTCAGTTCAGCTGCTATAGATTTAGTCTCGAGGCTTCAATTCAATGCATTCCAGCCTTTCTTCTTCATCTCTTTATTTAAGGTATGCATATAAACTCTGCATTTCTCGTCCAAGCGTCTTTATCTTTCTGTACCTACCTGCAGTTATCTCTGCTGTGAAGTTCTGAACTGTGGTTCCAGCTCCTACACAATGTTGATCCTCACTGTTTATTGTTCACAGTCTTATTCCTCTCAGTGTTTACAATCTTCTAGCCCCAATTGGTCGAGGCAGATGTTTCCCCCCATTGTTTAGTGTTCCAAGAGGTTGTTTTTTTTTTTCCCGCACTTGTTCTTGTTGTTTTTCTTTCCCTACAACATTTTATTTGAATGAATTGAAATTAATGAGACCAAGCTTTGGCTCTCAACCTACTTTTCCGCCTTAATCTAAAAACTTTCCCACCATACGGTTCATTCTGAGAGGCCACCGAGTTGGCAATACGTGTTCCCCTCTGGCCCAGATAGCCCAAACACTGGAGCCGACTGCTGCTGCTGCTGCACTTTAACACATCCTCACCATGTTGTTTTGGCATTTCGCTAAGCATTGTCGAGCCCCACGCTTAAAGTGAAGTTCTGCCTTCAGGCACAGCTCTCGCACATTCATGACACAAAGCTCCTGTTTGTTCACTGGAAAGAAATCTGTGAGTTTCCTGATGTCAGAGGGCATTACCGAAATGCTCTCCTTTCAATAATAGAATTTCAGCAAATAAATGTTCAGTTCCTCATTGAATTTATGCTCAAACAAATAAGACAGAAAACAGTTTTTCTGATGTTTGTGTTTGATAAGGAGGATGAGTCATTATGCAACAAAACACCCCACTTGTAGGCGAGCATGCCAAGCTCATCATGGGACACGGCAGCTTCCGAAGGGGCCTCTGTGTGCTCGTACTCTCTTTCAGTATTGTGGATCTGGGAAGACTCCAAAGCTCCTGCCAGAATACAAAATGCCAGATCACCGCCTTGAAAAGAGCTCCAAGGCGAGGGACGAGCCGGTGTCCAAGAAAAGAGAAACATCTTGTGCTGGGCCTAATTACTTCTGCTCCAAAATTACACAGTTTTGACCTTTCTGAAGCTTCCAGCGTAGCGCCTGATTACAAATTGAGGACGACAGCATTGATGTTCCCAGCACTGTTAATTATTTTTAATGTATAACCGGGGGGAGGGCAGCTGCAGCTCTAAGTTACCTACAAACTGCCTGACAATGTTTACATTTCATCCATTAATTGAATTCAACAGACTTAATTGGTAATTATATAAATCCCTTTCTGGCTGATCATAAAAAAAAAAAAAAAATCTTAAATCATATAAACAAGTGAAAATCCATTTAAAACCGAACAATTAAAGTGAAAGCATTTTCCCACACTGCAGAGATATTAGTCATCATCGTCTGTTTATAGTCTGAGAAAAAGACTTGGATGAAGGCAGGTGTAGCTGGGAGCAGTGCAGTCTGATAAATTGTCACTTGAAGGCAGTTTAAAATGAGAATATGTGGGGCTGCAGAGTTGGGATGAGCTACCTCTGCAGTAGTTCCTCATCTCTTTGCGAAGTTAGTGGCTTGAGGACACATTAGCCGCCGCACTCATCCATCAAATCATCCATGTTTCATACTTGCTTTAGCCAAGACCAGCCAAAAGGCTTTTTTTAGGGTCAGCGGCCTCACAGTGGTGTAGTGGACAGCACTTCATCTCACAGTGTGAGCAACCCTGGCTCAAACGCCCAATTTTCTCCAACAATCCAAAAACATATGAGGATAATTGATTCAAGAGTGTAGTTTTATCTATAGGACAATCTTAATTATATCTTCTGGAACAAACTGCAGTGAAATCCCCACCAAAATAATAATAAGTCTCCCATGGCTGTTGTAATAAGCATGTTTTTATAAACTCACCCTAACAGCATTTTCTTTGAGGCTAATCCTAATTTTCATAGCAGCATCACCGATATCTCAGCTCAGGTCTCTCCGTTGTGTCTGCTACTCTTAAAAATTCAGTTCTAAAAAAAGAAAAAAGTCAATGTTTTCTTAGAAATTCTTCAGTTTTATTGTTGGCTTGGTGGGCCAGATCACATCCTCTTGGGGGCCCGTTTTGGCCCACGGGCCTTATGTTTGACACCCCTGATTTAGATCGTCTTTTCAGTGAGATGAGACCCACCATCTTCTGGTTGGTCATTTTCCACAAAGCCTCTGCAGACGTTGAGCATCATGTCTTTGTCATTTGACACCAGGCTCATTGCTCCGTCGGCCACTGCTGTTTCAAAAGACGACCAAATGAACAAGTCCATGACAAGCTGGTGTCAGGTCAGCGCAATCTTCATCTCCCGCAAATAACATCTTGAAATAACATCTTTAAATCCACACAGCTGCACATTAACTCTCGGCGTCTTATCAGAGGAGCGTCCCCGAGCTGCCTGCCGATACATTAGGAAGCTAAGTGTTTTTACATTAGATGGAGCACGAACAGCTATCCACACTGGCAACAGCAGACGAGAGAAATGAAACAAACTAAACAACATTAGACCGGAATGTGTTGCTATGCAAACTGGAGGAAAGACAGACCCGGATTAGGAGCTTTGTTTCACAGTTATTGGATTTTGGCTCTGTGGGAATGGATTTATCCAAACAGTGAGAGAAAAGCAAACACTGAACCATTGGTGTTAACATGGAAAACACGACTCAGAGTAAACCCATATGATATATTAACACAAGCTTTGTAAGGATATTCACGTCTTCCCAGGTCGCTGCCAATTACTGTCATGTATCCTGGATTTGAAGTGCAATGCATCATTGAGAGACTGGCAGTCTGTTTTTTTGCCCCATTTAAACACACATTTTCAAAAGCATTTAAATTTAATTCATTGCCGAGTTAAGACTGAAACAAACCGAATTTACTTTAATTTTTTATTGCTTTGAGGCTGAGCAAAAAGCAGAGAGATGACAGGGAATGCAGGTTGATGGAGGAAACAAAAGTGGCCTGTCTCTGAGAACTGGAGTTTAATTCAATCTGAAATGCTCTTGAAATAGCATCAACTGTACTTTACCGTTACAAACACAGTAATGTGTTAATGGCCGGCCTTTTACAGGGAAAAGTTAAGGATTTATAATAATAATAAATAGAATAATTTAAAGAAGTATATAAAGCCGGCTCAATATGTATGCTTGATTGAAAATATACATTTTCTTGAAAATGAATAAACACTCATTTCAAATTTCCTTTCAACAGATACACAGTATTTGAGAAAAACATGAACATATGAGAAAGATAAATACAGCTGCAGAAAATGTGTCACCATCAAACAGAACTTTTTAATTAAAAAAAAATATGTAGAATTGGATAAAAGTTGAATAAATTGCCTAAAAAAAGATCGTATTCATGAAATTTAAAACCATTCAGTCTGCTCTGAAGGCTGACTACTTGATCCTTCAAATTTATTTTAATTCATAAAATATGAAGTTTAAAGTCTGTTTGCAATTCATTCCCTGTGAGGCTGCATACCTAAATCTCTGTTCATCCATTTCATTCTGCTCTACGGAGGCAAACCCATTGACCTCTGATCATAACAGGAGCTGCTAACTGGAATCTCATTATGATCCGAGGTCAGCGGATCCATGTGGGCATCAGGGAAACATAAATGAGTTACGTCTCGTACCTCGGCACCGGCTACTCATGAGGAAAGCACCAAATCCCCAACGTGCTTTAGTGGAGCAGCAGAGGAGTTAATGCTGAACTGTCTGGGCAGCTCACACGGGGTGAATGAGTCCGATGTGAGGCAGAGTGCTGATGGGTTTCAACGAAATGTCAGGCTCGCCCTCGCTAATGAGCTGTCAGCGCGTGTGTGCTTTAACTGACCTGTATCTCCTCGAACGCCTCGTCAATAGTGGTGACCTGGTGCTGCTCGTGCAGCGCCGGCTCGTCGCAGAAGAAACACACCAGACTCTTGTCGGTGAGGCAGAAGAGCTTCACCTTCTCGTGGTCCTTGCAAGGATAGGAGCTCCGCTGAGCGTTGAGGATGGCGTCCAGCGGGAAGGCCGAGTAGCGCTCCACAATGTTGGACAGCTTGAGGCTGGGCGACAGCAGCGGGTCGGTGAAGGTCCTCCGGCACTCGGGACAGTCCCGCGTTCCGTGAGGCTCCTGCCTGCTCCAGTGCTCGGTGATGCACTTCCTGCAGAAATAGTGCTCGCAGCCGAAGCTGACGGGGTCCTGGTAGATGCTGAGGCAGATGGAACAGAGGAGCTCGTCCTTCAGACAGCAAGCCATTTGCAAACACGGGGACCGAGCGGCATCTACGAGGGCAAGGGTCTGCAGCAGCCGGGCACACTTGGTTCAGTCTGATAGTGAGCGCTGCACGGCCATGTGGGAGACGACTGAAAAGACTTTGGGGAATCTTAAGATCTTCTTCAATGGTATCTATGAAAAAAGAAAAAAATATATATATATTATCAGCATGCAACAAGAGCAAATTCTTTAGTGAGTGCTTTGCATGTGCTAACATATTAATAATGAAAAGATGGATAAATGCAACAGAGCCTTTGCTTCACACATTAGCAAAACTGACTTTGGCAACAAGCTATTTAATTTTTAATCTTAGTCACACGCAAGAGTTTCTTGTGGGCTTATTCTCACTACACTCTACCACCATGCCATTATATTGAATCACAGCAGACAGAAATCAGCGGTCACGTTATGGTAATAACACAATTTTTTTTTTTTTTTTTTTAAAGAACGGCAAAACATCAAAAGTTACAGCAAACATAATATTTTCAGTTTTTAAGAAGATACACGATGGTGATTTGGATTGACCAACTCAAGCTATCTGAAAAAGAGACACACAAATAAATATCAAAGACTTTTGAATCAGCAGTGATAAGTTGATCTTAGAACATCTTCTATCACTTTCATCTTTTATCACGCTCAGGTTCTTTTTGCTCAGTATATAAAGAAGCTGAAACCACCCTTTCAGTTACTGTGGACATGTTTATATTAACTGAAGCGTGTACATAAAAAAAAGCAGCCCTGTTGTGCAAAAGGATTACATCTAAACACCTAACACCTGAAATTAATTTTTCTTTTTGCCCAATCAATATTAGACTTTCAAAGTACATATAAGCATGTCAGGACTGGTAACGTGACGGAAAATCGATCTACTCCGGCATGTACATGGGAAACAACACACATATGCTGGAGCGCCACTTCTTATCCTGACCCAGACGTCAAACAGCATGTATACAGGTAAACAGCCAGAAGCTGCCAGCAAACTGCCAATACGGCAAAACATGACAAGTTGAGAGGGTGCATATCACCACCTTCTTGATGAAAAAGGATTTCAACAATACTGATCACATTCTCACCTGTGTGCACCAGCACAGAAACAATAGTCCAATATAACAACAGTAAACCACCTGTCAATTCATAGACAAAGATGTTGGCATCTTCATATGCAAAATGAGTACTCTAATCACACTTTGGCTTCCTCCCTGAATACAAATGCATGTTTGTTCAGTTAACTCGGGACTCTGACTTGTCTGTGGGGACATGCTCTCTGTGTGGATAATTTCCAGTGTATCTTTATTGATCGACTAGTGACCAGTTCAAGCTGTAGCCTGCTATTTACCAGGAAGATAAATGCACATCCAAAATTCTCAAAGGTCAGAGTCTACCAGAAGGTACAGGGTTAATGTGGGGATACACGATCAGTTGGAGCACAGACAGTAAATTAAAAACAATTTTGACAAACAAAACATCAGAAATACTCAGGCTTCTGGAACATTTCAACTGTCAAACTAAATCAAGCAGTCAGGAAACATACCAGATTACTTAACTGTGAAATCACATAGCGCATTGATGGATAGTAAATATGACTGACAGTATTTATTTAAAAGCGGTTTTACAGAGAGATTAGTATTTTTCTGCAGATTATAATCAAAGCAAAGTAATATTGATGCAAAGCATCCCTTTAAACCATTCAGCTGCCTTTTTATTTCACTTTATCCCACTCTTGACTGTGTTTCTGCATGAAGCACTTCCCCACAGTGATTTTTTTTTCCCTGAGAGAAGAATTAGTCTTCATTTCTGATGCTGTCTTGCAGCAAACTAAACCAACAGGCGAACACCTGCAGCAGTGTGATCTGCTGCCCACCTCCCTCTTCGGTGTGAAGGAGCTTCCCTTTAAATGCCCTCAGCTGCCCGGACGTGGCTGTTTAATCATTACCACCTATCCTAAACTATCGACCCGGGACTTGCGCCGCACCGTGCACATTCAGACTGTTTATTTTGTCTTGAAGCACTTTGCCTTCCGGTTGGGTTTGTAAACATTAAAACGACCAGAGGGACCACGACACCAGCGGGAGGATGAAGAGGAGGCAGGGACACAAAAGAGGCGTAACACTCATTAAATACGAAAAGCATTAAAAAGGGCGTATTCAGGGATGACACGCGAGGGTTGAAAGCAGTTTGAAATTGTTATTGACATTGGCACGGATGAGTAAAAGTGGAAGAAAAAAAGCCAGCACTCACCAGACTCTCACCACAGCGACATCAGCAGCTCCAATGCGAGAGTCTTTCAGGAAGAAGAGAAACACACAGCGGCAACAGACGCGACCAACTTCGCCAACAAACGGGGGGAGTTGATTAATGCTGCTTCAACGAAATAAATAAAATGTCTTCCGTATGTGTAACATCAAAGCTAATACAAGCTAATTTTTGTTCAATTCTATGGTGAAATCAATCATTTGATTGTGCATAGGGCGTAATAATAATAATAACTAATATTTTTCACCCCCCTAGAAAATCATGGCGTGGTACATACTTCCATCTGTCTTGATAAAATGAACAAAAGACAATAAACATGATAAATATTTGTTATTATTGACTGAAAATTGTTTGTTTAAGAAAAGATAATATAAAAAGTGCCCTAAAACGTAACTGTCACAGATAATTAAAGAAGTTTATGTAATCGGAGCGATGAGACCACGGCAATACCCATGTTTCGCCAGCAGGTGTCACCAGCGTCCGCCCAAAACTAGCCGAGTCGCCCACAGGTGAGGTGGCTGCTGGAGGATGTTAAACTTATCAAATGTATCAATCACGTCAGGCGATTTCAAATCTACCGGTCTGCCTGCAAAAAAAAGGGACTTCAGACAGTGTCAGAGGTATACATATTTAAAAATTCTGCAGAAAACACTTGACAAATTTCTCATCCTCTTTCACCTGTTTCTTGATATGGAACTGCTGGGCTGCAGACAAGGATGATGAGAACAATGCATGCCATCTGTTGAGAATGAATTCATGCATGCATACGTATAACCTCTCATTAATACTAATATGAACTCATACATAGTGTATAACCTTTCAAATGCAATGCTTATTCAAATGGGTGTAGGGTTTTTTTGTATGTGCCTGGGGTTTTAGCAGTTTGTGTGTGAATGTTCATATGCAAGATGTAGAAGACGTGTGCATGTGAGAGTTGATTTTGTGCTACAGATCGTGCTACTGATTGTATATGCATGATTCCAGAGGTGCGTGTGTCAAAAATGAATTCTCGACAAAGCTCCATTAGAATTAGATATGCAAACGAGCGGCTATGAAAACTAGATGACATAATTTAGAACTTCTGATGAGTTGACAACAATGTATGTTTTAAAGCCAGTTGCCAAGAAACAACTTCTGAACAACTGTTGCTTGGGTATTGAGTATTCTTTTCTGTTATCTGTTGTTATACGGCTCTGTTTGGCCTAGTACAGGCATGGTTCATTAACCCTGCTGTTTTATGTTCAGTCTTCCTGTTCTTGCTGATATCTTCAAATCTCTAGCTCTTTTCCATTGACATATGGACACCGGTGAAGATTACTTCTTACAATGAAATGTGATTTTACGCAGATATGGTAAGAGGACTGCACTCAACATAGTCCTAGGCTTTACTTTTTATTGTCTCATGCTAGCTGTTGCCAAAGCTGTCCGTCCCTGGGAGTGGGATCCCTCCATACTGTGGTTCTCCCCAAGATTTCTTCTTTTCCCACTGGGTTTTTGGAGTTTTTTCTTGCTGGATGTGAGGGTCTAAGGTGGTGGCTGCTTCATTTTGTCTCGTTACTGTAAATTTGACATATTAACATTATGCTTATTCACTGTTTTTATTTTTACCAACCAATGTAACATCTTGAAGCCCTCTGAGGCAACTGTTGTTGTGATACTAGGCTATACAAAAATAAATTGATTGATTGATTGAGTTTTAAAGGAGTCATATTATGCAAAATTCACTTTAAAAAGGTATCTTTACAGTCATATTACCTCCCAGAGCCTCTGTATGATCCCCCAGAAATGAAAAATTCAGTCACCTCCCTCAATTGCACACTTCACTTTTAAGGAAATATATATTCAAACACTCGATTCTGAAATCTTACTTTTGTCTACGTCAACAAGAGGACAACCACCCCATCCCACCCCACCCCCGAACAGGATCCAGCCTTTGGGACCCCCACCATGTGTAAGACAGTGGTAGTGGCCAGATGCGTTAAAGATGCGTCCTGGAAAGTAGGCTGTGAAAAACAGGCTGTTCGGAGGAGGGCTCCTCAGAGCCACTTTTTAGACTGCTCAAAGTCCGAACATAGGATGAATCTGGGGCAAACAAACTTATATACTATGCATTTGGGCTTCTGTGACCTATATGACGTGACTGAAAAATAGCATAATAGGTCCGCTTTAATCTAAAGAAATTCCTGTTGGCAGGTATTTCACTTCACTTCCTCCTTTCTCAGATCACTTGCAGAGTCCATCTCCACTCCCACCACACTATTGGTCTTTCCAATGAGTATGCTGTGCCTGTTGGAATCGGCTATTCTCAGCCTGCTGCCGCATCATCCAACAACAGAGAGGATAGCGCTCACCATCACAGACTCATCAAACACCTTCAGCTTCGTGAGACAGATGGTGCAGGGCCTGAGTGACCTCAGAAAATAGACGGCTTTGACCCTTTCTGTAGAGAGCTTCGGTTTTCTTCACCCCGTCCAACCAACTGTTTATATATACCTCTAGATATCTGTAATTCACACAATGTCCACACTGGCTCCCTGGACAGAGATGGGGGAAAAAGACACCCTGTTCCTCCTCAGCTCCACCACCAGCTTCTTGGTTTTTTACTGCACCGATCACATATAGTTCTGCTCACACCAAGTGACAAAGTTGTCCACAGTTGCTCTGTACTCAGTCGATGAATCAGAAATCAATCTTATAATAATGGTAACAATAATAATAATAATAATAATAATAATAATAATAATAATAATAATAATAATAATAATAATAATAATAATAATAACAATAGCAAATTGTTTCTGCATAATAAAACATATTTGATTCTCATTGATTTTGTACATGACCCTGGAAAAGCTGAAGTCTGAGTTTCGACCTGTGACTGTCAGTCTCGATGGGATGGATCCATCCTTTATGTGATGCTGCCTGGAGCACTGATCTGAAATAAGAGGTCTTTCACTTTTAACATCCACCATAAATTATCTCCTACCTGAGAGGCAAAAAACAGCAGCTGAAATCTACAAAAGTAGGCAGCTCAGGAAAAAAGGTCAAACTAGAGGCTTTCGTGAAAACTTTACCGTCAGTGTTTAAAAATAGAAATAGCTGCCTTCAATAGTCACAATCTGAATTTAACTGTGAGCAAACATACATTTTGTAGCAGCAGGGGATATTTGCAGCACAAGTGGAAAGGAATGTCTGTTCAATGCTGCAAAATGCTGGTTTGAAAAAATATCATTCTACTTCAGAAATACCAGTTTGTATAAAAGTGAAGATCATTTACCACATTCAGTGAGAGTTTTTTTTTTGGACTTGAGATTTCCACAACACATCAAACTAGAGATAATTAAGTCTTTCACTGATATATTCAGGATGTAAACTTTTAGCAGCACATGTATGATGTTATCAGACAGCCTTTTATAACCAAAAGAGCCAATTTTATCCCAACACATGGCTTCATTTGGAACCGTAATCTTGTTTTTGAAGTAAATTAATTTTTCTAAATCATTTTGCTTTATATTCCAAAACTGAGGTCCATGCTGCATTCATAGGACTATTTAACCATGATGTCCATGTTAATTCCCAATCGGCTGACATTGTTGCTTTCCAATACATGCTCTCCTTTGGTTTATAAGCATTTTTATTTGCATTTCATCACAAATCATCAAAAATAAAACATTATTTACATATTTCATTATTTACATGATGCGCATGCAGAAAATGCATGCTTAAACCTGATGCCTTGTCCTGACAGGAGCGTGGCGGAGTTCAGCTGCAGGTGCATTGCTTGTGTTTTCCATCACGACGGATGAAAACTTCAGTCTGTGGTGCAGAAGAGTCCTCATGTACAGTAGCTGTCGCTCTCGTGCACAGGCGTTAACGACTCTTTGCCTCCTTCTTGCTGTGGCGTGTTGACACACTCCTCTTCCTCTCCGAAGGGGAGATCACAGTCCTCCGGTTTCAGGCCTGCGAGCAGACACGACCCGTTTCCGATGTTCAGAGTGATGTTGACGTTGACGTGGGGGCCGGGCGTGATGGGGCTAATGATCTGCGGACTGGTGGGCTGAGAGGACGACTGTGAGCAGACGCTGGCCTGGGCAGCGCCTGGCTCTGAGTCAGACAGTAAAGTCATGGGTTCTGACAGGCACAAGTGATGGGGGTCAAGAGCTAAGGTGGCCTGTGAAGCGCAGATGGACTCGTGGCTGTTGTGGCAGTCAGTCCCGGTCGAGGTTTCAGTGGAGGTGCTGCTCTGACTGCGCTCACTGCAGGGCAGC
Source organism: Salarias fasciatus (assembly GCF_902148845.1). Lineage (NCBI taxonomy): Eukaryota > Metazoa > Chordata > Actinopteri > Blenniiformes > Blenniidae > Salarias > Salarias fasciatus. The sequence continues at coordinate 25,482,275 of NC_043749.1, forward strand.
GTCCCTTTTTCCAGCAGGCACTGCTGCTCTGGTGAGGCAGCCGTGAACGTCGTCAGCTGAGATTCCCCCAAATGAATGGAACCGATCTGCAGAGGGACGGGACGGGAAAGTTAGATTTCTGAGTTTCATTGCTGACAAAACGGAGCCTTTATTCTAAAACAATCAAACATTTTGACTGAACATTGTTTAAACAACATATGTCTGTAAATTTGCAAGTGTACGAGCGGAATGTATTAGCAGAAGAAACCATCAGTTTCTGACTTGCTGGTCATCACTGCTAAATCATTAAATCCAAACTGACTGGATACAAAGCATAAACGTGATAACACAAATGATAATTTCTTTGATATTAAATGTAGGCAGACTAGGTAAAATTGGCATAAAGCTGGTGTGACATGCTCCCACTATAGATTTGGATAGTATTTACCACCTGTGCTGACATTACTCTCTCTGTGTTACTTGTGGAATGAAAAACATCTGAAGTGACTGAATCCAGGGTGCGTGACTTAATTTATGAGGATATATTGTTGCTAACTGAATAGTACAGTATGGTACGTGATTTAGATAATAGTGAAACAACTATATATCTATATGTGAAAACTGTATCCTGGTAAGAAAAATACAGAGGTTTAAAAATAAAGAGAAGTACGGTATGTGGCAGAGGTATTTGTTCTATGCAAGTGTTTATAGTACTGAATGAAAATAATGAGGAGTCAGTGGTGGTGTGGAGATTACATGAGACCCCAGAAAGCAGCCCTTCAGATGCACTTTTTCTTCTAACCCAGTGGAGAGGCCCTTTACTGCATGTTTTATATGTTTTTCTCCTTCAACACACCTCAATCTAATGATTATATCATTACCGAACTCCGCATTCAGCGAGGTGCGGAGCAGCAAGGAGAGACATGAAACATGCAGTAGAGGTGCCCTGGAAGACTGATTTCCAGCATCGACCGAAAACGATTTAAATATTGTAGATGCTCAATACGATGCTCTTGCTGAAGTCTGACAGAGTGTAAAAACAAGCAAAGCTGACTGTTTTTTCAGACACACATACACACAAAATAAAAATTAACTCACTTTATCACCGCTCTGACAGTTTCCATTTGCATCTACTTTGGGTTGTAATCTTGCCGAGTCTAGAAAAAAGGAACCATGGGAAGCTGAAAGGGAGTGAAAATGCCATTCAAACAGTTCCCGATAAAGATGCTGACAAATACTGCTTATCATAGTCCTGTACTAGGAGCTGGAGACAAACGTGGCTTTTTCACAGAGCCAGAGTTTGATGAATGCCTTGTGGTGTGGTAAGCAGGTACCTCTCCTCCGGACTCGCTTGCAGAGAAACAGCAGCATGAGAATGACGAGGAGGACGACGACTCCAGACACTCCAGTGATGGCTGCAACTAACGCAGGTAAACACAAACACCACACAGAAGAACGAAGGAGGAGAATGTCTTTCAAACGAGGTTCGTAAGTCATTGCTTTCTTCGAACGACTGATTAGAAACTCTTCGTTTACGGTACCTAGTTTGGCGGCAGGCTCTGTGGTTAGTGGAGGGCTTTCTGTAGAAAGCTTTCGCACTTCCTTTAAAACCAAAGGCGTGAAAAGCTGCGTGGTGCCTCGCACTGTGCTTGGAGCCGCCGGGGCTGAGCTTGCCTCGACCGCGCTCGTCGTCATCGTCGTACTTGCAGTTGTGTGCACGGCGGTAGACGTCAGCTCTGTGGTCTGATGATGTTCACACACCGTGTCTGAAGTGGCATCGCCTTGCCTGACAACAGGACTCCCTCTGCAGCTGCAGATATTAAAGGAGGTTAAAGATCTGAGTTACCAACACCAGTGTACAGTAATTAGCCACAACATTATGACCTGTCATGGCGGTTCACGTTTTGCTGTACCAAAAACAATGGCCTGTGACACAACAGGTTTCCTGAGAGCTCTCTGTCAAAACTCGCATTAACTTCTGCTGCAGCCTGATCGCCTGTCTGCTGTCCGCTGGATCATTTCTCAATCATTCCCTACATGCATCATCCTCCATCCTCCAGTTTTCAGCTTCTAACGTTGAGAAAAAATACCCCTCCTACTAAGATTTAGCATTATAAAGAAATATTTGGTATTGGTCATAATATTATGGCTGATGTGTGTGTGGACGTGACTCTTCTTCTCTTACTCTGTGTGAGGCCGACAGCGGTCTGTGCTGGATTCGGTGTCTGAAAACGTCCCGTCGGGGCATTGCTCACATCTCACGTCTGAGTTCGACGAACCTGAACACGACAGCGACACATTTCTCGTCATGAAACCTGAAGTCTGATCAAGACGCTGATTAAGAATCTTCCTATAGGAGTCAGAACTTTCTTATAACTGCTGCGAACCCGCAGTTTGAACCACCTCCTGCCAGTCTGGCTCGTTGCTGATTTCTATCTTTGTTTTCTGCTCAGAACAAAGCAGCCAGTGAGACATTGAGGCTGAGGTCAAATTACGTGCGCTGGATGCAGCAGGGTCATTGGAAGGTGAGCAGCTTGAAGAAAGCTGGCTTTCGACAGCTGGGATCGTAAATGGAAAAATTGAAAGAGCTTTCTTCAGAAAAAGAATAACTGAAAGGCTGCATGTTACCATCAAATTCATCTTTAGAAATTAAAATCTTGAAAAACTTTTGTAGTAGTGTGAAACTGAATGAGAAACATCCATTTTATGATCAATCCATTGGTTCCCTTTGACTTTTATTCTACAAAAGACAGGTGAAACCGTTAGTATAAAGTATTTTTTAGGTTTTCTTTTTCTTTTCTTTTTTTTTTTTTAACTTTATGGCAACCTTGGATCCCTGAAAGGTGCCAAAATATAAATTATATTACTTGGAGCTGAATCAAGCATCTGATATTTAAAACTGTAACTTTAGTCCATCTTATTTCTAACTGGCATAAAGAATTCTCAAGTAAACGAGGACATTAACCAAACAAATTCTTGTAATATGCTAAGATTACATGTGAAGTGAACGCTTTAACGGTGAGCAATGAGCGACAGTCCGTACCTGGTTTGGAGACTCCAAATCCAGCTTTGCATGTTCTGTACCTGACACACTCTTTGCAGTATGGGTTATCAAATTGAGTGATGCAGTACATCCCAGGCTGACATACACACTTGGCATTTCTGTTAGAGGAGCAAGTCTGGGCATACTGAAGGCCTTTGTCTGCAAATACAGACAAAAAAAAAAATAAATAAATAAATCATATTTTATTAATTGAAAGACTTTGAATTTTGTTGAATTCTGTTTTTAAATATTTTTTTTATAAATTGCAGTCATAAATATACAGTGACACATAACAGTGGATTAAACATTATGAGTGGATTGACTGACTTTCTTTGCATTTGGCGCAGGGGAAGCAGTTTCCGTTGTAGTTCCAGGTTTCTATGTACAGCAAGTTGGCGCACTCCGCGCAGTGACTGTCAGCAGTTTCAGAGCATTCCTGCTTCAGCGACCGCCCTGTAACGACATCCAGGTGATTGCTTTACACAGCCAGTAATAACGGACGACATCCTGCAGCAGACAGCTGTTCTTCCTGCTTCTCACGAAGTTTTATTACACATTGTGTTTAAGATCACAGCATCATGCACAAAATGAAGCTTTGACTTAGATCAGGGGCGTCAAACACATTTTATTTCAGGGGCCACATACAAGCCCTCTTGCGTATCAGTTTTGGCCCACAGGCCTCATGTTTGACACCCCTTATCTAGTTCATCATGACCTGCTTTGAGGCAGGCTTGAGGATATCAAAGGGAAAACAGGTATTCCTATCAGAGGTGGCGAGTCATAAAAACACCGAAAAGTATTCAGGTAAAAATTTCAATAACATCTTGAGGATTTGTTTTCTGATCATTATTTTACAGTTTTCTGACATTTGAAAACATCAATCCTTCAAAATTCTCTCTTTCAGAAATTTCACTGTAAATTTAAGTGAATTAACGATTCCATGACAAGGCGCTGCTGCCGAGATAAATCATCTCTTCCTCCTCATCAGGGCACCTGATTGGTTACTTTTAATGACTGTATATGACCATCTATAACTTCATAGGCCCAACCAGTCATGTCTGAGGTGGTTTTCAAACAATATATGTTACAACACAGGTGATAAAGTATTAAAGTTTAGTGAAAATTTTCAACTATGAATAGCAAAGTTGGTATTTTTAGTCACGCGTGCATTCAATGAACAGGTTGTCCGGATTTGAGAGTTCAGTAAAGGATTAGGTAACATAGATAGTTCATACTTTAGTAGATCCACAATTTAACACCGTTTATAATAAAAAAGAGTCCAGTGAACCCTCCTTGCAGCCCTCATACACTCAGCAGAGAGGAGGAATGTAAAACAATTACTTTCACCCTGAGTGGGAGAGATGAAATGAACTGGTGCGTGAGATCAACCTAATGCTTGAGCTGAAATGAAGTGGACAAATTCTCGAGGGGGAAAAAAAAAAAGAAAAAAAAGAAAAACAGAAACTTCCCAACATAACAGCATTCCTGCTCTTCAACTCCCAAATCACTGCTGTCAAAGCAGCTCTCAGAGCCCAAACAGAGCAGAAGGATTATCAGTCTGGCTATCCAGGTGAGTCACAGTTATCTTATAAATCTTATTTACAGTTTCTACCACAAAAACTGAGACTTTTGGAAAGAGATCTCCGAGGGGCTGCAAAGAACATAAAGTTAGGATTCTAAACAGTTGATGCAAATGCTATTACGAAACAACAGGAAGAAATTGACGAGTTACTGAAATAAAATGGTCTGAATGGGTTTCCACTCACCAGGAGGGCACCTCTTACAGCACAGATTGGAACCAGCAACCTTATATTCCTTCGCTTCATCGCGACACCTTCCCTCTGGGCCGACGTGATAGGGCTGGGAGGAGACCTGTGCAGAGGAGAAACAGCACTTAGAGCAGTGGTTCTCAACCTGGGGTCTGGGACCCTTTGAGGGAGCACCAGAGATCACAGAAGGGACACATTTTGCACATTAAAACTGTGATAAGGTCGTCTCTCTCTGCTGTATCAGTTTTCTTGATGCTCATTTCGAAGACCAGTGCCTTGGTATTGCAATGAGAGAGGGCGTGTCCACCCTTCACTGAAATGTTTTGGGCGACCAAAGATCAGAAACTGATTAGCTAAAAATGACTTGTCTGGAAAATAATTGCAATCGGTGGTCAAACGAGCCCCGAGAACAGTAATTTAAAGAATCCGCAATTCAGTCACTGTGGGAAAGTGACAAGTTGAAGACCAGCCACAGCAGACCCGTGAGCTGCCGAAAAACCCAAATGAGCAGTTGCGGTCACAGGAAACAGGCGACTGACGTGATGCATGAGGTTCTGCTACATCGGACGACTTCCAGTTGGAGAGAGTTTAATCTGGTATTTCTTTGGGGTTTTCGCTTGAGAAGAGGGGGATGTTTCCTCGACCTCTAAGGTGAAGTTTGACATCCAGACAGCAGCATTTGTCATTCATCCACCTGAGAAATGGCATCGCGTGACGATGCGCTCTGTATGACAAACAACTGGAATTCCAAAATAATCAGGATTTACAACTGTACAGGTAATAGGATGCATGTTTCGGTCTGCATGGGTTGTGATGAAGTGGCTTGTATGATTTCTATGAAACTGAACATTGAGCGCAGGGTTTCAGGAAGGTGCCGTGCCACAGAAGCCATTCACACCTCCCCTGTGAGAACCAACCGGAGCAAAGAAACTCGCTGTGTTTCTCGTATTACAGGAAACGGAGGCGGCAGCAGAGAAGTCCTCAGCTCCAAAGCGGAGGCTTCATGTGTGTTGTGACCACCGGTTGTGTCAGTGGCGGCGGCGGCGCTGGCGGTGGCGGCGGCGGCAGTGAGGGGGGGGCGGGGAGGGGCACCATAAAGATGAACTGTGAAGCTTTTCAGGGAGAACATTCTGTTTTTTCCTCTTCGCGTTGGCTGCACGCCTGGAATAATTCATCTTCTCTCAGAAAACTGAAAGTAAGGCAGAGAATCGGGGCAATAGAAGGACTTACTGTTTCAGTGAAAGAGTGAGACATGAAGTCTCCTCGTATTCAAACACAATGGTACAGGTTGAAAACACACCGCCGCCATGCCATAAAGATAAGAGGTGATGATAAAAAGACACCAGACACGGCGTGAATGAGTTAGCTCCAGATTAGGTGGGAAAATCAGTTGAGACAAGTTTAAAAAAGAAGAAGTAATTTAATCTGATCAGCACAAGTCAAAGAGTTGTGAACACACGACACACTCCACACTTAACACACATTGAATTAACTCGGATTCTGGAATGAAGCCTTCCAACTGTGCTGAGGCAGAGCGTCACTCACTGACTGAAAGTGGACGAGCTGGCATGTAAACACAACAACCAGCCTGAAAGAGTGTAGCAGACACACACACACACACACACACACACATACACACACACACACATACGGACCTTACCTTGACAGGTTGGGCACTGAGCAGCACCAGCAGCAGCAGCAGAAATATGTCCTTCATTGTTTTTGTGAAGTGACTCACACAGGAGAGGGTTTCACAGCCTCTGTGCGCTCTGCGCTCTGCATCTTGGCTTTTTTTGAAAGGCGGGTCAATGTTCTGCAAACAGGAGCAGTTTCCTTGAACTGAGTCAAGTATTTGGAGGAAGGAAACGCCGCTGAACTGTAACCCGACCACTTATTTGCTGAGAACATTCATGATTATCTTACAGGCAGAGTGCAGGTCAGGTTAGTCTTGATGCCACCAAACGATAACACAATTTCCTTTAGCCTGGGAGACAACAGTTGATTTAAGTTCTAAGAAAAAAAACAAAACAATATGTCATGTGTGCGTGATAGTTCATTCAGTAACAGTATCATTGTTTCATTTGATCACTTGCAGAGTTGAGGCAACACACAAGGGAAACATGATATGAAGATCCACGTCCACGACTGTCAGTCGCGCTCATCATCTCATTATGTCCTCCATTATGAATTTGTTTCAGTCAAGCAATGAAAACCCGAGACGATCACTCAGTATTCAGTGCTGCTGTCATTTGGTTTTAGATGAATAGCTGGAAAATATGTAGATTCCACTTCTTTCTGGTCACTTTCAACACCGAAACAGGAAGTAGTCTGTTAAAGGTTATGTTATTCACATCGGTCTCGAGACTGAGTCATCATCACGGCACAACTGTCAGAATATTTTGATCATACCAGAAATTGAAATTTTTCTTTCTTGAATATCTCCTAACATTTCTTCCTTCGTCTGTTGGTTATAGATCTCTCAAGTCAACTACAGCTGGAGACTGTAGTTAAAATGAAATCATAAAACCCGAGTGACTTGTAGAAGGTTAAAATCCTGAAAAACACTCAGGTAATCCTAAATAACTGCAGAAATCCTCAGCTTTCCCTTGCTACCATGAGGACATGGGTTCTTTGTACTAGATAGCAAATCCAGCAAAGGCGTAAATTGTGCATTGTGAATGTTGTCTTTGTTTTCCATGTTTTTATGCTGTCCGCACCCCTCCTTTGTTGTGATAAAGGCTTGCAGTTCCCTCCCTTCAAGACGCTTTCTGTACTGAGATTGAATGTTCTTTCTGTGCACGTGCCAGTTCGCCCAAGTTTTAGGTTTTCAAGTGAAAAGCTTCTGTTAACACGATAGCATTACTCTGAGAAACTGAAAACACAGCTGTTTGAAAATGGCCACCGAGGTGAAACTTTTTGATAACAGTTTGACTCTGTCGTCATGTAGACGGGCGAAAACGCAACTTTCTGAAACAGCTTGTCGTGACTCCCAGTTCACATCCTCCTGGGACTTGGTAGTCTAGAGCTGAGAAGCAGGAATTTCATTCCCAAAACAAACAGCATCCGCTCGTAACCCAACATCTTTTTTCAGCGTTTTTAGCTTTTCTGTGTAAAAACAGCTCATTTTCAACTTTTTCTGAAACGAAAACGCCAAAGCGATGTGTTTTCTCTTGAAACAGTCGTGTGAATAAATCACTATTTTGATCAAAACTCCGTTCTGTGGAACAAAATGCAGAGAAGCCGACAAGCACACACACTCAAGTTCGTGTTGGACTGTGGGATGAAGCCGGGCCACGCCGTCACGTTAGCGTTCACCGGGGACTCCGAGTTGAGTGAGGGTGTACTCAGATTGACCCCGACAGTCGATTCAGACTCACCACTGTTCGAGGAAACAACACAAACAGCCACACAGAACTGCTCCCCAGGCCAACCTGGACTCGAACCAGACTTATCTCACTACGAAGCAACAGTGGTAACCACTGCTGAACTCCGTGGCATTAAATTCAAGAAAAAGGTTTTTTATTCCTGTCCCAGTGCATCTGTAGTCCTGTGTATTTTCACACCATGCCCCAGTGCTGTATTCTTTGTTCCTGTCACAGATGTTGACATTTCTCGATGAAGTTCCCCCTCCTACACCCTCGGCATTTCTTCAGTACACAAGCAGAACAGGAGCATTACGTCCATCAAATCTACAGTAAATATCCCAGGTTTCTCTAGAACGTGGAAAATGTCCGAGGGGGAAGTGTGAAAGTTTTTTTTAAAGAGATGTTTGGTTGTTTTCACCTCCCTGAAGTAGCGCACTGATTTGCACGTTTAAGCACTGTACTGATGAGTCACTTCTAGAAGCCCAGTGACATGTGAGTTCGAAACTTGCTGATTTTCAGACAGCTCGAAAATGCTGTCTGTGAATTTTCTATTGGAGGAATACTTTCTCTTTCAGATTCCCCAAATGTAAGTTGTTAGGATAAATTAAACAGCCAAATAAAACAGTGTGCACAACGTTCAGATCAGAAACGGCAATAGATGCACAAATAAGTTCATTTATCATCATTTTATTGACAAAACAAATATACAATAAAGTGTGAAACAGAACATCCAGGAGCTTTTTGTGCAGAGCTTGCACATCTTTCAAGAACACCATGATCCCATTAATAACAGCTGGGAACCGATCAATGGGAAAAGGCATGTGAGCTCTGAGATGACCGAACTTTCCTTTGACTTGATGGTTTGTGATACGGATCTTCTAAACGCCGCCGAATCGCCACAACACGGCCGCAGGAACTAAAAATACACCAAACTCAACTACAAGAATCCAGCATTCAAACAGACCTCAATCAGGTCACGGACTGAAAAAACAGAAGCGCCGACATGGGAGTGATTGTGAGCGTGTGCGATAAGGCTCGCGGTTTCCTGCAAAGAGCAGCTTCTCCATCGGCCACATTCTGCGTTTCAGCTCTGTCTCAGTCCGGCAGTGAGGCAGTTTTACAGGAAGTCAAAAAACAGAAGTGTGTGAGAATCTGGGAGCTAAAGTAAACACACTCAAACAGACACACACACACACTGCCGTTGGGCAGATATGGGATTCACACCGACTTCCCTTGTGTTGCAATTTGCCGATCTATTATAAAAATTTTGCATTTCTTAAACCGTGGAAATGTGTCACATGTTTCAATTCCAAATGTGGCGCAAGTTGGTCTTGCTTCACAGCCACGAGGCTGCAGGCGGTCGCGTGTGGCGGCCAGATATAAAATAGTCACTTATATTACATAAGATATCCTCTTACTAAACTTTATCTCACTCAAAAGCTGATTTAACTCGATTTTATTCACATCCAATTGACGAAAATACATGAAAAAAAAGACTTCCGATGATTTTTCAGCAGACACGGTACGATGTGCTGCTCGCCTTTCTTTTTGCAGAGAAGTGTTGAAAGTTGTGTCGAGCCAGGCGGGACACGTCTGCGATCTCATCACGGTTAGCAGGCATTCTGGCTTCAGACAGATTCTGGGAGGGAAAAAAAAAGAAAAATTAGAATCATTATAATCAATTTGTGACAAGTACAGGATGACACCAGTGGTGGGCCGTCAGGGCCTGCAAAACCTTCTCTGCTGGCCTAAAAAGTATCTGAATTACAGACTGATGTAAATTATATTTTGTCCATAAATAATTCATAAATGATTCCAAACGGTATGTTCCAGTTCCTTTCATAGTTTTCCCGTGGTTGCGCTGCTTCCAGACATGTTTTTTTTTTTTTTCATATTAAATCATTTAACCAATCAGATTTCAGGCATCATCTGTTGCTAGGGTCAAAGAAATCTGCCTGAGGCCTTCACTGTTCGTTCCTGATGGTGCAGTAAAGTAAAGTAAAGTAAAGCTTCAAACAGACAGTTGCTTCAACCAATCAGAATTCGAGTTGGCGACTCAGCGCCTTCTAGCTAGCATACACTAACAACAGCATATCCAGGCCCTCTGATTTACATTCACCAAGAGATACAGTAGGTGGCGGTATGCACCTAAGTTGTTGGTCGTCTACCGCAATTATTCCAAGGAAGAAGAAGAAGACCTGAAGAGAAATAAAACTTATGCCAGAAATACCACAGGGCAGCTGGACTTTCAGCCCTGGCTTTATGGAACTGAAACGCACGGATAATCTATATGACAGAGCAATTGAACTCTTTTTGAGGAAGGAAATGAGGATGGATTTTGTTTAGAAATAATCGGGATTTTGGTGAGTAAAATGTTCCTCTTTTCCTAAATAATATTGCTGTTTTATTAAAGCGACACTAAGGAACTTTTCAACCTTAATAAAACATTCTAATATCTCTTGTGATGATACATCGACTTACAACTAGTTGAATGACCCCTCTGTCACGGGCTGAGGGCGTCAGTATTGCTTCACTTGGACTAAGCAGCTGTGAGGAGGGTGGTAGGAACCCTGCACACTAAAAAACTCCAAATGTGCGAACTGCTTTACGGCATGCGTCACATCATGATCTAACATTGTTTAGCCACCATTAGATTAATTACCTTGTCATTATCCATCCTTCACACAGCCACTGGAAACAAATGTAGGCGAGTTCAGTCCGACAGCACGCCACCGGGAGCAGCATTTTACGAAGCCACGTGCTCATCCTCATGGGAAATGTAGTATTCGTTCAGGCAAAACACTACCGCTTTTGTCCACTGGCGCTGCCAAAATCAACAAAAACTGAAAGTTCCTTAGTGTTGCTTTAAGTTGTTGATGCTTATTGTATGTGCACAGATGTAGTAGGAGACTTGAGCACTTCAGCAAAGGCATTTATTCTGGCTGCACAAGTATCTATCTGCTGTGCAACAGTTCTTTATATGCATATCTGCATAATAAGATTTTTTTTTTTACAGACAAAATAGTTGAGAGGTGGATTGGTTCAGGCCAATAGCAGAGCAGGCGGGGGGGCGGCTGCCCCGGGCCCACTGCTGCGTGGGGGCCCATCATGAAGGGAGGGGGGAAAAAAGTGTGCTGAAGAAAATGGTAAGGAAGGAAAGCTGGACTCTATAACAGTCGCGTTTTGAGGATGAAGTTGTTTAAAAAATAAACATTAAAAAAAACGCTCGCCCATGTTGTCTGTTGTTTAATTTTCCCGGAGCTGCAGCCTCGCTTTTACCGTAATGTGTGGAATATGTGCGCACGGCTAAGTTTACTGCGGTCAAGCCAGCCGGCGCTCTGATAAACACAGTCAAGTGAGCCGACACATTATATTACTTCACGCATTACGGTAAAAGTGAAACGAGAGGATTGCAAAACAAACATTGATCACAACCTTATTCATAATTAATAGAAGACGCATAAATAATGTTGACAACAAACTAAACTGAACAACAAAGTAAATTAAGGAAAGCTTGTGATAATGCTGCTTTTCAGTCCAGTCAATAGGCTGTATGAACTGGGAGATATTGAGCTCAAATACTGCATTTCTCTTACAAATATATACATATGTATATATATATATATATATATATATATATATATATATATACAAACACACACACACATATACACACACACACACACATATATATATATATATATATATATATATATATATATATATATATATATATATATATATATATAATTTTTTTTTTTTTTTTTCAATATTTAAAGCGAAAACAAAGAGGTGTTTCTGAAGGAGACACTACAGTAATGTGATTCACAAGTGATTTGGAGTCAATAAGTCAAATAACCTGGGAGCTATTGAGAAAAAAAAATCAAATTTTTATAAAAATATTAATACAAATTATTGAAAATGTTAAAAGCTAAAAGACAGAGGTGTGTCTGAACCAAACAGTGTCGTACATTACGTACATTGCACATTACATTATCTGCGGCTTTTTTTTTTTTTTTCATGTTTTAATGGGGATGTTTGGGCCACAAGGGCCCATAGACAATTGCTTCGCCCCCCCTGGGCTGGGACCCCTGCTCCGCCCCTGGTTCAGGCGAATCTGTTCTGAAGGCCTTAGTGTGAAATGCAATGCAATCCACTGGATGACACCAATGACGCATTCCGTCAAAAACATTTACATTCAGTTTTGCTTTACATGACAAAACTCTAGTTCATTTTGCATTTGTGGAATTTAAGAAGTGCAATTAAAAAACTATGACAATATCAGCTGTTTATCTCTGAATATTTACAGGTTTATATAGGTTAGCTACGGTTGTGAGCAAGCACACTATTCCATCCAATTTAAATTGAACTGTTTTATTCAAAAATGTGTATAAACTCTGAAAAAAAATGTCTCAGATTTCTGAGAGAGAAAGTCTAAAGCGCTTTAGTTCCTACAACAAATTTAAAAATGATAGTAGAAGTACATCGATGCTGAGGAGCACATGTGATCTCATCACACACCGCTTCTCTGTATCGTCTTCCAGACCACAGAAAGAAGCATGAAGCCGTTTGAATATCTTCACATCAGAGCAGAGCAAAGATCAGCTGGTCTGGATGATCTGACCTCCAGTTCCCTGCTCGATCCTCTGGCCTTGGCGTCGAGACTGCTGTGCAGATCCAGGCAGCTCGGCGGTGGCAGAGTGGTTTGGCCCGTGTTCGACCAGCCGGACAGGCAGTGCTGCATCGAGGCAAACAAACCATCACCATCATGAAGACTGCCTCAGATATCACGTCAATGGATGCATGTAAACCTGGTCAAACGGCTACACTATCAATGCTGCAGGAAGTTAAAAGCAAAAGGAGAGCTGATATTGAAAACCGCCAACAAATCTAACAAATCAAGCCTGGAAGATAACATCTGGCCGCCGTCTGCTGCACAGTCACACGTATCAAGCCTTACTGCTGTGAGAGAACTGTTCTGGCTTGGTGACTCTGAGTTCACCGATAACTCACCGATGGTAACCCCAGACTGTCAGAGGGGTCGAAGCTGCACCGCCGGTGAGGTTTGTATCTGTGAGGCGGCAGCAGGGCGCTGCGAGGGATGCTGACCCTGAGAAGAACAAGACGAGAGAATAATGACCAAACATTTGGTGTGAAGTGAACCCTTTTACTGTGTGTCGTGTTGTTCGTGCAGAGAACTGACTGTCATATCTATTTTTTCATCAACAGTTACATAAATTAGACGGAAAGAGTACTGGATTTCGGTCCATTTTTTTGAGAAACAACACTAAACTTTTGTTCAGTAAATGTGGCAGATATTAGGAACAGCTTTCACTATGAGATAAATTTTATAACTGTCTGATCGGCTCATGCTCAAGTAAATCCTCCAATCACCTTATTGTCTTCTCTTCTTCTGTCAGCATTTGATTGCAGACTTTTTTTCCTTCCACTGTTGGTAATGTGCCTCCTAAACTAACTTCAAACGGATCTTATTTGGTTTGTTTTCGTACTATTTCCAACTTTTCTGCTGACTGGCTTTGTGTTTCGATGATGCCTCAGAAATATGTTGGGTGACAGTTTAATTGCGAATGAGACACACGGGAACAGAATTTCTACAAGTTGGCATTCAAGCGTTGGGATTCTGCATCAACTCTGGTCCTCAGGCTCTTTGAGAGAGACATCTTCCATTCTTGAAACCGATCCAAAATGCCTTCACTTGGCAGCACCAGCATGCAGGTTGATGACAGACATCTTGATAGGAAGGTTAAAACACAGCTCTGGCCTCCTAGTGGCCTGCTGCAGTACAGGTAATGTCAGTCTTTTTTCACTGACAAAGATGAAAAAACAACAGAAATTTGGAAGTAAAGTGAATATATATATTTATTATTTCACTTTCTGAAAGCATTTGGCCCTCAAATGTTCCACTGTTAAGAATTCTGACCCTTGGAGAAATACTTAATAACCTCTGCTCATAAAACTGCATGTAAAAAGGAAATATCTGAGCATTTGTGGTTTCGACGTGTGCTTTCATACACCTGTCCTCATTCCATTACGGGGTCATATCAAAGCAATAAATGAGGGCAGGCAGTGTCAGCTGCTTTGCTCATGGGACATGTCAGAGTGCAGCTGAGGTTTGTGCCCTGAGTACCTGACCAGCGCCGGCTCAGAGGTCGTGTGAGGGTGACGGGATTTGTGCCGTTTGCACACAGGACAGCATTCCTGAGGCCCGAGCGGGACGGGGAACAGTCTGCTGTTAATCCGATAGGAGAACGTACCTGCAAAAAAAAACAAATGTTAGCTCAGCCCTAATGGAAGGACAAGGACAGGCCCGTTTAAACAAATGACCCGTCATACACTGATGAGTGTGTGTGTCGGCCTGTGGTGCGTCCTTGTCTCTCAGCTGCTCCGAGTCCTGGAGGCTGTCCTCAGAAAATCTATGAGGAGAGTTAATTAATGGTCATTTGATGAAGCCATCATCAATCATGGGGAAACTTGACGCACATAATCAGCGGGACGTAATGAGAAGCACTTACTCTGAGTGTGTGGTCCGCACACACTCATCTTTATTGAGAGAGCGAAACACGCGCAGGTCATTGAAGAAGTCGTCAGAGCGCTCCATCAAGGACTCATCAGTATCCAGGACTCCTTACAGGGGAAAGAAACCCACAGCTGATTAAAGCCATCTCAGCAGAAGACATCAAATACAGCAGAGCCGTCACCTCTCATGATTCAGATTCACACCAGTTAGTACATTTTGCTTCAATGTCAGACATCAGATATCAAAAAAAAGTGCAAAAGCTAAAAGGCTATATTAAATCTGTGTGAGCAACATTTTTTACGCTTTTCCATCTCAATTTATTTGTATAAATCATTATTTTTTTGACAAAGAATCACATTGTTATAAAGTTATTAATGTTTGTGTTAAAAGAGAGAATGCATGCTATTAGTTTCAAACTGCTTCCCATGAGGGAAAATATTAATTCACAAACTGTGTTCTGGATAACAGTTCTACGTTTTCATGAAAAGCCAGATCGGTAGGCCTGAAGTGGACAGCGTACGTCTCTGGCTCTCAGAAAAGACCCTTATCGTACCTGCTATCCAGTCATATCCAAGCAAAGGCTGCAAATGATGTCTGCCTGTTGCTGGTACATCTTCACACTCATCAGACTGGAATCTGACTCCACTCTGCTCACCGCTCTAAAAACAAAACAAAACAAAAACACAAGCAGACAATCTATAAATAAGTGAACTGCTTCAATTCAGTCATTTTTAGGACATACTCATATTTTATGGAGTGCTTGAATGCACTTGGAATGATACGCCATAAACAGTTAAATATAGGCTACCACAACTGCTTTGTAAATGTGACAACTAACCACTTATTGAAGTCAAGTTGAAACCACAAATGGTGGTTTAGCTGGTCCTACAGCTGTGAAGTAGAATAAACGAAGGTATTTTTTAATCTCAGTGTAGTCATGTTAATAAATATGTGCATCCCACGTTCTCTGTGGGTAAACACAGGGTAGCTATTGATTTGACAGATTTTATGCTAAATTACATTCCTGACCTAACGATTGGCTTTGGACAGTGGAGAATGGAATTCAGTGTGAATGAGCATTAGTTTTGACCACTTTCCGATGAGATCCTGTTAATTTCTAGTAACTTCTAGATTTTGCAGCTGAATTTCAGGACTAAAGTCACAGTCGTGCTGCTGTGTGTGTTTGCTCACCCAGTCTTTACTGTGAGTTTCTGAACAGGTCTTGGTGTCGACTGGCCCGCTGTGGCCTGGAGGTTGATGTCTGTCTCTGAACAGGTCTGATGGCTTTGAATCTGCAGCACTTCCTTCTCTGAGTCTCCCAGACAAAGATGACCGAGCGACAGATTCCTGGATGTCTGTTTGGTCTCCACAAATATCTGATGAAGAGATCAATCAGTAAGTCAATCATATATTGATCACATGCATGTTAGTGGTATGAAATCAGGCTTCGGCAAGTTGAGTTTTTACCTCTTTATGTGACTGAGGAGGATTTTCTGGTGAAGCATGAGAAAACATGTTCTGTGGAAAGTATCTGTCTGCATCTTCATGCACTACCTGACACATTTCATTTGAAAAACATTGACAACATTGACAAGAAGCCCACAGGTTTTCAGGCATTGTGTGACCACAACTAATGAGCAGCCAACTTGCAGGCTTCAAAGAGCTGCTGGAGGACTTGAAAACAGCTCTGACACTCAAAACCTCTTTCAGTTTAGATTTGATTATAAGATCAATCTTGGTCATGTTAATCAGGTCTACTTTGTAACCCTGTTCTATTTCAAGAAATATATGCTCTCATATATTCCTCCCATCCACTCCTAAAACGTGTGGAATACTTGTCCTTTCATTTCAGGGGTAGCAAAGCTTCTACTTGAGCTTTTTTTTTTTTTTTTTTTTTTTTTTAATGTATTTCTCTTTATTTTTCATAAGTTTCAAGCGTTTGAATAGTTTTCTAGAGATGTTTTTTAATTCAATATTTTATTTATGTTGACTTCATCAGTCTTACATCTGATTTATCAAGTCATTTTTTCAGGCACAAACATGTCATCAAGATTCATACATTCAAAGTTTATCAGTCTCTTTCTGTGATGCATATCATACACCAACTGTATCATATATCTGATGCATATTTATGATCTGTGTTGCAGTCTATCGACCTTGTGCATTTTGTTCATGATCCTTAGATAAAAAGTCCCTGTAAGTTAGTATGTTGAAGTTTATTTACCAGCAAATCTGACGGAGGGTTTAGCGAGGGCTGCCCGGGCAGGACTGCCGTGTCCCCGGGTCACAGTCACCAGCTCCTCCGGTGGTCTCTCCTCCGGTGGGGTCCAGCCCTGCTCCAGCAGTCTCCTCTCCTGTCGCAGTCTCCTGTCCTCCTGCAGCCTTCTCTCCTCCTGCAGTCTCGCCTCCTCCGTCTCGTCCTCTCGCTCCCTCTTCCGGCTGTCCCTGCAGCCGCTCAGTCGCTCCAGAGTGTCTCTCTGGAGCTTCAGCTGCTTTATTAAACTTTTGTTTCGCTCTCTCAAAGCTTCCAGTCGCTCCGAGAACATTTCTAAAATCCTTTTTGCTTTACAGAAAGCCAAAACAGGACGCTGCGGCTCCTCTTCCGCTTCAAAACGAGTCGATCTCCATGACAACGCATTGACAACAGCGCTGTGATTGGCTGTGAGCGTCTTTACCCAGGATGCTTTGCTGCTAAACGGAAGTGTTCTTAAAGAGACAGGAGCACTTTGACGGAGCTGCACAGCAGCGTGGCGGACGGCAGGGGGCGCTGTGTGCTCACGGCTAAATAACGAGGCTGCGTTTATACTGAAATACGGTGTTCATTTAAATTGGAGATGCTGGGAGAATGATTTTTATCGTTGCCAGATTTATGTCTGTAATAATTCATCACATATTTCACTGTATGACAGGAATATTTAGTTTAGGGCAAAGATGTAACTCATTAAATGTCATGCAAATAAACTGCTATTCTCATGGTTTCTCTATGTGTGTATATTGCTCACATTTAGGGAGTTATTTATTTACTTTACTGCAATATGAACTACCGCTGGGGATTTAGATCAATCTGAAGAAATGGTTTATCTATTTTGACAGCTCAAGGGTAAAAGCATTTTTTTTAAACCCTGCCTCCTAAACATGGAACATTTCACATCAGGATCTGATTGAGGTTTGCTTCCTTTGAGGTGATTAAACAATTGTTAAAGGGACACAACAAATCTTTGAAAACTTGCAGTCAGTCAGTACTGTGCATGATACAGCTTTAAGAAGGTTTTATGGAGCAAAGTCAGTGGGAAGAAAACTAAACAGGCGAGATGAACTAAAAGTATGAGGACAGGTAAGCTGATGTTTCAGAACTGAGGATACATTACAGGTAGAATGGAGAAAAAAGCTTCTACTTTTAATTCAGCAAAACAGTTATGTTGATAAAGATTCACAAAACAACCACTGAACTATTAAAGGTGCTGTAGGCAGGATTTTGCTAGTCAATGCTAATTTTTCTGTGTTTTCTTTGGATTAAATGTTAGAGTATCCATTGATAATTCTTTAGGAGTGTAGCATAATTGCACTACCGCGAGGGCACAGCGTTTCCATCTGTCTCTGTTCTGAGCTGAAAAGGAATCTTGACAGCTCCAGGTATCTTTGACCAATCACAAGAACCCATGAGGCTCTAACCGTGATTGGTCGAGGGGCGTTCGTCGCACGTTCTTGTGGGAGAAGCTTAACTTGCGTAAGGGCGTGATGTCAAAGAAAACAGGACAGGATTGGCTGTGCTGGGTTTCAAATCGCCCTCTTAGATGGGTCAAATCGCCATCTTGCTTAGGTAACCCTAAACAAGATGGCGGAGATGCAGAATCCTGCCTACAGCACCTTTAATCAAACTGTAGATATTGTCACTTTGAGGCGGAAGTGTTAACCACTACACCACCGTGCAGTCTCACTCAGACAAAAGTCTTATTCAGTGGGATCATGACTGATTATATCTTTAACAATATTTCATGTCTGTTTAAGCCACTGCTAATTGTATTTTACTGACACACTGACGTGTATGACATGGATTTTTGGCTGTTTCCTTATTTAAACCTACACTAGGGAACTTTTCATCCATCCATCCATCTTCAGCCGCTTATCCGGGGCCGGGTCGCGGGGGCAGCAGTCTCAGCAGGGATGCCCAGACTTCCCTGTCCCCAGACACTTCCTCCAGCTCTTCCGGGAGGATCCCAAGGCGTTCCCAGGCCAGCCGAGAGACATAGTCTCTCCAGCGTGTCCTGGGTCTTCCCCGGGGTCTCCTCCCGGTGGGACATGCCCGGAAAACCTCCCCAGGGAGGCGTCCAGGAGGCATCCTGAACAGATGCCCGAGCCACCTCAGCTGGCCCCTCTCGATGTGGAGGAGACCTGCCACCTTAAAGTGGTGGGGGAGTTTGAGTGCCCACGTGATCCCAGGAGCTATGTTGTCCGGGAACTTTTCAACCTTAATAAAACATTTTAATATCTTTTGTGACGATACATCGACTTACAACTAGTTGAATGACCCCTCTGTCACGGCCTGAGGGCGTCAGTATTGCTTTCACTTGGACTGAGCAGCTGTGAGGAGGGTGGTAGGAACCCTGCTCACTGAAACACTCCACATGTGCGGACTGCTTTACGGCATGCGTCACATCACGATATAACATTGTTTAGCCATCATTAGATTCATGACCTCGTCGCTATCCGTCCTTCACACAGCCACTGGAAACAAATGAAGGCGAGTTCAGTCCGACAGCACGCCACCGGGAGCAGCATTTTACCACGCCACGCGCTAGGCCTCATGGGAACTGTAGTATTCCTTCAGGAAAAACACTACCGCTTTTGTCCACTGGCGCCGCCAAAATCAACGAAAACTGAAAGTTCCTTAGTGTTGCTTTAAGCTACTGTTTTACATAAACTCGGTGAAAACAATTAGAGTTTGGTCCAGTGGGTCATCCTCCAGGGTTATTCTATGTAGACAAGAAACTGAGCTTGATAATTCCTCCAATGGGGGTTGAACAACTTGTTGTGGATGTAAAGTGCTTGAAGCACACTGAGACAGTAGACAATATGCCAAAGTCCATTTACTCAATAATAAGTTAAGCTGCTTTCCATTGCTGTTAAAGAGTTAAAACGTTTCAGAAAAGAACTTTACAAAAACTGAGATTAAATCAAGCTAATCAGCAAAACTAAATGATTAGATGCAGTTAGATAAAGCTCAAGAGGAGAAAAACAAGACGACATCAACTGAAAACATGACAAACCTTCAAAGACAAGCAGGACATAAACAGGATCACAAGTCCTGACAGAAAGCCACATTACATATAAAGAGTTCAGAGAAATGGTCCTCGTGGGACGCTTGAAGCAACAAATTGATGGAGATGAAAAACATGAAAAGTGTTGTGGTTTCTTCTTAACATTGCCGGCCTTTATCCAGTCTGAAATCAGGCTCGTTCTTTTCACCAGCAGCTGTGATTTCAATGCTGACAGGCTCATAGTAAAAATCACACTTTCTTCTGGCAGAGAGAGAGAGAGAGAGAGAGAGAGAGAGAGAGAGAGAGAGAGAGAGAGAGAGAGAGAGAGAGAGAGAGAGAGAGAGAGAGAGAGAGAGAGAGAGAGAGAGTTGACTGTGCCTTCACATTACAAACAAAGCAGAGAGCACACACTCATACACTTGTCATGAGGAGGGAGGACACAAATCACTCCAGAAAGAATCCAAATGTTAACTTCAGTTTGTTTTTACTCCCACTTTTCCAGAAGTTTTGCTTTTTCTATTTGCCAGAGTGACCAAAACTACTTGCCTTATTTGCTTAGGTAGGAATTAAAAAGGCCCCAGTAGAAGTTAAAAAAGAAAAAAAAAAGCTGCTTCAAAGAAAATGAGAGGTTGAATAGTTTCATGTATTCATGCTTATTTGCACATTGAGGATTTCATTGGTCACACACTGTATACAAGTAAATATCAGGTGAAATGTCAAGAGATTCTGCAGATAAGTTTGTTCAAACATGATTGTTTAACATTTGTGTTCCATACATGCACAGCAGAATGTCCGCTGCTATCAGAGTCCTCCCTCTACTTGGGGCCTTGTCAAACAGTTTGTCCTTCTTCTTTATCCGGCGACGGGCCACCCATTACGTTCAGACTGTGTTTATTAACTGGATATACAGAGTCAATCTCATATATTTATCCCTTTAGATTATTTACACTTTAAAATGTGGCTCAGTGGTGTTTCCTGCAGCTCTGCACATGCAGCACGATGCTCTCTTCTTTTGAGATGAGCTGATAAAAAAAAATAGACAGCGAGTGAACGTGCGCGTTTATTTTCTCTTTGAAATTGCAGTTTTAATTACAGTCGTAAGTTGACGGCTCAGAGTGCTAATTTTCTCCTCACGGCGCTGTCACTCCCGAAGGACAATGTGCGACGGGGGAAGTTGTCAGCGCTCGCATGTGTTCGTCTCTCTGCCCGGCGGCTTCATGGCGCCGCTTTATTTACATTAAACCCGTCCATCCGTGGCGGCGCTAATGACGGTGCCGCAGGTGTCGCCGGGTCACGGCCATAATCGTGGGCCCGACCCCCCCGCGGAGCGAGTGGCGTGGAACGGCGTGGGCGAGCGGCTACTCAGTATTCCCGTCACGGCCGGTTTGCACGGAGAGCCGCCCAGACCGGGCCGGCGTGATTAGCTGACCACAGCGGTGCGGAGCTGCACCCCATTATCATTAAACGGCGCCGGTCGTGAAGCCATATACTCCTCCCTGTCTCTCTCATTACACCCCCACTGTTGGGCTCCAGGCAATTACTGCCCGCCCGTCGCAGCGCCTCGCCGTTCATTAGGCACACACAACGGACACATCGACAACAAAAACAAAAGAAAACGTGGAATCGCTCAGATTTATGCAGAACAACAAGACATCCTCAGTGTGTGCACATCGACAACGTGCTGGTGTAAGTTTTTTGAATTGATTACAAATGGATTTCTTCTTATTGAGCGTGTTTGAGCTCTTGAGGAGTCTCAATGTGAGGGGCTTGACTGACTTGTGGCAGCTCAGCTCATAGAACCTGTGTGAGTGTGTGTGTCTAAACCAGAAGGTTGCAGGTTCTACCCATCCTTGAGCAAGACAGTGAATCCAAAATCACTGTTTAACAAGTCTCAAGTCTTTGCAGGGGAATGTTAAAATAAAATCTGACAGCCGGTCACATCACTGAACGTGTCGATCAAGCTGCTGGTGCTGTGGTTCGCTGTGCTCCTGCATCAAGCGCCTTCGTGGCCCCATGTGCTGCTTAATTATACGTAATGAAGCTGTAATATTGTATTTAAGAAGCTAATGGACCTCTTAAAGAGGAGGAAAATACTCTCGGGCTGAAGTCACTGGCTCAAAGGTAAACAAAGTCATTTGAACTACAGACACTAAATCTATATCCTGCTTCGCACTGTGACTTCCTGTGTGGAGCTTTAGTTTCTCTACCACTTTATGTGTGAATTTTCTCTAATTTCCTGTGCCTGTGAGGTCGGGGTGGCATTTTGGGAAACTTATCTAATTGCAGTATTTTTTTTTTTAAATTATTATTATTTGTTAAAAGTTTGCCCATAGATCTCAAGTACATTGCAGGATGCTCTTCTCCAGTAAACTGTCAGGTTCACAACGAGCCTGGAGGAAATTACAGGGCACAGAGGTGGTTCCTCGGCACATTAACACAGCTGGAACTACAAGTTACAAGCTGGCCATATCTCTCTGCCTCACATGTGCTCAGGAGCTTCTCCTGACCCCATGTGGACCTCCGAGAAAGAGTGGACAGACCAGTGAGTCGTGCTTAATCTCTGCACTCATCGGTTGATCAAAATTCAGTCACTTGGAAAAGATAAAGAGCGGAAAACGCCGGGGATCCTCATATTTTATTACCTCATTTTATCTGACCGGAGCACACAGAAACCCAGAGTCACTGCTGCCCAATAAATAGGATTACATAAGACATAACACTGAAAACTTTGCATAAATAAACTGCACCATCAGTGGAAATGGAGTCTGCTTGGAGTGAGGACAAGGATATATACAAAGCTAAGAGGACGGAGTGATTATTTTTTTCTTGTGACCGCACGGCTGCTTTTATTCACCTCAGGCCTTGATGGAATAAATATTACCCAATATTGCCAAGCAGGCCTGTTTAAACATCATTTACTCCTGGCTCCAGTTGAGCAGTTGCTCAGGGAAAACATGTTTGTGGTTATATGTTTAAAAAAAATCACTTTGTTTCAGCTCTGAAAGGAAAAAAATGGTCCAGTGCTCGCAGCCATTTCTGCTTTTTGTCATCTGATCGGACTCTTTCTGGGACCCCCCGCTGCAGAGTGGCCTCGGTCGAGGTGGGAACACGTGAAGAAGAAAAATAGCCTGAAGCTTCACACACATCCAGCCGGCGTGTCCCGCCTATGGCGTGTGTGTGTTTTTTAGTTAAATATGAAAACGTGGGTCGTTTCATTTGTCCCGCTCTGATTCCTGTTTCTCCGATGAGGCATCGCCATGTGAATTTCGACTGTTTGTGACAAAGTTGTGGAGGATATGCTAATTTGTGAGCGGTGGTGGGAGAGTAGGGGGGCTGACCAGCAGGACGGGAGAGGGAAGTGGTTTTCTCAGATAAAGAGGAGAACACGGTCGATTGTTCCCGCCGCTCGCCCGATAGCGCCAGATGCCATTAAGATAAGCAGGATTAGACCTGCTGCAGTGAGTCCTGGACGCTACACGGAGGGACACCAGTGGAGAAGACCCCCAGTGCAAACTCATTACACTGCCTGTATGTATCTCAACATTTTTAACAAAGTGCAAGTCAAGCATTTCTCATCAGGAAAGATTTTGATAAAAAAAAATATTCCAAAATATGAACAGTACAAAACTGCAACAGTGACGTCCTCGGCTGCTTCTTTTTGTGGCCTTGTTGAAATATTTTACGGCTATACACACAATTTGTTTTGCACAATTTCACAATGAACGGTTATTTCAGTCATGGAGGGTAAAAAGTTTTAAAAAATAAAGTTAATTTACATTTTTGAGATTGTGGGCAGAAAGTGGCGAACGCCAGCCTGCAGCAAAGTTTGAAACCTCTGATTTAGGTTTTAAAACCAAGGAGACAAAGGGGCAAACTTCCACATGGAAAAAGACATCTGCCTGGAATTATTCCATGATATTTTCACTTGAGCATTTCACTTCACCCGGTATGCAGTGTGAGTGGAGAACAGTGAAATAACCAGATTCTGCATTCCTCAGCAGTAAAGTGACAGAAGAGCAGCTCTAATGTTACCGCCGGCCTCTGCAGAGACAAGAGAAAATCTCCTCAAGCAGTTCCTCATTGTCTCTTGAAAAACCTTTGCTCCTGATTGGTGAGTTGAACCAGCCGAGCTCCTCCATCAGCTCACAGGTGATCTCAATCTTCCTCCAGTGAAGTTGAGGAACAGCCCATTACTCAACGACAACTTTTTTTTTCATCCATAATAAGCCTGGTTACATTTTCTGCACTTGTTAAATAAATATTTAAAGAAAAAACATCAATGCGGCAAACTTGCAAAACACCCCTAAAGCAAACTTCATAATACAATAACACAATATCATGTATTTGTAGTGGAGTGTTTGTGTGAATGTGCTCCATTTTTTCACCTAAAAATCGACTCTGATCCATTTAGGAAAAGTCTCCTTTGGACTTCTGCACCAATTTGTCACAATTAGAATTAGTGCTACAAATAACAAATGCATAGTGGGATACCTCCCCGCCACCGGTTTCCATATCCCCGCTTCACCTTCATTTTTTAAGGCTGAGGGGTATTATTTATCTCCATTCGGAGAGACTGAAGCTATTTCAAGGACCAAAAAACACTGACATGAAGAATGATCACTTCTCACACAATGACAGTGAAACAGCTGAAAACACACTGAGGTCCAGGACTTTGGTTCCATTCTGGATTTCTTCTATCTTCATCATAAAAGATTTTGCTGTCAGCAGTTTGTCCACATCCAATAAGAAGCATTTCTTTGATGGATGCTGGTTAATTTATGGAAACCAGCACACCAGTGAGATTAAAGTTAGATTTATCTACATTACATTTCTTCGACCAGTTGTTGGTCACTCTCTGTTTGTCCCACAGGTGTCAAACAGGAAAAGACAAAACTTTCCATTGGTGAAATATTGAGATCCAGCAAGCAACAGATTAGAACTTATATAACATGTTCCCAAACATACACCAGATAAACATTTAGGTAAAGTGCACAAAAGCACTCAAACACAAATCCTGCAAAAGTAAACTCTGCTTTTCTTTAGAAACAGTCTTATTTATTTATTTATTTACTTTTAGCTCCGACGAAAACATTTATCCTCGAAGCGATTATGCTCAGTCATGTTTTATGTTTAGTCCCAGGAATGAAGATGTCGGGGAAAAGGCCTGGTGTTCTTTCCGCTCGGCCGTATTTCAGCGCCGTTACACCTGTACCCGCGGATCTAATGGACGGTGATTTGTGAGTCGGGGGACGGACACCGCGAGGTTCCCTCCTGCATATGTTTCCTCACAGTTAGTCAGCAGCGGGACTTCATTTTGGGGCTTTTTATGCCGCCGCTGTGCTTAATGGCCTGTGTGGCTTCTCTGAGGCCGATTAAACGCGCGCAGTAAATCAACAGCGGAGGAACAAACCAGTTAATCACAGCCTTTGTTTGAGGCCGAGGGAAGACAATGAATCTGACTGAATGCGGGCGAGCTGACAGGGAGTGTGTGGAGACGGCGAGCGCCACCGTGTCAGCCACCTGTATCCAGCAGCGCCGCGTTCTCCCTCCAATCTCTGCTTATTCCGGCAAACCACACTTACGTAACTGAGAGGCTATTGTGAGTAATTTGTAAGACGAGGCAGATGTAAGATAGTATCACCTCATCTGAAAGTCCCAGGAAATCGTTGCCCTGCTCAAAAATAGTCTTTTTTTTTTTTTTTTTTTATTTAAAGCTGCAATTAAAAACTCAAATTCTCTCAGGCTGACTGCCGGTGTAATCCAGCAGCATTCAGCACGGGGGCTAATTAATGAGGAGAGGAGAATGCAAAGCTATGATTAGTACTATTGTCAAGCCGCAAGCGCCGAAATAGTCATTTCAGGCTAAACAAGAAGCAACGGAGACAGAAAACAAAATGTTAAATGCTTATTAATTAATCCCTCTGCAGTGAGAACATGCTGTTTTCTGATCTGGGTCGGCTAACCAAAGAATTGAAAACTGCCATTTGGATTACATTATGCAACCTGGCATTTGAAAGGCTTTTCACTGATGAGACCATTTCTTGGTCAGAATATAAACTGCTGCCCCACGACAGCGTCTTCCTCCGGAGAGTTTTTCCTGCACATGTTAGATTTTCTGACTCAAGCTTTTAAGCAAAGTTAAGCAGCCTTTTCCATCAGTCCCGTACAGTAGCATTCATCAGCAGTGGCCTAATTAAAAAGCTTTCAAGCTTGTTTTTCAGATCCACTAATCACTGAGACAGTCCAGTATTTGTTTATTGCCTGCGTGAGAACAGACGGCCTGCAGCTTATAAATCTCCAATAATCGAATTTCAGATTCTCCACTCAAACATAATCAAAAACCTTGTCGAACTAGGAATATGGTGCACGCTCAAGTGTATAACATGCAGTTTGCAGCAGAGCAAAGATTTGGTGAGAGCAAAGCAGTGTATTTGAAGATAACTCCTATGATAAGAATGGAACAAGCAGCTCTTTGGCTGCCTGTTCTGCAGCACAGAGCAAAAACTTTAAACACAGCTAAAGAGTATTATTCCTGCAAATCTAACCAGCTCAAGTACGAACAGAAAGAGGGGATAAAAGGAAAAAGGGAGCCACCTGAAGCACTTCTTTATGTTTGTCTCCATTGTAATAAAAGGGAGAACAGCACTGATGTAAACCTGTGAACGATGGAGAACCTAAATCAGTTTTTATTGAGGGAATTAAGGAGAGTAAATGTTCTTTTTTTTCCTCTACTTTAAAGGATCGACTCCTGGCTCTCTGTGGATGACTTCATAGTCCAGAGGGACAAAAGATGACGCAACACTTTTATTCCTGACTATATGTTTTCTTCTGACCTTTCCTGGTTTCTGTGAGTTGAGATCCAGTCTGTCTCAGTGCGCTGTTGCATGAGTGATACAGTAGTATGTTCCCCAAAGCATCTGAGACCGTGTTTCAAACTGGCCTCGCTTCAGTAGATTAATAAAGTACAATCCTGATCAGTTTGGAGAATCTGCAGTATGACTACACAGTATTTGTGATTAGTACAAGCACTTAAGTAGATTGTGGTAATTCATGTGCAATGAGACTTGTTCTTTTAAAAACCAATGCACCTTCTCGTGCTCCTGATTTACACCAGCTGTGACTTTGCTGTTGTTGATTTTTTATTTTTCACATCGCATGTGCATCTGCAGATTCCACCAGCAGCTGTTCAGATGCAGAGCTAGTTTGTTGTTTTGGAATTTGCAGTACATGGAAACAATTAATTCCAGTTCTGGATGTATTTGCTGATATCTGATGGCATCAGGTCTGGCTGCGATTACTTGGATAAATCCTGTTCATGCTCCTTCAGCGCCTCACAACACAATCACAGAGGCTGCTCGGTCTCCGGTGCCTCGAAATGGGAATTTCACTGAAGCAGAGGAGCTCTCCTGTGTACCGATGACAAAATGCTCTCTAGAAACGAATCCGGCAGGCTGGAAGACTTTCTCTACTGTCGTCTTCATTGGTCCATCATGGTCAATACTTTTTCTCACCCATAATGCGACTGACCTCGGCAAATGGCACAATTTGAGTTTCAACGTTGTCTCTTTTGCTCAAGAAAAAGCCTGTGACAGGGCACCTCACTCCTATTTGCTTCCAGCACTGAAGGCATTTGGTTTTGGACGGGGTTTTCAAAATCGACAGCGCTTGGTTGAAATGGGTGCTGGTTGGAGCCGACTTGTCCCTGCGCAGTGTGGAATCAAACAAGGGGGCAACTTTATGCAGACGATGTCACTGTCTTCACAAATTGTTTAAATGATCACGTCTTGCAGAAAACACTATCAACAACAAGGGGAGAGCTCTGGCTTTCAACAACTTTGTCACTTTGACTCTTTGGCACAGACTGATTGGGGGGTTCAGAGGATCCTCCTGGACTCGGTGGTCTGGTAAATACTGGGTGACTGCAGGGGGCGAGGACTCCTCTGCCAGACTCCTGAGAGGAAGTCTGAGCCACCCTGTCCACACGTTTGAGAGCATTTTCAGAAAATTGTACCCTTTCTGTGAAATGAAATGATGAGAGCCGTGGACGAGCAGACAGCAGAGCTCCAGCGGAGGATTGTTCATGTGGCCGTCAGACAGAAAACACCTTAATCCAGGGGTTGTTTTGTCGTCAAACGGGAACTTTCCCGTCCTCGCTCATCTGCTTTGTTTGACCTTTGTTTGACCTCCTGGGAGACTGGTTTTATGACCTAGGAGAAGAATTCTCTTTTGCTTTGTTTATCTTTGGCCCTCAGTACTTAGTCAAGAAAAAGCACACTCATTGGGGTGGGGCTGGAAATAAGCCCAGCAGGTATAACGACACGTCATTCACCACCAACAGCTGACATTTCTGACCAAGATGGGAGAATCCAGTCTGAGAACAAGCCACAGGTATGTTTGGTGAAGCCTATTTAGGCGAAGAGAAGAGAAGAGGAAATATCTGGATATATAAATAAACGGGACTGCGTTCCTGACCTGTGTCTCCTGCCTCATCACGTCTGCAGCCAGTGGCTTTATGACTGTTTGCTTCTTGCTCTCTGTCTTTATCTTATCCTTTTCTTTATCATCCCCTCACCCCAACCTGACCTGCAGAAAGTCACCTGGTTCTGCTGCTTTCTTCCTGTTAAAAGGGAGGTTTTTTTTCTTTCCATCACTGATTTGACTGTATTTGTTGCTGTATGAGTAAAATGAATTGATGCAAACTTGCCAGTGAGTCAGCTCAGAAGTCTGCTTGCTTGTGTTCTCTTGCTAATACATTTTACTACAGTAGATAACGGTTTGCTGCTCCAGACTTTCAATTTCAAACGCATCTAGGGAAAAGTGGTGATTTTCAAATTTCATGAGTCTTCTGTGGTCTCAACAGCTGATGTTCAAAAGTTTTGCTTGGAAAAGACAGTTCACAATGAGATATCACCTGGTGGAAATATCCTCAAAGACAGGGCTGTGTGTGATCGACTTCAGCGGTACAAGACAGCATAAGCAAAACAAGCTGTTTTCAACAGATAGCGGGAAGTGAAATAATAAAATCTGATAAAAGATAAGTAGACAGAGGGTACGAATGAATTTCAACATGTGACATTACAACACAAACGTCAAATGAAGACCATACTAAGTGCTGCAGGGAATTCCTGTAGAGTGTTTAAGACCCGGGTTAGCTTTATTTACCATGAGGGGAGATACTGTCAGTCCCTCCTGCTGTGAAAGTAATCCAGACCAGAGGGTCTGTTCTTCCCCCGCGTCCCTGAGTCGTCTCCATACCTACACAAGAGTCGTTCATGAACACTTTTATCAAGAGATGAAGGCGTATGGTCCTGGACAAACACTCAAGTTAAACATTGGAGTAAATTGATTGCTCTTTTGCAGAAACGTTTCAACATGGCAAATCCACACGAGGAGCCATTCTCTCTGCTAAATAAAACCCATGAATAAATTATCAACTCAGTTGCAAATCTCAGCGCCCCACAGTGCAGCCCTCCATCCATCATGGTGTCGGTAAATGACTGCAGCTTTCTCACTCAAAAACAACTCCGCCAGATTCCCCCCCCCCCCCCAACGCTGAAAAGATGTGGCGTGCCAGCTGTAAACATATGGGTGCACCAGTCACATGCATTTGTTTTCAGTTTTGATGGAGATCGCTCTTCGACGTCATTAAACTGGCACGTGGATTTTCCTCGGGTAGCAGCGGCACCTGAGCAGCCGGGTGTCTGAGGACATGAGCCGACACACTGTGGTCCCCACTTTCTCTTTATTATCAGCTAATTAGTGTGGTTAATCAGGCTGATAATGAGCCCAGGCGCCGTGCCATTTCAGTCTGACTCCAGGCTGGGGTTCAGCTCCCCGCCAGGCTCTCCATGCATCCCACACCCCCCGAATGAAGGGTTGTCCTGGACAGAGGAGTCACACCGGCGAAAAAGGTTTCACCGGTCTGAACAGTCTGACAGGTTTGGGTGAAGTGTGTTGTTGGATCGTGTGTCTGCAGAGCTTCAGGAACACGTTTGTCATGTTTTACGGGAGCAGCTGGAGACCAGTGTGACACACCCAGGGTCCTGCTGACCCCTCAGCCACACACACACACGCACGCACGCACGCACGCACGCACACACGCACGCACGCACGCACGCACACACGCAGACACACACACACACACACACACACACACACACACACACACACACACACACACACACACGCGTCTTCCCTATCTCCATCATGTAATTAAAAACAATCCAGGACTATCACCTCCCATCTCCCTCTTCCTCTCCCTCTTCCTACTACACCTCCTCCCTCTCTTCTTCTCACTCTCTTCTTTCTCCCCCCTCTTCTCCCTCTCATCTTCCTCCTCCTCCTACCTCTCGTCCTCCTCCTTCTCCTCCTTCCTCTCCCTCTTTTCATCTTCCTCCTCCTCCCTCTCTTCATCCCCCTCCTCCCTCCTCCTCCTCCTCCTCCCTCTCTCTGCTCTCTCCTCCTTTCTCTCCCTCTCTTCATCCCCCTCCTCCCTCCTCCTCCCTCTCCTCCTCCCTCCTCCTCCTCCTCCTCCCTCTCTCTGCTCTCTCCTCCTTTCTCTCCCTCTCCTCCTCCCTCCTCCCTCCTCCTCCTCCCTCTCTCTGCTCTCTCCTCCTTTCTCTCCCTCCTCCTCCCTCTCCTCCTCCTCCCTCTCTTCATCTCCCTCCCTCCCTGCTGCCTCTCTCATTCCCTGAGCAGCATGTTGAACTGGGCAGTCTGGTTCAGCCCGCAGCACAGACTCATTTCTCCACACACCAGCTCTGAGTGGATGCTCAGCAGGGGTGTTTGAGATATTAGCGCGCTGTGGGGGATCGGCTCAGGGACTCAGGGACCATCCACATACAAAGGTAAGCCTCTGGATCCTCCACATCGCCTTCCTGCCAAAGTGAAACTGGTTAAAGTTATCCAGCTCCGGGTGCAGCCTTCAGGCATCACCCATGTCAGCAGTCCCAGGACGGATTTAAAACGCTGCGTCTGCTCTGATTTCAAGCTGCTCAGAATCCTTTACGGGGGGAGAATGAAGATGTCAGAGTGAGTGGCTGGAGGGTTCGCCGTGTGAGGCTGACTGAGTGGAAGCGTGCAGGCTGCTGACACAGAGCTGACCTGGGAGTTAATCCGTCTTTTGTTTGGAGGACCAAGTTCAGAGAGCAACTGTACCAGTCACAGAACACGGCGGCGTGTAATCTTAATGTGCTTAACAGGAGGAGAGCCTCCACCATTTAGACCGCATTAGTCTCACTTTGAGTGAAAACGACCTGCGTTTTGACACACTGAACCTCTGACCTCCTGGTATGTTCATGTCTCAATGCGCCTCATGCTTTGATTTGCTCACTTCTGTTTGTCTTGTGATGGTGGTAAAATGAGTGTAAGGCAATGTTTAATGACCTGAGAAGTAAATAACACATGGAGGAACTGCAGGATGTGGGAGCTGAACCCAGTCAGCAGTGTCTGATCAGTTCAGACGGTTCTGGTTTGATGAAGATCTGATCTCCTCTTTAATGTGTAATCACAACAGGTTTCTTGCAAGATGTTGATTCACAGCATCCGAACTGAGTTGAGTTAATCTCTTGTTTTGATTTTATCTCCATTTTTACCTGACTTCTTTGTACCTGATCAGATAAAGACCGGCTCGCCTGTGACAGGCAGAGAGAAAATGTAATCGTTTCTGAGCGGTGAGCCCTGAGAAGCTTCAGATGTTCGCCTGTGATGTGAATGCTTTCTACATTACGGGACAGCTGTGGAACAGTGGGTCATCTTTCAGTATCGGTGATGTGGTTCAATTCCCATCTCTCTATGATCCTGTTGAAATGTCCTCAGGCAAGACACACTGAACCCACAGCGAGCCCCCTGCATGGCAGCCGTCGCCACTGCTTTGTGTTTGAGCGAGTTGAAATCGCTCCAGAGGGCGACATAAAGTCATTTTACCGTTAACTGTTCAGGAATCGAGTCTTTGAAATGACAATAAGTAATGGTTACATTTCCATCTCTGGATCTGGCTGCGACTCAGTGACAAAACTGGACGTGGATTCGCTGCTCTGAGCCAATTCCTGGAGTTCAAGCCAAGGATTGTGTTGTTTCTGCATTCATATACAGTTCACCCTGGCAGCAGGCGTCTCATTTCAATTCAGGTTTGGTATCATTCACTTCAGTTCTTTTATCTTTTCGTCTTCAAACATACAGTATTTAGGATGAAATGAAGCAGAATATCTCACTGCACAGAACTTCCATCCATCATCTTGAAGAACTTCAGGCAGACGGAGGCGATCCCAGCTGACTGAGGCAGGGTACTCTGGATGTGTTGGAAAAAAAAAAAAACCCAGAAGTTTCAAGAGAAAGAAAACAGTTTTTCCACCTGACAGGAATTCAGTTAAATCTGCTCACTCTTAAAATGTTGATTCGGAGCAACTTTTAGTGTCCCAGAACTTTGTACAAAAGAGAGTTTTTAAGTGATGAATTTCTCTCTCAGTTTCTAAAAAGCTGTTTCTTACAATGTAATGTAAAATATATGTCAATTAGAAAGAACTTTAAACAAACTCTTTATTTCTTTTCATTGAGTGAAAATTTCCTTAATAATTTAAGCTGAAAATGAAAAGTTCCCGTCTGTTTTAATAGACTTGGTTTCATTCTCTGCCACAATAAGCTGTGATAGATTTAAGGGAGCAAATAAATATTAATGAGTTTTGGTTTCTGTGGGTGAAGCTATAACACAGGATTTATTCATCTGGCTGGAATGCAAAAACCATATCTGGCAGAGCAAAACGCAGTATTCTGTTGTTTTTATTAAAGTAATGCACAACTTGAGGCTCACTAAGTTCATTTCCCATCTGCTGCTGTTGCACTTTGTGCCACAAACACCCAGAAAACAACCCCATTAATAAAAATGTTGTATTTTTCCCACTCTGATTATTGACAAGCTGCTTGGTGGCAGTAATGCTTTTACTGGAATCGACGTAATGGCATTTCACGGACGCTGGTGAGTTTGAATTATTGTTCTGATTAGAGAAATCCTTCTGTAAAACCCTTTCATCCAGGATTAAAAGGTTTTATCCTCATTGTCCAACTCGACTGTTTAGCTCGGTTTTGCTGTGTTGAGTTGGGAAAAAAGCCACAAGCTTCCTTTTCCCTAAACACAATTAATTAAATCCATGTAACAGCAGATAAACTAACTTCTGTCTGTGAGAAACAACGCTCTGCGAGGGTGTTGAACCGCTAACAATTCCTGTGAAACCTTGGAGTTGGCGCAGGATTGTGTGCGTTCCAGTGAAGTGTGACGGCGGTGGACCTTCAGAGAGTCGGATCCAGTCTGCGGACGGCGGTGAAGCCCTAACAAGCCCCTGTCTGCTCTTCATCAGCGTTGCTGCCAGACATGTGCCCATGAGTATTCATCAGGAAGGGCTAATGGGGCAGAGCGGTGCGAGCCTCTGATTTACAGCCTGTCCCCCGTCAGGCCTAATGATAGGGCGATGAGGAGGCTCGGGGAAGAGGCAGGTGCCGCCGGGCGGATGGATGCAGAAGCGACGCCGCTGAAAGCCAACTGTGATTGTTGTTTTGTCCTTTGCTCAAACGCTCATTTGCGATATTATGTTCGCACATAATCACCACGCATAGAAATGAGTTCTCGGGATGTGGGCTTATGGCTTGGTGTGTGTGTGTGTGTGGAAAGGATGTGTGGGTAGGGGTGCTGTATGCAACGTCGTGTTTTAAATAGGTAACTTCTGCTGTTGTTTCCTGCATAAACTGAGTTCATACAATAATTTTTCTGTCTATATTAGATACATATGGAGCTCAATGACAGTGAATTAAAACTCCAAGATGTAATGAGAGGAGTGAAGTTTGAAAAAACACTATGATGAGCCTTTTTTTAGTGATTCAGGCAGATAACTGTCTTTCATTATAAAACAGTGAGTATAAATTGTTTGGAGCACGTCATGAAGTGATTTTGTTCCTGTGTGAAGCCGCCTGGCATCAACCCGCAAGTCTTCACCAAAAGTGACCCACAGACGATGACAAAGGTGGGATAAACTGTGCTTTTGACTTGAGGATAAGCTGCATTAATGCATGCGTATGCTCCTAACCGTTTTGGTTTGTGGCTCTGGAAGGGGAACGGGATGATTCGATTGCGTCTCGTCACAGACTCCAACAGGCACGTGGCCATTTTTGGTTTCCTCCAAATTCACAGTGTGGGGAGCTTCTCATGCGTATGGTCAGAGTACATACTCAATGATTTACCATTTTATCATAAATTGAATAGAATTACTTATCATTTAAAGAATTTTCTAAGCTATGAACTGAAAAAAAAGTTTGATTTATGGCTGTTTGTTACTTTCTAACAATTGTTATTACAGGAACAAACAGGAACAGGAACAAATATTAAATCACAAATCAGTCATCACATATAAGGGATTATATCTCGTAGATCAAAAGACCTCGGTGTTTGTGATTATTTCAACATTTGACTTCAATATGATGTAGCAGAGTGAAACATTTCAGCGCATGAAGTGACACTGCAGGTATTGATTCATTTGGTTGGCATTAGAGATTTCTAGGAAGCATGTAGGAATGTCTTACATCCTGTTGGTTTTCTGTTTGAGAGATTGGCTCAGTTTCCTCCAGTGGAGTGTGAGCAGCTTATCCAGATCAGTGTTTGTATGAAGGTGTGGACGTGATGGATGATATAAACCAGTAAATGCACCATATGAAAGATTTCTATGTGGACATAAGAGTTAGAAAACATTTCAACCAATGAATTCAGAATTAAAGTCACAAAAAAACTTTTTTTTGTTGTTATCATTATCTTGGTTGTCTCCTTGTTCTTTATCAGAGGCATTTAAAATGTGTCCAAATGGCCCATTTTAAGCCTTTATTGTCCTTTTTAACTGACTTTTTTTTTTCTTCTTAATAGTGAAGATAAAAAGTTTAGTTTGACATTGAGTTGAAGTTCAGTTTTTATGGAGGGATGAAAGTTTTCATGTTTGTGAAAGAGTCACAAAGTGTGATCGAGGCAGAAGAGCAACAGTTTTTCACAAGTCCTGTCAGTGAAGTTGTTGTAGGTGTTCAACTCCACTCTCACTGCAGGTCAGCTGGCAGCGTTCACCAGCGGATCAGCCCACACACACACACACACACACACACACACACACACACACA
Source organism: Salarias fasciatus (assembly GCF_902148845.1). Classification (NCBI taxonomy): domain Eukaryota; kingdom Metazoa; phylum Chordata; class Actinopteri; order Blenniiformes; family Blenniidae; genus Salarias; species Salarias fasciatus. The sequence continues at coordinate 25,517,374 of NC_043749.1, forward strand.
CACACACACACACACACTCGGAGCTCTCTTCCTGGACCAATCCCACACTCCCCGGTGTCTCTCCCACAGAGCCGGCAGTGTGGAGGAATATGGGCAAATCCGAAAGCCAAATGGACATCATGGAGAAATCGAGCAAACCTGGGAAGCGCCGCTGGACCGCCGCAGAGATCGGTCTGTCCGTGCTGCTGCTGCTGGTCAGCTGCGCCCTCGCGGGGCTGGTGGTCCTCTACACGTCAGCAGTGAAAGGTAATGAGAGGCTGGACCTCACACTGCAGAATGTCATCACATCGTCTGGAGAAACTACTGAAAGTGTAACTTCTCCCTGGCAGAGTTAGATATCTGTGTTAGACTCTCTTTTGCAAACATTTCTCTCTTTCATTACAAACCAAAACTTTTAATTTCGGTTTCAGAAACCCAATACACTATCAAAAAAAGTCAGTCTATCTTTTATTTTGAGGGCAATTTCAGTTATCGAGGCCAAATAGAGTATTTCTATCATGTATCTTTTATCTTACAAGCAAATAATGGCAGTGCTATGACATTTTTAAGATTCTTTCATTTATTGTCCTTCTCTCTTTGGTTTTTCTCTTCTTGGACATTTTGAGGATTTTTCATCAATCATTTTCAACATCGACATGTTTTTTTGCCGTTTGGGGTGGCCACATCCGATCCCTTGATCCTCGTGTTTGGTCTGGCACCGGTTCTACTCCCTGATAAAACCCCCTCGCCATTCATGCAGGCTTTGGGCCACAGTGGCGCCCGTCCGGTGACTGGTGACGCAGCGGCGGGCAGCACTTCGGGGTCAGGGGCTCACTGCAATCACAAACCTCTGAAAATGCAGAGAAGCCTGATGCACGCACAGGGAGAACATGCAAACTTTAAACTGAGAACATGCAACTCGAAGTGAATGCTGACTCCGCAGTGATCAGGTAGCATACAGCTCACAAAAACAAAATGAATTGTGGTAAATGTAGCTTATAATCACTGTGAAGCAGCATTTTCTTTTATTTCGGGATGATCATATTCCTGTCAGACTCTAAAAAATGCTACAATCTTTTTTATTCTGGAGATGCCAAACAAAAGACTGTGGGCCAAAAGCTGCAGGAAGGTCCAACGCCTGGTCCTGGGAAAATCACTGGGAACAACATTTCACTGAAAATGTGGCTGCTATTCTTCACTCAGATGATACCAGAATGAACTGAGTCAGTCTGAATGTTCTGCTTGGAGTATCTGAAGAGACACTTTTGACCTTACAAACTCGTGTTTCTTTCCTTTAATTCAGAACAATCCAACAGGCCGAGCGTGTCCAGGAGCTCAGCAGGCGAAGGTGAGTCTGATCCAGCAAACTGCAGACAGGATGCACTGCGGGATGAGCGGTTTGCCTGGCGTCGCGGCCGTCTGACCCTCTGTTCGATGCTGTAATGCCGTTTTACTGCCTGATCAGCAGAGAGAGACGGTCGTCACCGCTGACACAGACGCTGCGTCGCTCACTTACAAACTGCTCTGTGCCTTTTAACACGCCGACATGGAGGCTGGTTCAGGCTCCTTCCAGATGTTCACAGTTGTGCACTGGGTGTTTGCAGGCCAGCTGTTTCGCTCCAGCCTCAGCAGCGTGTGCACGACCGCAGACTGTGTTACCGCAGGTGAGAGCAGCCGCTGCTGTTTGTTTTGTTTCCTCCCATCGTTTTTGCAAAGTCCCGTGGATCCTCACGCACTGTGTCTCCGTCCTCGCCTCTGCCGTCCCGAAGCCGCCCGCCTCTTGCAGAACATGGACGACTCCGTGAAGCCCTGCGACAACTTCTACCAGTACGCCTGCGGGGGCTGGCTGGAGCGGCATGTCATCCCGGAGACCAGCTCCCGCCACAGCATCTTCGACATTCTGAGAGACAAGCTGGAGATTGTCCTCAAAGGTCAGCCGGCTTTGATTCCCCGCGGTCAGTGGGCCGCGGTACCCAGAACCATGTGTGGGCTCCATTCACAAAGGGGATGTTTGCACACGCTCTGCTGTTGCAGGTGTCCTCGAAACAACAAACGAGCAGGACAGGGACGCCATCAGGAAGGCCAAAGTCCTGTACAGTTCCTGCATGAATGAAAGTAAGACTGAACAAAACACCAGGCAGCTTTTTTTATTTAGTTTTAACTCTAAAGAAATAATTACTTGTGGAATTTACATGATCTGATTTTGATCATTTAAAGTAATTGTAGAAGAATGAGCGCAAATTTTTAAAAACTACTTACACTAAGCTATCAAAATGAAAGCGGAAAGCACTCTGCCAGTCATGCAACATAAACTATACAACAATGAGAGCAGAGACTCAGGTTCTTATTGTTCAAGCCATGATTTTAGGAGTTCAGACCTATTTTACCTCAATAAATTCCTCTCACAAGCACAGCTCACATAATGTTTCACGTTGACTTTGACTCCAAACGACAACAAACCAACATGTGTGACATGGCATGAGATTACAGGAAGTCGGGTTAAATTACAGCTGTGCTGTCAGTTTTAGGTAACGAGCAGAAAGCTTTTTCGTGTCTGTGTTGATGATCTGTGAATTTAAAACCCAACAAAGACTGAATTACTGACTCTTACACCGGCCACGTACACTAACAATGTCTAACGGTTATTTTATGAACTTGATTAAATGACCGACATTAATAACAATGACTGATTGAAGTAATAAAGCTTTTTGCTGCAGGTTTGATGGATCTAACTGAAGCGGCACAACAAAGGGTCAAACAACCTAAAGTCAAGCTTGTAATTTAATTTTTGTGCCTTTCAGCTTTTTCAAAGCTTAAGGATTAACTGTAAGCTTGGAATGACACGCTCTCTTCCTGCATTATTAGCGGTGCAGTAATATTCATCGTCCTCGTGCTTTCTGAAGCCGTGATTGTGTACGATCTGCAGGCCTGATCGAGCAGCGGGGACTCGCAGCCTCTCCTGAAGCTCATCGACAGCATCGGAGGACTGGCCCGTGGCGTCCGAGGACTGGAACACCACGGCAGGTAGAAACACAGCCTCTGAGGGGAAGCCTCGTGGATCAGAACAGCAGGCTGTGTTTGGCGGTTGAGAACGCCCAGGCTTTTCAGTCAGGTGTGCGTTTGGGAGGGTGACGCAGTAGGCGGAGGAGCAATCCTCAATCAGCGGTGGAGGACGCTTTAAATAGTCCACGCCGCTCTCCACGTGCTCGCCACTGTTGCCACTTTAATAAGGTAATCATGGACAGGCGCTCAAAAAGAAATTAACCACGCATAGCTGCATCTGCACACACGGATTTCCACAGAGAGAGTCGGCTGAATGGGCAGCAGAGGCGCGGACTCTGTTCGGTTCGTTTGGATGATTTCTCTCTGGGTTGCAGAGGAAACCTGGAGCCTGGAGGACACGCTGGCCACGCTCACCGCTCGGTTCCACAAGAAGGTGATGCTGGACATGTATGTGTGGACGGACGACCGGGACTCTCAGCGTCACATCATCTATGTGAGACCACAGTTTGCCCTCATACCGATGGCAGGAAGCCTCTCTGCTGCGATCAGGGAGGCCTTCCTGTGTTAATGGGTTTTCATGGATATGCTCCAAAAAGACATGAAATAATAGTTGTTTATGTTGGATACATGTGGATCTGATCACATTTTGTGACTAATTAATACAGGAAACTTTGAATGTTCATCGCATTGAGCAAAGTCCATTAAAACCAAAAAATGTTGGATTAACTCTGAGCACCATAAATACCTTCAAACTTTAATAACTTGACCTATAACCAATGTCAGGGAAGGTATTGAACTGTAGCAGTAGAATACTTCTAGTTACATAGAAAATATTTGGAAGTCACACACATTGATTTTGGTCTGTCTGAACTGATCAGTCTCTTCATGGCAGAAATTCGCAAGCGGCACATAAAGCAGCTGGAAAAGCCACAATGAGCAGGAAAAGTTACGTCCACCTCGTCAGTCTCTGCAACCCACCTTATGTTTTGTGGGAATGCTGATTTAGTGCCATCGGTTTGAATCCTTCAGCGCCGACTGGCTGCGAGCTCGGTGTTCGGGTTTCCTTCCTCCGCAGTCAAGACGACAAATGATCGCAGTCCTCAGCAGTCGGCTCGTTAATCGTAAATTTAAATTCAAGCTTATTTGATGGAACCGTAGGAACCAACACACAGGAAATCAGCTGCAAGTTTCAATCCACAAATCCTCTGGCTGGACATCAAGGTATAATGGACGATTTTCTCGAAAAGTCGAAGCCAAACGTGTTACTCGCTTTTTGAAAAACGCGCATGTGCCAGATCATCCCACCTGCTCTGCTGCTCCTACGAGCACGCTTGACGGCGTTACGCAAGCATTTCTCCAGCGTGATTGACATGATGGAGGACCAATAGTTGAGACTCGCATCACGCCATTCATTGGCTAAAACATCGTCCATTATTCCTTTAAGACAGAATTTTGAGGATATTTCTCTATTTTCCTACTTAAAGGATTGCGGAGTGTTTGGGATATCAGGAAAATGTGAGATTCCTCTTGGGTTGTTCAGGCTCATTTACTACATCGACCTAACTAACATTACACTCGATGATTTAGTGAAGTTACATTGCTGCATTGTAGAAGTGATTTTTCTATGCAGATGATAACAGTTAATTCAAATCACTGACTTGTTGCTGTATGAAGATCAATTTGATGAAATGACTCACTTATTTTTCTCCCTGATTTTGTATTTTGCTCAGATTGACCAGCCACTACTTGGCATGCCTTCCAGAGACTATTACTTCAACGATGGAACTACAAAAAGGTGAATCATCCAAACGATTAACGTCAAGAACAGAGTAGTGATGTTTAGCCTGGTATCCAAAAACTTTTGGCTTTGGAGGAAACACTCTGGGGTTTTAGGTTGGCTGCAGTGCAGTGAGGATGACGTTCGCCATGTTCAGACATTAAATCCAGCAGCAGAATAAATCCACACCCACGTCTGATTTAAACTGTCCAAATTAAAACTTTCTGCAGTGAAAAGTTGAGTTTGTGCTGCGGAGAGTTTGAATATCCTTTCCCTCCGACTTCTGCAAAATCTATTTCCCTTTAAGTCCAGTGACCGCGGCGTATCTGTGATTTCAAAGCGAAAACAAAATTCACACTTGGCGTGATTGCACCTCAGGTTCGAGAGGCCTACCTGCATTTCATGGTTTCCATTGCGAAGATAACCCGAGAGGACAGGAACCTGACTCAGGATGACGACCGGGTGTGGGAGGAGATGATGCAAGTGCTGGAGCTGGAGACCGACATCGCCAACGTGAGTGCCGGCTGCAGCAGGAAGGGAGTCGTGACACAAAGTCTGAGTGAAATTAATGATGACAGGAAGGGACCTGAGCTCCTCTTATCTGCTTCCTGTAAATGAGAAAACGTTTAATGCAGAGTGAGGAGATCTGCCACGCTTTCATACGACTTCACGCCTGTCAGGGGCTTCACGGCTGAGACATCGCCGGCCAAAAGAGAGGAAAATGTCAATAATCGACCGAGACTCATTTTATTACCCGTCTCTTCTTCATTCTGGACAGGCCACCTCACCTGCAGAGGAGCGCCAAGACGTGACCGTCCTGTATAACAAGATGACTCTCGGCGAGCTGCAGAGCACCTTCAGCTTTCACGTGAGCAACATCCCTCCACTTTATCGTGTGCCTAATGTTCAGTGTCCACCATCGGCCCTGTGCAATGAACAGGCGAAGAGAGAGAAAACGAGGAAATAACCACAAACAAAACAGATCTGTCCATTCAGACTTTATCCAACTAGTTTACTAAGATCCTGCTTTTAACCACACAGACTTCCGGTTTCATGCATTTTGGCTGGCAGCACACGCAAAACAGGAGCAGAAATGAGGGTTTAATGTGCTCGAGACTCTGTTTACACGAGGACCATTAGCTGGAAGTGGAATTGCCTCCCTGTTTGTTTGGTTTTCATCACCGCAGAGTGATTGGCAGGAGTGCTGAGAACCCTCCAGCGCAAAAAAATGGGGAGTTGGACGACGTTATTAAAACACGTAGGAGTCTTTCAAAGTACTTTATTGAGCCTCTTGAGGAAATTACTCCTCTACATTTAGCCAGTCCTATTGACCGTAAACCTTAACTGTTCATGCTACCAGCAGTGGCCTGCTTGGTGTCAAAGGTCGTGTTCTGAGGTCACAGTGGTGACCTGTCAGCAGTGGGATTTGAACCTGCGACTTTCCAATCCCAAATCCACTTCTCTGGCCACCACTGGAGGTTATTTGACAGCAAAGAAAAGAAAAAAGGAGCTCAATTACAATTCTCCTTTAAATGTCCTCTCTCCATGGCACATAGTGTATCTATAGTCATTTATCCGGGTCACTACGGGCCTTTCTTTTGATCCAGATCTGTCTCAAAATATAATTTATTCTGCCTCAGCATATTGCCAATCAACCTATCATCCAATAAAGACTTTCATCATATTTTCTTCTGGCTCCTGTATTTCCCACAATATAATTCAGATCCCGCCCCAAAAGAAATCACTGTTTCCTTTGCATATTGTTCATAAGCTGAAGCTGAAAAATATGAAAACCAAATGAAAATACCTTATGAAATACCAGTGGGCGGTGCATGATTTCCCTGTGCGTTCATGGATTTTCCTCAGTATTTTACTTTCCTTCGTTTCAAAGTCATGCTCTGGAGGTTGATTAGTGAGTCTAAGTTGATTGAGAGCAAGTTTGATGAGCTGGTGTGGTGGAATATCAAATCAGGCAAAAAGAAAAGTGAAATGATGCCTCCCGTCTGGATTTCCAGGGTTTCAACTGGACCAGATATCCAAGGTGTGCTGTCCAGCGTGTCTGTGGACGTCCAGCTGGAGGAGGACTGGTGGTGGTGTACAGCTCTCCCTACCTGGAGAAGATGAACGAGGTGCTGTCCAGACACAGCGTCAGGTCAGTGGAAGGAACGCCCGTCCAGACCCGATCGCTGCTGAGAGACGGCACCCACAGGGTTATTTTCTGTCTGCTGCAGGACGATGCAGAACTACCTCACCTGGCAGATCATCTTCGACAGAGTGAACAGCCTGAGCCGACGCTTCAAGGAGGCCCGAGCTCGCTACAGAAAGGTGCCGCTAACACGAGGAAAACAATTTGCACAACATTTACAGAGGAAAGCACAAACTTTTACTGCGTTTTGTCTTTTTTTCCTTTACCCAAGGAGCACTGGGAGTCACTGAAAACCGAACTTGTGATGTGATGTTTTTCAGTCAGTAATCAGTCTATCATCTGCACACCCTGAGTAACCTGCATGATGAAGAGAGATACTTTAAAGTAGCTCGGATGTGTAATGTTTCTTTTTCTTTGTTTTAAATTTATAACTTTACATTGATGTCATGTAAAAATTAATAAATGTTTCGCCTCCTTGTTTTGGCAGAACATTTTTGACCTTTTAATCATTTAATCTGACATATTTAGGTTAAAATGACAACAAATTAACTAAGACAAAATATTTTGGACTAAAACATTGTCCACATGAAAGGTTTGGTGAAATATTTTATCTTGACTCGATTGAACATGATGTTATTTTAGACTAATGTCAAAACCATTAAATACAGTAAGATGCCAGTCTCTCTGTAAAGCTTTGATGATGATTAAAAACTAACTAAAAGGCTCTGATTTTGCTGTGTTTGGTCCAGACTCTGTATGGACCACTGTGGAGGATGCTTGGTGGCGGGAGTGTGTGCGTTACGTCCAGAGCAGCATGGAGAACGCGGTGGGGAGCTTTGTACGTACGAGAGACCTTGCAGGAGAAAGCAAACGGATGGTGAGTTCTGCTTTTTTCGTCTCATTGAAGAACCTCAAACATGATTGAAACTTTAAAAAGAAAGCTTGAAATGCGCTCTTTAATCTTTTCTTTTAAATGCTGCAACTTTTTTTGAGCCTCCATTTTGCATCTTATCTTTATAGTATTGTGTTGTGTTTTTTTCACTTCAACTACTTTCATTGACATGAGGTGGTTCTTTATTAAAGTTTTATCAGTTTTTCTTTTAATCTTCATGTTGTTGCAGGGATGGAAATATTAAATTGAAAATAATCACAATTTCTGTAATTTAGAAGTATTTTTAATTGGTTCTTCTTTTACACAGGATCAGTACAATTTTCACCTCTTGCCACTTTTACAATCATAACTTTGCGCTGAGTACATCCACAGATTACAGTAATATTCCCACATTTTAATTAGTAGCCATTAAATGTACCATTTTAACTGAGAAATTTAAGATACATTTACATTTCTTTGGCTATACAGACTGCTAGAGTTTAGTTTCAATTACTGTGTTATCTCCTTAAGAAAATGTTATGAAATAAAACATATATTTTACCATTGACAACCTCGGCAACTCATTAAAGCAATTTAAAAGAAGCTTATTTAGAGTAGGTATTGAAAAAAGTAGTAAAAAAAATGTAACAATAGTTCACTAGAATTTTTGTCTATAGGTTTCATATCTGAATTTTGAAAAAATAGAAGTTATTTATGATTGTCATTGGGAAAACTGTAAATAATGAGCAGCACACCTGTTTGAAATGAAAACACAATCGAGAAAAACTAATTCAAGAAAGTAAAACTGAGAAAGATGTTTTCGGCCTCTTCTGTGATATAAGACGTATTTTCTCCTTGATGAAAAACATACTTTTCTTTATGTGAGCGTGAGTCTGTGTGCGACACCGACTGAACCCTCTGATTGGAATCTGTGTGTCGCTGCTCTCAGGTCAGCGACCTCATCAGTAAGATCCAGACGGCGTTCGTGGAAACACTGGAGGAGCTGAGCTGGATGGACGCGCCCTCCAAGGAGAAGGCCAGAGAAAAGGTAAAATGAATGAGTGACACGTTCCTGGTCTTTATTATAACATAAAATCTTCCTCTCTGTAAATCAAATTCTGAAGTTTATTGAGATTCAGTCAGGTTTCGTGTTCCTCAGAACTCCATCCAAATGCATTATTATGATAATTGAAAGCGATACTTCAACATTTTGGCAAATTGGCCCATTTAGCGCAATTCCTTAGTCATTTCGAACAGCATACTTACTTTTTTTGTGAGGGCGAGCTGTTGTTTATTCAGAGGTGAGTCGGGGAAGGTTTTCGGGATGGACACAATGGAAGTGAACAGTATTTTTGTTCCCCTTGTCAAACTCATCAAATACACAATCCAACAACCCCAAAACACTTTGGTGAACACGTTATAATCTGCACATTCACTACGCTGTGAAATATTAATGCAAAATGAAAAGACTGAGTTGTTTATGTGAAGATTGCTAAGACGGAACTACTTACTAAACATGGCGTCTGGGCGTTAGTGATTTCAAAAGGAAAAGTAGTTCCCAGTATTTGCTTCAGTGTTGTATCGCTACAATATTATTTGTCGGTGTTCCACAGCGTAGTGAATGTGCAGATTATAACGTGTCCACCAAAGTGTTTTGGGGTTCTTGGATTTTGTATTGATGAGTTTGACGAGGGGAACAAAAATATCATCCACTTCCATTGTGTCCGTCCCAAAAACCTTCCCCGACTCACTTCTGAATAAACAACAGCTCGCCCTCACAAAAAGTAAGTATGATGTTCCAAATGACTAAGAATTGCGCTAAATGGGCCAATTTGCCAAATGTTGAAGTATCCCTTTAAAAGTCGAAGCTGACTTTAAAAAGGGTCCAAGAAAGACAGTAACTTATAACAAGTCTGCAAACAAAGCTGGGGGGAGCCAGCTGACGAAATGTCTCTCTCCTCAGTGGCAGCAGCATCTCTGTTGAAGGCTGAGTCTGTTTAAACCTATTTTCAAACATATTAAAAAAAGATGCAATCAGATGTCCTAATCTGAAAATCAAGCCGTAAACAAACGCTTCCCAGGAATGTTGTTTATACACATCTGTACTTCTACTTATGTAGAAAATGAGGGGTTTTTTTCCATTCTGGAGGTCATGATCGGCTCTCTGGAAGATGTTCAGCATTATCGTTGCTTACGGTTTCCCTTCCCTCATAGGCGATGGCCATCAAGGAGCACATCGGCTATCCAGATCACATTTTACAAGAAAGCAACCAGAAGCTCGACCAGGAGTACGCTCATGTGAGAGGAAAGAAAACAAAAAACAAATCCTGCCTCCAGGCAGCATTTTCAATAACTGAAAGTCTGATTTATCTCCGATTTCTCTGATTCCTTTTCTTCAGTTAAATTTCAGCGAGGAACACTACTTCGAGAACATCCTGGAGAACCTCCGGTCCGAAGCTCACAAGGGTCTGAAGAAGCTGAGAGAGCCTGTCGATCCTGACTTGTAAGTGTCAGAAACTCCCGGCGTTTCCTCCCGTGCAGCGCAGGAGAGGAAACACTCCTTTAAATCGGACTCATTGCTCAGAGATGACCGTAACACAGGTCTCTCCTCCCTTTCAACGCCGTTAGCGGCGAGGCGCTCAGTGCTAGCGGACACGCTGCGTTAGCAACAAGAAAGATGTTCTGTTTTCATTAAACAACAATCAAGGCTCGAAACGTTCGTTTTGGCGGCACGGCTGCTCTGTTGACCTTCAGCTGATCCGTCTGTCCGTCCTCAGGTGGATCATCGGCGCCGCTGTGGTGAATGCTTTCTACTCACACAACAGGAACCAGATAGGTGAGAGATCCACTGTGACGCCAGTTCAAAATGTGGGAAGTTTAAAAAAAAAAAAAAAAAAAACAGATTACACAGAAATGAAGAGATGTGACTAGTAATGAGTGTAATGCTCTCTCAGCTGACCTTGCATCACTCTGACGGCATGTGGTTTCAGTGTGTTTGAGTTAAACAATCATTATTTAAGTGTATTTTCTACTGTAAGCTCTCTGGAGAAGGCGATGAGTTTTCAGTAGTCGTGTGGAAACAGCTGTTGTTGAAAGAAGCTGATTTATGGACAAATGAACACGAGAGAAAAACAGCAACAAAACAACTTGCCGCCGGCGCTCATAACATGGTCGAATGTTTATTTTGAGGCTGCAAATACATATCAGCACTGCAGAGGCAGGCGGACTAGGGATAACACACATTAATTTAAAGTGTGTGTGTGTGAATCGTGGTAAATAGACTCTAAATATGCATGTCAGCTGCTCAGCGCTCACTGGGTTTTGTTTTCCATCCAGTGTTTCCTGCAGGAATCCTGCAGCCGCCGTTCTTCAGCAAACACCAGCACCAGGCCCTCAACTTCGGAGGAATAGGAATGGTCATCGGACACGAGATCACACACGGGTTCGACGACAACGGTGAGACTCGGCCGCTGTTTTCAGCAGCCTGGACTGATAAATGCAGTTTACTTTCACTTTATAATCACAGTTTGTCCCGTTGACGACGATGACGGTTTACTGCATCGTGTTTGGAAAGCGGCTTTTCGATTTCTTGCACTCTGTTTACCTCGCAGGGCGTAATTTTGACAAGGACGGTAACATGCTGAACTGGTGGAGCAATTACTCCGCGGAGCACTTTAAAGACCAGTCGCAGTGCATGGTGCAACAATACGGCAACTTCAACTGGGAGCTCGCAGGTGGACAGAATGTGAGCACCGCCGGGCGCGCGTGAGACGAGAGGCTTCGCTGTGGTGCTACGGCGTGTATGAAGTGTCCACCGGCGATGAGTGTTTTCATGCTGATGTGTGTGTTTTCACGAGTTTTTCTGCATGATTGCAGGTCAGTGGAATCAGCACTTTGGGGGAGAACATCGCAGACAATGGGGGCGTTCGCCAAGCATATAAGGTTGGATGTTAGTTGCACACGACCACGCGTTGCTATTTCAGCGGCGGTGACGAACTGCAAAACGCCTGAATTAAAGCGTCCGCGAGTCCTGCCATCTGTCGATAAGTTGCTGCATTGTGTGTGTGTGTGTGTGTGTGTGTGTGTGTGTGTGTGTGTGTGTGTGTGTGTGTGTGTGTGTATGTGTTTACAGGCTTATCTGAAGTGGGTGGAGATGGAGGGCGAGGAGGCTCGGCTGCCCGGTCTAGACATGGATCACAAGCGCTTTTCTTTCTAAACTTTGCCCAAGTAAGTGATGAAGAAACACGCTCCATACTATTTTCACCATCTGGACGGAGAGCCAGAGCTCGGGGGGGAGCTGGGGGGTGGGTGGTGGTGGTGGTGGGGGGGGGGGGGGGGGGGGGTTATGGACACTCGATGCTGAGAAGTAAACAGTGGGACCAAGAGAGAGGGGGTCAGGGGGTCCGAGACGCTGAAGCAATCGCAGAACAAATCAACACTGAGCTGCAGGCGGGGGGACTGGACGGGCTGCCAGGGCAAGAGCGTCTCGGTGGCAGAGATCTGGAAGCAAAAGCAGCAAACTGCCAACAAGGAAAGGGCTGAAAGTCTGTCTGGGAAGCACAACGACTGAGTTTCTAAGCATGATGGGCAAATTCAAAACGTGAATTGTATGAAAACATAATATTAGCAATGGTTTGTGTATTTATGCAGCACAACAAATCTGAAAAACAAAACTGATTTCTCTTCTTACATCATCCTCCTGTTCTCTTTCAGGTGTGGTGCGGTGCTTATCGGCCTGAGTTTGCCAGCCAGTCCATCAAGACCGACTCACACAGTCCATTAGAGTACAGGTAAAGACTTTCATTCTGCTCAGACAGAAAAATGAACATGGCTGTTCGTCACGGAGGCAGCAGCCCTGCCTCCACTGGAGGAAAGACTTTTAATCCATCCTGAGGGAGTAGAGGAAGCCACAGTGGGCGATGATCATGTGGAAACTTAACTTAGTCCTCCCAAAATCCCCCGTTGGAAAACATGAAGATTTTAATTTGACGGTCCAAACTGGGATTTCCAGACATCTGGGTCAGGGTATTTCCCGTAATCTAAGAGCGATGAACTAGGTTCACTGACGTAAACTTCACACTTAACTACCACTAACAGCTGATCCACTAAAAGTTTGCACGTATAGAAATGAGCTCAGACTTGACATTGGCTGCAGATACTCATATAAAAGTCGGTCAACTTACAGGATTGAGTCTGATTGAGTCGAGAGTGCTGAGGTTTTGCTGCATTTTGGATTTTCTTTCGAATGAAGGATGTTACTGTTATTGCTGAAATGCTGCCACTGTGCATGCGCATGCACGTCTTTTAATGCCGCTTTGAGTCATTAAACTGAAAAAAGCTGCTCACTGGGGAAAAGGAGCCTGACGCTCCCACTTGGAAAAAGCTTAATAGAAGATCTTGACAGCATGCTGATCCCAGACCTGAAGGCTGGACTCGTGTTTCTCTGACATTCCTCACATGCTCCGTCGCTCCGTGTTTCCTTTTGTCCGCAGGGTGCTCGGATCGCTGCAGAACTTCGAAGCGTTCTCCGAAGCGTTTCAGTGCCCGAAAGGCAGCCGGATGAACCCTGAGCAGAAGTGTCGTGTCTGGTAAAAACTCCTGACATGATCGTTTTGTGATTTAAGCGAGTGAAACTGGAAGAATAAGCTTAGTACTTTCCGAGTCCCGCAGAGACGTCCCGCTCATGAGCTTCTCCTCTGTATTTGACGCAGGGAAATGACACAGACATTGAAATATTTACTGATGTAGATGATATCCTGGTTCAGACTTTAGAGAATATTTACCATTACAAAAAAATAACTTGGCGAGGTCTCCTCTCGGGCTTGAGGGTTGTCTCTGTGTGAGAAGGTCATTTGTTCATTTTTCTGCGGTCTCACAGCGGATGATGAGAGGGTACGCAGACGAAAAGGCTGCGGAGGAAACATAAGACTTTCTGAAAAGGTTAAAGCGTACATGGCTGGCTCGAACTGCTTCGCCAGCCTTCGTTGAACTAATTCTTTTAAAAAACAATGTTTGTGATCTATCTTTGTGATTCCGCCGTTAACATCCGAGTTGCCTCGGTGTCCGTCGTCTCATATCGTGCTTTCGAGACTTTGTGCCACTTGGTAGGAAGTGACAGTGAAGCAGTCTGACTCTGAGCGGAGCTCTGGGAATAAATGAAAGCTCGGGGCTCTGCTGAAGCGAAGCTACAATAGAATTAGTCACACTCGGGGAGCGCGGTCATTCACTGTTACCTGAAAGCAAATTACCTAAAGACTCTAAGACTGTTAAATCTGCGCAGCTTTAACCTTAAATTAACATTCAGGAGGAGCTGCTGCATTCAGCGTTTTTACACTCACAGAGTGGAGAAACCTTTCGAAACTGGCAAATGCTGTTTCTTCGTTTTTCTGTTTTATTTTTTCCAAGTTTCTTTTCCATGTTCTGCATATGATTGTTCCTGAAAACCCTGACGGCTCGCTGTCAGAGATGTTTTTCCTGCACCTCTGATCGATATTTGTGGCCCGATACGTCTCGGCTTGTGAGAAAAACCTGACACTTGTAGGAAATGAAGTGACGGGATGTTTACTGCAGTTTCTCTCAACTTTCACTGCAATCAATGTCTGTCGCTCTGCTTCCACACAAATCAGCCTTCACTCGACAAGTTCGCCAAATCTGTACCGAGGAAGAGAGCGCCCAGTATGGGAAATCTGTCACCAACCGCTTTAGTTAAAAAAAAAAAAAAAAAAAAAAGATAACTTCTTGTAAAACAACAGATCTTTCCTTGTGATGACCAGACTTTGAGCCTCTGGGCTTTGCCAATTACGTGCTGAAGGCAAAGAAGAAGAAACCCGTGCTCAGATACGCCGGCATGCGGACGGGCTGCAGATGAAGTGCTCTGCCTTCTGATCTGGCATTGATCAGTGTTGTGTGAGATGAAAGGAAGAGGTGCGGCGCGCCGAGGCGCGGTGGCGGCCGCTGCCGATCCACCGGCCCTCAGGCGGACGCCCCGGTCATTAACCCAGCTGGCCGCGGCCGGGACTGTTATTTTCTACCTTTATTAACAAGTAATGACAGGAGAATCAAAGCAGAGCAGAATTCACGAGAGGGGATGGACACGCACTGACACCAATATATTTCACAACAAATCACAACATCCCGAAAACATGACGACTTATCTAAACTTATTTTAACCTCAACCCTAAAATACTTGGAAAATGACACGGGGCTGTCAGCTGTGTGGCTCCACACTGTCAGGAAAACCAGACCAGACACTCTGCTTGTGTTTCAATCCCTTCTGGAGACATATAATAGACCTTCATATATATCCCAGGCAGACTTACTGTAAACTCAACCATACTTACTACTTCACTAAATCCTGGCCTCACGCTAACATTAAAACATGTGTTTTCGTAAAGGTTGGTGCATGTGGCCATGATTTTCAGTGAAAGCAAACACAAACTCACATGTTTTGTTTGGAGGAAGTACAGAGACTTTCCTTTCCTGCCGCTACACCCTAAACTGAACCCAGACTACTACATCCTGTTTCCTAACCCCAACCCTCACCTTTTCCTTGATCCCAAAGCCACCCTAAACACAGTGAGACTCCCACTTTCCAAGCCCACACACACACTACCTGCCCAACCCTAATCCTTAGTGAACCTTCAGTCTAACTCCTGTATTCACGTAGATGATTTTCTCCCCATAATGTGAGTGAGCCCACAGAGTCAGATGCAGTTTGAAGGAAAAAACTCTAACACACACTCACACACAACTGGTTTCGAATGTTTGCTGCCACTGGTCACATTCAGGATGCCTTGGTAAAACCGAACACGACTGTTACGTCTCGTGCGAGGCCGCTGAAGTGAATGTGCACGCCGAAGCTTTACACTCTCGGTCCGTCTCTCAGTCTGCGCCGGTGGAGAGGACACGGTAATGAAAGACTGCTTTCCTCGCAGTGTAAGTGCTGGTAGAGTGCTCCCATCTCGAAGCAAATGTTTGACATTTTGGGAAATACGCTCGCTCGTCCTCTGTGCGGAGAGTTAGGTAATCAAGAGTTTAAGGCAACTTCGAAAATGGTCCACTCTCATGCCTGTCCATTACATAAGAAGCTCTGGGAAACCGAGGGAAGCTGCTGCCCTCGCCTGATTACATTAACAAAATCCATCTTCCAGCATCTCTGGAGTTCACCAATAACAGTCCTTGTCTGCTGGATAAGTACAGTTCATGTTTCCCCAAACATGTTTTGGACATAAACATAACGATTGTCAGGATGTTTTGAAGAGAAGCTTGTTTTCCACAGAATGAATTCCTACATTTGTGTACCGCATCGGAGTCCGAGTGGTGAGGACGGATGACATGAGGACAGGATGTAAACATCAGCGGTCAGCAGGGCTTGGCTCATCTCATGGAAAGATTGTGGTTTTTCTTCTGTGTTCATGAGCACATTTCATGTATTCGAGGATTTTTTGACTATATCAAACAGTATCAAACAAAACATCTCAATAATACATATTTTTCTGTTTATTTAAAAAAAGGGAAGTTGGACTGGCGAGTGCTTAAGTAGACAAAAAGCAAGGAAAGCAAAATAAATGTAGCAGCAAATCAAAAATAAATGATCAGTTTCAAGAGACATCAAATCTCGAGAGCCACTTGCTCGACTGATAAACGAAATTCACAGATGATTTGCATTGAAATGGTGCTTCCAGATGTACAATGATTGTATTTGTTCAACAATTTGGCACAATGTACGATCAATAATCCACAAAGAAGGCTGAAAGTATGACAATTCAACCATCTGGGGATGTTTTGAGTGAACGCTGAAGGTGTCTGTTCCCATGTGACATGTTTCCAGCCACTGCCGTGATTAAAGCTATGGATTTGGACATGGTGCTGGAAGAAGTTAACAGTTTGTTGCAAATGAATCTGAATTTGGAAAAGGAAAAAAAAATGCAATTTAAGAGATGATCTGTCATGAATTTAAAATCTGAGGATCAACACAGAATGTCTTCTAAAAAAGTCCTCAAACGCCTCTCTGTAAAGTCAAAGCAGCATTTCTGCTGAGCCCTGAGCTGTATTACACTATTGTTTTAAACAATGTAAAACCACATACAATCATATACAACACCATTCTTTTCAGAGGTAATATATCACATTGGATGCTGTACATTAATGTTTTATGATCAAAGCTGCTTGATGCTGGTTTTATGAACCCTACGAGGTTCAATCAGATAGCGGAGTGTCATCTGGATAGAGTGAACGGTTATCCTGCTGCCACCCGTTTCCTTCGCTGAAAACATTTGATTTCAGCCTTTAAAGTGAATGAAAACCTGATGGTGTGCGGCTGATGTCCAGCTGCATCCACTTTCTAGAAAACACTTGCAAACGATTTCCCAAAATGTCAGACCTATTTTAAAAACTCGGCACAACACCATGCCTGGTTCAAAGAAATGCTGAAGGCTAAATTCTAGATTCTTCAAATGTAGGCTGTTATTGGAGAGACTTGTGTATAATTTGTTTGTTTTTCTTTATTTTCTTTTTTCAAGAACAAAAGTTCAAGACGTTAACCGAACACTGTAACATCAAATGTGTGATTGTAGATACTCGATGTTCTACACTGCAGAAAATCAGATGAGAAACAGGTGAGAGGGACGGACAGTTTCTTACCTTTGTTTTAGTTTCACATTTACTTACAAAAAAATGGTGAAATTGTGTCGTTTTGAAACTACCAGCCACGTACAAACGCATCTCTTTTTCTGATATATGAACATGTTTCATCTGTACACTCATCAGAGGAGTTTATTTATCTAAATGAATATTTATGGAGCAAAATTGCTGCTTTGCAAGAATTTAGATGTTACAGATGTTTTATGAATGTTCTTGCTGCTATGTAATTATCTAGACTGCTATTTTTGTGACTCAGATCTGTAATTATTGCCATTAAAGTGACTGTCTCCAGTGGTGTGATCTCAAGCCTCCTTCTTCCAATGTGTAATTTTATCTGTGATTTTTATCTGAACAAATTGACTCTGGTTTTGGCTTTCTTCCTGTTTTTCACCTACAGAACACTTCTAAATATTGGAGATTTTATGTAAACACAAGAGTCTTTCTTATAAGCGACATCAGTCTTATCAATAAAGTACAGGCTGAATATCATTAATAGCAATAATAACAAAGAACAATATTTCTTTCTAAAAGTTTAAAAGTCATTGATAAAGTAAACAGCAACATATGAACTGGGACTCTTGTCTTACTGGCAAACACACACACACACACTGGCTCGTGTTTCAGTTTTCACATTCCATTTTTGTTGTGCTTTAGGTTCCATTTACATAACAGCAGCGCTTGGAGCCGCTGAAAATGCAACTTTTAAAAAATGGTCCCCAAAATGGGGGAAGTAAATGAGGCCTTGATCACCGGATGGTTTAAAGAAAATACAAAAAAGGAACAGCATAAATAACTAATATCACTTTAAATAGTGAAGACAGGTTTATTTCTATATCATCATTCAGGGAAGGAAATAAATCTATTGCTCAGTTGGAAACCCTGAGCCAAAAACAATGTTTTACGGTTTGATTTAAAGGAAGTGAGTGTCAGCAGGAAGTTTGTTCCACAGGTGACGAGCAGAGGAAGTAAAAGCTGCTTCACCTTGTTTCTTCTGACTCTGAAACACTTCGTAAACCTCTTCCCGGGGACCTCAGGGGGTTTGGAGGTTTCATATTCTATGAGCAAATCCCAGATATCGTTCAAAGCCTTCCAGATTTTGAAATGGATCCTTGGACACACGGGCAGCCAGGGCAGAGCCTGAAGCTTCATTTAATCTCTCCTCGTTTCCCAAATCCTGAGAATGATCACTTAGTGGTTATTATTACAGATATATCTTCAACACAGATTCATCCTTTAACTCCTCAGAGTGAATTCACAGTAAATTCTCATTAGTGCTCGAAAGGCATATAGGCTCAAGAATAAACTGAAAAATTATCAATTGCAAATTTGAGAATTTATTGTAGTTTTGTGAATTTTCTCGGATTTCCTGGAATATCAAAAGTCGTACAGTCATACTGAAGGAATGTTTTCTTTTTAGATCTCAAAATCATCTGTTACATGTATCCATTTCACTGATTCTGGAAGGATGCCTTGTTTATATCTTTGTCGTTTTCATTTGTTTATTATTCTAGAATAGTAGAATAAGGACAATGAAGTTCCAGCAGAACAATATCACATTACTGTGTTGGATTGTGAATAAAGCTTTGCACTACTGCATCGAAATGCTCAAGAACTGCATCTAAAACAGCTGATTTTCAATATGAAACAAATTCCAGACGCATGTAAAGTCAAATATGTAATTTATTAGCAGGATGCAACATGTACAAATCAATCACAGCGACTGGCTTACAAAAGGCAAATTACTGCAAATTACATGGAAAATCAACAAAAAGCAAGTAAACAACCAACAAAGTAAATAAAAAATGACAAAGGAATAGATGCAACTTTCACAAAAGATCGTAAACATGCCACCAAAAAGAAAACAAAAAGCAACTGTTTGATAATTAAACATGGCAGTTGATTAAATTAATTAATTCATTTCCACATTTTCATTACATTCACAAATCTTCAGATTTGCCGGAAGGTGCTTTTAATTTGTGGCCTCATCGCGTACAAACGTCGTCGTTGCACTGAAAGAGAAGGAACAGAATTCATCAGTGCAGCTTCAGCTTCAGCGACGCATTCACACAGTCAACATGCAAAACGTGCAGCTGGACAGAAATACTTCATCTGTAAAAACTGCAAACTGATCAGGACGTCTCTGCAGCAGACCGACCAGACCAGTGAAAAACATCTGACTTCCAGTCGCTGCAGGGCTTCAAAATAAAACATTCTAAATATCTGGATCAATCAGAACACAGCTCGGATTAAAGAAAAAAATAATAAGCTGTTTCCTGCTTTAAAAATCAAACTCGAAACCAACCTGTTAATATAACTTTGTTTACCAATCAGCTTTAGATAGACTTTCATTTTTTTGCTTATTTTTCATACTTACCAGTTAATTTTTCTATTCTCTGCCCTCTTATGGCAATACTTCCCTGCTGCCTGTTTTCCTTTGAGTACTGACAAAGTCTTTGTTTTCTTTGCTTAGTTTTCCTGTTTCTGTTGTATAAAACTCTTTGTGTTACATTCAGTTGGATGAAAAATGTTTTAATAATAACATCTGGCTTATTTGTATCCTGGATCGCAGCAGAAACCCTACATTAGGATGATGACGACGATGATGATGTTCCGGCTTTGTTCAGACTTCCTCGCCACAGTGTGAACTCGCCTGTGACTGTCACTGCTCCCCGACTCATTTTTTCACCCCTTAACATAAAACAAACTAGACTGTGTTCCTGCGCCGAGGTTTTCTTTCCTTCCTTCCTTCAGAAGACGTGAGCGTCAGAGTCAGGAGGCGGCGCTGCTGAGCACCATGTGCAGGCGGTGGCGTTCTGGTCAAAGCCCCGACGGTCACAGGACAAACCCCACACAGTTGTAACGATCAGCTCCATGAACTGTGGCCAGTTAAAAGTGTCTTTACTGGATCATAGAGGAGCTCTTTTTCACCCCGGGGCAGTTTCACGGGAAATTCAATTAGACCGTCAAACCTCAGAGGACAGTGTGGATCATTGTGTAAAATCTGAAATGCGTTTAAAAAAAAAAAAATCTTTCAGCCATGAATTTTACTCCTCCAGTCCTATAAAGGAGTTCTTTTCATACATGTTTTGGTTTTGAGATCAGCAACATGTGGGGTTTAAAAGGGGGAATTCTGACATTTCCGCCATCTTCTCATCGCCATGGGTCTGTTTGGATGGGCTGGTGGGCTGAAGCTTTTCACAGGGCAGAGTGTTCGCTGCTTCAGCCCTCCGGCAACCCTGAGACCCCAAGGGAGAACATGCAAATGCCCCCAACTCGCCCTCACACCGTGGGTGGTGGGAGGAGCCAAACGTATAGCCTGACTTGAAGACATGAGCTCCAACCACATCATCCATTTCACACACGATTCTTCTTCTGCCTCCACCGCACCAAGAGTTGTTAAATTTACTTTATGAGCAGCTTGAGACTGAAAACTATCCGCTTGTCTTTTTCCTCTCAGTGGTTACATGTTAAGAGTAATGTCCACTTCTTGTGTGCCCCAGGTAGCACATTCTCACAATCAAAAAAAAAAGGAAGTTGCATTAAAATCAACACCCTGCTGTTATTTCCTTGTCAATCAACTGAACTGAACGGCAGAAATTGGCTGTTATCTCTTTGAGACGGCGCGCGCGCGCGCACACACACACACACACACACACACACACACACACACACACACACACACACACACACACACACAGTCGAACTTCACTCACGTCTTCCTCCAGGTGTTAAAAAATGTTTGTGTGTGAATCCTGGTGCTGTTACAGAGAAGTGAGTCAGCTTTGTGTCAAACTACTAAAAACATCTTAACGGGATACGAATTTAAACAGAACGGCGCTCTGTGAGATCATATTGATTATCAAAATCTAAGAAAAGATTCCCACGTGTAAGAATGATCAGCAGACATGCTACAAGCGAGCTGCTGCTAATCTTCAACTTTGATTCATATAAAACTGGAAGACTGAAAGATAACTGAAGGGAGACTTAAGCCTCGAGAACTGAGAACATCTTTGAGGCTTCTGTGATTCTATCTGCAGGATCTGCAAACTCTCATCTCCACTCTGGCAGAGGTCCACAGTCATTTTATGATTCAGTAATTCCTGTGGTTAGTACTGTGTTTGGTAAGCATTTTTTTTTTTTTAATCATTGTTTTATTATGTTTTTGGGAAATATTTCTGTCTGAACCGCAAAATTTAAGGATGGTAGTTTTGAAAGAAAAAAAAAAAACATGTTTGGTCAAAGTGAGACTGTTTGACTCCGTCGTTTGCTTAATTGCTTTCACACTCTCTGTGGCCCGGTGTGACTCTAAACACTCCGGTCTGAAATGTGGATTCATGGATGACGACACACAAACATTTATAAAAACAAGAAATTATGTTGACAGAAAGAGCAACTTATCTCTCTTTACCAGTCACTGTTTTCATGTTATTTAGCATTCAGTATGTTTCCTCTTTGCCTCATTTCATTTCATGTGCAGTTCTTTCCTTCTATTTAAACAGGGAGCTGCTGCTCCGTGTTGTGAGACTTAAACAAAATAAATCATCAGTTATAAACTTCAGTTTCATAGTGCAGTTTCACCTCTCCAGCAGTCCCAACGCACTTCACACACTCAGTCACATTCACCCATTTTCACACACAGTGAGGGCATCCATTCAAGGTGCTTTTGCATCTCTGACAGTAAATTCTGCAGCATTTTAGCAAAAAACACTTCACCACATGGACTGGGTGAGATAAGGAATCCATAACTAGCCAAGCCTAACACAACAAAGAGACGGCGCCTAGATGAGGGCTTAAATAGACAAACTGGACGTACTGGGGAGCAGAGCTAAACGAGACACACCAGACGACGATCAGGGTCGTCACCGGAGAGGACGGAGCTCAGAGAACAGGAAGGGAGAGAAAATCTGCAGGAGAGCGACACCAGACTTCAGCAAACTCGAGGGAATCCAAGACTTAAGGACAGGCCAAAGCACTAAACTGATAGGACTACGTATAACACAGCCTTACCCAGCTCAGATTAATCCAATTTAAGATCATCCAACTCAATCTAATCCAGCCTAACCTAAACCAATCCAGCCCAGACTGACCTGATTGAATCTAACTTAACTGAATTTAATCCAGCCTAATGCTACCGGCCCAAATTAACCCTACGCAGTCTGCCCTAAGCCAATTTAACACAGCCTAACTTTAACCTTAAAATTTACCACCTAACCTGATATAATCCACCCGAATCTAACCCAACACAACCTAATCCAGCCAAGCGTAACCAAACCCAAATTGACCCAGATTGACCCAAACCAGCCTAACCTAGCTAAATTTGAACCCCAAAAAATCTTAACCAGTAAAAATTACCCCAAACTAGCCCAATCCAGCCTAGCCTAACCCAAACAGCCCCAGCCCAAATTAACCCCATTTAACCTAACGCAGTCAAAATGAACCCAGCCCTGCCTGACCTAGTCCAAATGATCCTTCCAGAAATGAAGCCAACCTGACAAATCTCCACCAAACACAACACTACATACCTCATTTAACTTTAATCTAATCTAATCTAAACCAACCCTGCCAAATCTAAGTGGACCTAATCTAATCCAGCCGAACCTGAAGTGATCCCGGAACTATCCAGAGTCCATTTCCAGGAGTCCAGTGTAGTTTTAGGACTAAAACCTCTCTTTTCTTCACTGACAAATCAGCTCCAACGTCAAATGATCACAAATCACGATTCTTCTGGTGTGGTAAAGAAACAGCCAAAGAAACACATAAAATAACATACAGGATCTTGCAGATCACACTGAAGAGACATTTTCCAGAAGAAACCATAAATGTGTATGTGAGGATGACTGAGCAGCTTTTCTCGGTTATCCAACATGTCTGCTGTCCTTTTAATAACTTCTGTGTGTTTTCAAAAACAGAGATCATCACTCCAGTTTAAAAGGTTTTCGGGGGCCTTTGACACCGACACTGACAAGCCATGAAGATGGTGTAATGAGTGTGAAATGGTGTGTGAAGAGGCTGGTCCCATCCGGGTGTGTGTACTGACGTAAAACCCAGTCTCCTGAGAAAAATAGATCTCTGCCGCAGATTCAGAAAAGCAAAGACGGCATTCGAAACTATACTGTCGAACAAAGATTTAAAACAAGGCTTCTTTTGTTATCTATGATATCTATGAACCTCTAAGGAACCAGGAAAACTGAACTGAGATAGCTAACAGAGTCCATACCAAAAGTAGTTTCTGCACAAAAAAACCCGGAGAAAACAGCAGGTTTCACAGCATAAGCTATATGCTATCAGAAAACTGAGAATGTGATATTATTTACAGGATGCATAATTTATTGATATCACTTGAAACCTGCCTAAATATTTTCAAAGGCACTGCGTTCTTTTATGAGCAAAACACAAAGTGGTTTTGATGTTCAGGGTTTCAGTTGCCAAAGCTTCATCTGTGTTTAAGTGTGTTAGTGTTTTTGATTGATCAATAAAGAGACACTGTGGCATGAATTCACAATTTGGAAAAAAAAACAAAAAAAAAACGTGAAAAGTCATGACAGCCAGCTCACCACTGGTCTTTCTCCTGCTTTCGCCGTGGCTGAGATCCCCAGAGCTTTGGAAATGTCCTCCAGAGGGATGTAATCTCCTGGGGAGTCCTGGACGAAGTGCAGTAAGACCTTCTCTCCACCTGTGGAGAACAAGACAAATCCAAATCACAGCTATCGCTATAGAATTCACTGTCAAAGATGTCAGAGATGAGGAAGCACGTTAAAAGAGTTCAGTGACGTCCAAAAAGGGACACTATGAACAGCATGAGGTATGACACAACGTTGTGACAATGTTGAATTTTCATTTCATCCTTCCAGTGGTTTCACCCTTCTTTTTGGTGGAGTTTCAGTGAAATGGGTAAATGGAATAAATCTGTTTGTCATGAACTATACAAACATCCTGAATATCCAGTCTGTGCTGAGCTACCATTTCTCAATGTGTTCACTTTTCCTCCTGCTGTCATAAGTCAATCAATACATCTTGTTGTAGAAAGCTGGAACTACAAGACTAAATGGGTTGGAGCAGGTGGCAATCTTTATTCAATTTGGTAAATATATCAGCAACACGTCACATTCTGTTTATCATTATTATTTATTTTTATATAACATTTTTAAGATGAGAAATATCTCAGAGTTTAAGATACTGATTAAAAAAATAGCAACACCAGCACATGATGCAAAAGGTCAAACATTTTCAATATCATCTGCTATTCCAGGCCAAACATCTTTTTTAATGACCACTAAAAACATGCCATTCAATAAGCATTCAGATTTAGGAAAAAGCTTCTTCAGCAGGTTCTCAGAGAGGAGAAGTGTCAGACAGAAAAACACCTCCAGAAAGGAGACCATAAATTTTTGTCTCCAACATTCTGAGTGCAGGTCAAAGTGACCTGGGATTGGTTGATTGGTCTCCATGATCAGAGGAGGCCTTGATTCAATAACAGAGAAAAAGCTTTTACTTGTGGAAAATTCCTTCTGTCAGTATTTATTTCTATAAATTGCTTCAGTCTGTGTTTCAATGAGAAGATTTATCAAAAAATATCTGATGTCAGAATTCAAGACTTTAACTTTTCAACTTGTTTAAATTGTGAAAAATGCAGAAATGAAAATCTCCTGATTCAAATAAACCAGTGTCCATCAGCCCTGTGAGGAGCTTCATGGTGGTCCACTATATGAATCAGGCGTGTTTGAGCAGCGTGTTTGGAAGATGCAGGGCTGGATGGAGAAACGCTCATGAACACACTGCAGAGACGTGATGCAGCATTGCCCTCTAGAGGAAACACTGCATCACTGCACCACTGCTGCACCCCCGGGTGTGCAGGGGCTGGGTACCTTTGGCCACGATGAGCATGCCTCCACTCTGGAGCAGATCTCCTGAGAAGTTCCCCTGGATTCCTTCAGCGCTGGCCTGAAAGCAACAGAGACACCGGAATAAATCTGACTTTGACTGACTGATTTTACAGATCAGCCGATCAGCCCCTGCGTCTGTGAGCTTCGCCACGAAGATGAAGACATCAGGAGGATTTCTACCTTTGCTGCAACGTCTCGGACTTTCTTCCCCAAAGCAGCAGGAACCACGCTCAGAGCCGTGTACCTTTGGGAGGGAATTGTTACTTATGGCCTTCATTTTAATGGGGTTGCCTGTTAAATTATTTACAATTTCCTGAGAGAATAATGATCTGGGATATCTGAATGACGGTTTATCTATTGTACTAACAGGTTCTAAATAATTCACAGTAAACATGAATTTATAAAACTCACCGTTTGAAACCCAGATCCTTGTAACATTTCTTCTGTTCATCCACATAAATAGCTATAAAAAACAAGAGAGATTCTGAAATTATTCAGTCATATGTGACAGAAATGATTGCTGAGACAGATGGACTGAGGAAAAACCACAATAGAGCAGAATTTTTTTTAAAAAAAATAATCATTTTGACTGAATTTGATGGTTGTAACAACTTCAATGTTCATGCCAGGTTGTTTTTCACTGGATTGTTAGAATTGTTTATTTAATGGCCCTTCACTACTGAAGAGACACTTCAAGTTGAACAAAAACCAAGTGGACACATGCTTCATTTCATGAGTATGGGAGCATCTCTCCAATCAAAAAATGGAACTTTTTCACCCAATGCAGGTGTTTGATTGAGGTAAGTTAACTGAGTTTCTCCCAAAAACTCATAATAAAACCCAAATCAGTCAGAAGGAAACTCCATCAGTTCGGTCTGTGGTGTCAGAAGAGCCAGTGCTGCTCACATCCTTTAAAAAACCCTCCGTCCCTGAACTCCTGCAGGCCCAGCTCCTCCGGTCCGACGCCCACCAGCGCCACGCCGCTGGCCTTCAGGTCGGGCTCCAGTTTGCTGATCTCTGACGCCGTCCATCGGCACACCTGACAGCCGAACCTGCGCAGGAAGAACAGCACCACCGGCTGGTCCTGCCACAGAGACTGCAGCTCAACCGTCTGAAACACAGAGAGGAGAAACGTTCAGAATCCAAACTGCGTCTCATCTCAAAAGAGACCATTCTGACTGATGGCCAGAAGAGCCACATCTCAACACAAGTGGTTCAAAATAGTCTCCTCCATATGGAGGCAGATCTCTTTCTTCGTGACAGTCCGATGAAGGTCAACCACCAGGAAATATCAGCATGCACGCTATTTGCAAATAAACACAAAGGACTAACTGAACTTGAATAAGATATATTTACATGCATTCACACTTTGCAAATTCAAAACAACAGCATGCCAAAGAAAAATGAGCTTCACTGAAATTATTTCACAATGAAAAAGCACAGGTCAGTGCAGCTGCTGTAAATTAGAGCAAGCACATTGTTATTTTTATTTAGAAAAACAAATCTCAAAGCTATCAGCATTATAGACTTGATTCTTTGTATTTATTGCAATTAATATTGATATTTCTACACTTAATAACATTATGGAATGTCATATTACTAACAAAGAGTCATTTTTTCCTCTAAAAACATAAAATATCACTCCAAACATTGGATATCTTTAAATATTTATCATCCCTCTCTTTCCTTTCTCCCTGTAACTCTCTGCAGGACCTCTGACTCAAACTGGAAGTTTGTGAATCACAACTACCGGATTTAATTAAAAAAATAAAACAAATTACAATCTATTTAACGGACTGGTCCTGAGCTTGGAACAGCAGTTTATCAAGACCTGGTTAAATTTTATCTATATTGAGTAGAACTACATTCGGCCCTATACTTTATGTGATCCTCTCATTAAATTGATTGCCGGCTCTGCCCTGAGTCTGCAGGAGGATTCCTCTTGTTCTGTCAGCCATGCAAACCAGCGTGGAACTGTTGGATTCTTCTTCATGTTTTATTTGAATCCATACAGATAAAACTGAAGTGAAAACAGGGACGGGCGGCTGACAGATGGTAAGTATGTGACACGCTGCGGAAGATGAAGATAGTGAGATAAAAATACTGACAGAATGTAAAACTGCACATTAGAGTCATTCAAGGCGATGTGATGATTCAGCCACCTGAATTCCCTTCAGACCGTCATCATGTTCCAGCAGAGGAGTCATTACAGCGCAAATGCTGAGAGGTAATGACAGCTTTATTAGTCAGGCTTAGCAGGAGACACCCTTCAGGACCCCCCTGGGAATAACGCCACATTACACAGTGCAAAATTCAACCCTACACTTTTATAGAAGGAGAAAGATTTGTACACCTTTGTGTCCATAAATATGATCACATAATTAGACCAAAATCATGCCAATTTCAAATTCCATAGCTAAAAATCACATGTTGCTGGATTACACTATGTATGTTATTGAGGACTAAATTATGGCTCATTAGGTTGGCCACATCAATCTGCCTTTTTAAGCAGCCATAAGATGATAAAATAAAGAAGGTCATTAAACCACATCTGAGCCCAACATTAAAGGCAATTATTCTAAAAACACTTTAAAAAAAAACATACATTTCAACATAAGGATTATCTAGTGTATGTATTTTGGTTTAATGGTTTAAGCCTAATTTACAGCCAATCATTTAGCTTTTTTTGTTAAATTAGTTACTCCAATTCTCAAACATCATAAAAAAACCCATTAAAATGTGGCCATCTGGTAAAAAAAGGGGGTATCTTTGTGGCTTCCTACCTATCTTAGATGACACTCTCTGTAGTGGATTGATGCTTTTTATTTTTGTTCTTAGTCTTCATTTTCACATTTTATTCAACATTCTAGAATAGAATGTAAAATTGTCAAGATAAAACAAATGTATTCCTATAACATCATCCAGACTCTAGTCATTTCCAGTCTGAGATGTATTTAGGGCAGTAAGCATTGATATAAAGACAGAAACAAGCTTTTACAGTGGATCCTTTGACACACAGGCAGCCAGTGCAGAGACTCAAAGCTCAAGCGTAATGTGCTCCACCCTGCTTTCACACAATTTCTATGAAGTAACGGATATTTTGCAAAAGAAAAAGGTCAAAACAGTGTCTGTGTGATTATTAGAAGTTCAAAACAAGTGTTGTTGTCATGAATTATGGACCCAAGCTGCTCCCATCTCAGTGTGCAGGACAATCTACTGCTGCTTGTTTGTAATAAATGCTTAGAAGTCAAGATGTTAATACATATTTTGACCTGTATAGATTTGATAGCACAGTTTTTTTAAGAGAGCACCTCTGAACATATTAATCAAATGTATCTGAAACAGTCAGACTCTCACACGTAACATTCAGCGTTTGTAAACTCACCTGTCCACTCTCAGCGCTCTTCAGCGAGTTCTTCCCAACTTTAGCGAGGTCGACTTTTGACATTTTGTATTACTGTGCAGCAGTTATTATGGAGAAAAGACAGTTTGAGGAATCCAGCTCCGACTGACAGCTCGCACTAGGAATAAATATTTATTCCGTAACTCGCTTTTACGCCCCTGCAACTGTTGCAAAACAACCACTTCCTGAACACGCCCCCTCAGCACTCTCCTCCAATCAGATTCAAGCAGCGTTGACACTTTAACCAATTAGATGACGCACTTACAGACGCGGAGGCGGGACCTAGAGGTGCGGCTTCCAACACGTGTCCACTCCTCTTACAAAAATCTATAGTATTTTGTTTATTTTGCTTCATTGTCTTTAGTAATCTGTGGGTTTTTCATTCGTTTGGAAGTAATTCACTGGAACCGGAAGCCAGACTGCTGCCAGAATGAATGTTTAAAACATTGTTATTTAATATTTTACCTTGTGTAAGGTGCAGGGCAGATGAGGTGAAAGGTGACAGGATTTATTGTATTCCTTTTGTTTGTGCTCCACTATCCTCTAGAAAATGTATTTTACAGCCACAGTCACTTATCTCTGGCTGTGTGTTTTATAACAAGTCCAAAGGAGGACAAAGTCCCAAGAAAGTATGGTTTACATCACTTATCAATTTTAGTGATGTAAACCACAATTTTTTCCACCATATACATTCTTGCATTGGCTTTTGTTTCTGTAATGTTTTACATCTTAAACATTAAAAGCAATTTGTGCATGTAATGTCATCCACTTCACTACTTTTAAATTATAATGTTAAAAAAAAATGTTGAGTTGTGTTTTCATAGCAGTACATTTAATCCTATAAGACTAAGACATGCTAAAATGCAACTGATATAATTTGAGTATTTTTGAAAAGCTCTTTATGCATTCACTTATTGCATCAGTACTTTTGATTGCACTTGAGTTGTTTCAGAACTCTTTCCATTCATCTTCCTGCTTTATCATGTGGTAATGGATGTTGGAGCTTATCACAGCTGACTAAGGCAAAAAGTAGAAAACAGTTTACATCACTGGGTAAACACAAAGAGACAACCACTCACTCTCCTGAGGAACTCAAAATCACCCATTAACCTTAAATGCATGTGTTTGGACTCTGTATTTCAATCAGTAATTAAATCAGAGTACCTGGGGAAAGCCCACATATGCTCAGAGAAAACGTGCAAACTTACAGAAAGGCCTCAAACTGGGAATATTCTCTCTGCGTTACTGCTTGCATCTATTGGAAATATAAATTTCTTGGTTTTGGAAACATATCATGTAAAATCCGAAGCGTTCTCATTTTGTCATTTTCATCTGTTTTACTTAATTTAAATAGTACATATTAAACCTTTTATCTGACAATATGTGGCCTTGTTAGATACTTTGAAGATGTTTTTTTTTTTATCTTTCCTCAAAAATCCAAATGTATAAACAAATATAATTTCATTTTAAAAGAAAATCAGCGCCACTGAATTTATTACAACATGACATCTCTCATGGGTAAAGGTGCACAACCTGCAGGCCAGATTATTCCACTACAAGTCAATTAGACATAATGAGCCTGCTATCAGGGGGTGGCCCAGAGACCACTCAGCGAGTTCTGCTGGGACCGACACTGTCTGTCATACTGCTTCAAATATAGAGCAGAAGGATGGAGCTGAAAAATATGAAAGCAGGTGATGAAAGAGAAAAACTGAAACCTCACATCTGCTCAGACTAGCAACTATTTATCCTAGGTTTTTGGCAATAGTGGGTACATTCACATAGGTTCACACTTTTCTCTTCCAGAAAACATGAAGAGCTATATGTCAACGAGTTACAAAATCGACTACTGTCAACAAATCAGAGTCGGCCTGAGCTTCTCCTGGGAAAGGGAATTAAAGCTCTCCACTCTGCTCACACTCACTACCAAACATAAGCCTAACCCCCTCATCCATATGCCAAAGTGCCTAATTGTAATATCCACCTTTCAGAAGTTGTCAAGATGCAGATAACACTTAACACAAATGAAGGTCATGGCACAGGGAAAAAAATATTGATCGCAGTTAATCTTGTAGCATCCGTGTATATCTGACACATCCAGCATGGAGGAGTGTTTCCCAGGCCAAGTCTAAAGATTTCATTTGGGGTGTAATAAAATAGATGCCGGGTTTTGAATGTATTAAACCTTCCTCTTAGATCCATGAACATCATCTGAGAGTTAGCATTGACCCATTTCTCCCCTTTATGTGATACGCCGACATCCCTTCCCCAGAAAGTCACAATGGCTGATAAATCTTTGTCTCCTGTGTACTCCATCAACCTCATGCAATATTTAGCAGCTTCGTGACCTTTATCCTGGGACTGAATGAGCTTGTCTAACTCATCTGTTGGGCTGGCAAAACAGAGACTATTCTAACAGTGTTTTGCAATAATTTGTGCTCACCTGAGAGTGTATGAGTGTATAGTTGAACACCAGTCTGTGTTGGAGTCTCACAGCACACAACAAAGAAGAGAAGAAAGGGATCATACTTCATTTGACTCCTGTCAGGCAGTTGATTTAATAATTAACAGTTAAATAGCTTGCAGGTGCTAAATCTAGATCACGTTTTTAATCATATAATGCTGATTATCCTAATTTAGTGTTACTCTGAGGGCAGGATGCACACATATATTTGGGTGAACAGTGATGGACGATGGACACAGATGTTTGAAAGTGTACCCTAATGGAGCGTGCACATATATGATTGCATGTAAACTGTCATGGAGGATGCATTTAGATGTTTGCCTGTATGCTGTAATAGACTATGCACATATATGTGTGCATAACATAGCAAAGGATGCACAATGATGCCTGCGATGTGAGAGATGCGCACATATGTTTGCATATAATTATAGCACAGGACACACACAGATGCCTGCATGTAGACTACAGTGGGACGATGCACGCGGACGCTCGCATGTAAACCGTACAGTGCGGGACGCACGCGGACGCCTGCCTGCAGGAGGACGTAGACGCGGTGCTGATGTTGCAGGGAGGGGCGTGACGTCACGGGAGAGACCGGGAGGAAGCGGCGGAGGGGGAGAGAAGGAGAGGGGGAAGGAGAAGAGGGACGGAGGAGAGAACGGGGGGATGACAACAAAGGGCAGAAATATCACTAAAAAGAAAAAGAAAAACAAAACAATCATGTCTCTTATAATTTACACCCGGGTTTTTATACATCATCACGGTTACTCGGTTCACCTACACAGTATGCCGCAATAAATGACGAGCCGCCCCGAGAAGGTAATTACCATCTTTCAAGTCTCAATGTGCACGTCGTTTTCTTTTTATCACACAGAAAAAGTCGATTGTGTTGTAATCGCCTTTAGTTCCTAATGTCACGTTGACGAGATGATCGAAAAGCCCGGAGAAAATAAACAACTGATCCATGTCTACGGGGATGCATGTAATCTATATTTGACACATAATCCGTGATTTTGGAAACGATGGTGACTCGTTATCTCTGCAAATGTCCCGAAAGCCGTCGTTACGCTCCGGATCGGCTCCATTGTGTCCGTTTTGAGCTTGCTTCATGCAAAATTAAAATGGAAACAGGCGTCATGAGAGCGCTGCCGCATAGTACACTGCTGTAGTCAGCCACGCCGAGCACATGGGCTTTGCGCACCGCACGCGCACTGCTTGCAGTGCGTCGTGCCCGTCGCCGCTGTCTGCCCGTGACTGCAGTGTCCTCTTATCACTACATTAGCATGAGCCGCTCACATGGTCGCAGCAGGAGACCGTGCTGCACTTGTGTGACCTCTAAATGTGAACAATCAGCATTTCACCAGCTTCCACCACGTCTCAGCCCAAACTTGTCCTTGTTTATCCCTCTTTCATGTGCTGCAGTGTAAGCTGGCTTGAAGGAGATGTCATCTCCAGGCATGGGCACCCCAAGTGACCCCCTCCTGGCCAGTCCGGGAGGGCGGTTACCCACAGCTCAGGAAGGGATCTGGAGGAGCTCACTCCCCAAAACTGCCAGCTTCCCCACGTCCACCACACGCCACCTCAGTCACCGGGCCAACAACTTCCAAAGACAGCCAAAGCGCAGGAAGCTGATACGGCCTTCCCCACCTCCGCCTCCCAACACACCCTGTCCCCTGGACCAGCTGGACCTCAGTGAGCTTCCCCCGAGACGCACCTTCCAAGAGCTGCTCTTCAACGGCTGCATCCTGTTTGGTATTGAGTTCAGCTATGCCATGGAGACGGCTTACGTGACTCCCGTGCTCTTACAGATGGGCCTGCCTGATCAATTCTACAGCTTAGTGTGGTTCATTAGCCCCATTCTGGGTAAGTGTGCAGCAAAAATGACTTCCCTATCCTTTCCACAAGGAGATGTGAATCACATTAATGTTGTTCTGATGTGAAGTGATAAGGCTTTTGTGTTCGTCTTGAAGGATTCCTCGTTCAGCCTCTCATTGGAGCTTGGAGTGATCGTTGCACATCCCGGTTTGGGCGAAGGAGACCTTTTATTTTTGCTTTGGCCATAGGTAATCCATTTTTAAACAGGACTGCATTGATCTTGCATTGCATTTGCATTAATGCTGTCATTGTGGCATTAGACAGACTTTTATAATAGGCAACAGAAGTGAATAGTGCAGATTCATCTTTCTTTGAACATGTCGAGATATGACTATTTTTTTAAATTTCTCCTTCTCTAGGGGCACTGATTGGTCTGACCCTCGTGCTGAATGGACGAGATATTGGAGGAGTCCTGGCTGACACAGCATCAAATCACAAATGGGGAATTGTCCTGACTGTGTGTGGCGTGGTTCTGATGGACTTCAGCGCTGATTCAGCTGACAACCCGAGCCATGCCTACATGATGGATGTGTGCAGCCCAGAAGATCAAGACCGGGGGCTGAACATCCACGCATTGCTGGCAGGTGAGAGAATTTTAACAGACATCAACACTCATTCTTTGAAAGGGATATGATAAATCAGATATTACAAAAGTAATGCGTCTCCTTTGCTCCTCCACACAGGGCTGGGTGGCGGGTTTGGATACATTGTCGGTGGCATCAACTGGGACCAGACACAGTTTGGAAAGTCAATGGGAGGTCAGCTGCGGGTCATATACCTGTTTACAAGTGTCACTTTGGTGATCGCCACAGCCATGACTCTGATGAGCATCCCTGAACGACCCCTGCCACAAAGCCAGCAGAGCAAGAACTCCAGCAAAAACCACCTGAAAAGCCCCAGCCTCCCTCTTCCTCCCTCTCCTCCCGTCCCCCCTGGACTGACCCTGGGTCTGGATGAGGAAGACGAAGACGGTCTTTACAGCTACAACTTCTCCAAGTCTCACGCTGGTAATTCAGACCCTCTCGCCCATTCTTGCAGCGCCAATGCGCGTCTCTGCGCTGGTCTCACAAGTCCCATATCGCCCCTGAGCCCCCTCACTCCAAAGTATGGCAGCTTCATAAGTCGAGACAGCTCGCTCACCGGCATCAACGAGTTCGCCTCCTCATTAGGAACCTCCTATATAGACAGTGTGCTCATCGACTGCTACACTGGTCAGCAGACGCCACAGGGACTGGCCCCGGGCTCCAATGCCATGCCCCTGCCTCCAGGGGACTCGCCTCCTCCTGAGGAGCGCACACAGGAGTCAGGGAGCCAGGCTGCGGGAGGGACCCAGGCCGACGAGGCTCAGGAAGCAGCGGGAGATGCACAGCCGCACGGCGCGTCTCAGGGCACGGCTGGGGCTCAGGCTGGGGCTCAGGCTGGGGCGGGGCCTCATCGGGGCTCCGCTGCAGGCATCCTGAAGAGACCGCAGAGTCTTGCACTGATGGAGGAGCCGATGGCAACCCAGATTGTCGGGCTGGAGAATGGACGCAGGAGAACGGTGACTTTTAGCCAGCAGGTCAGACTTACTTCTTCAACATTGGCTCTTAATCTCTGAGCATTTTAAACTTTGCAGTATTTTAAACACTTTTCTTGACTTCTTTGTCTGATGAAGGTTGCAAATATTTTGCTGAATGGGGTGCGCTATGAGAGTGACCTGAGTGAGAATGTGGAAACAGGAGAATCCCAAATGTCGATGAAGCTGCTGTGTATAGCCATCTACAGAATGCCGCCCTCTCTCCGGAGTTTATGCACTAATCATTTTTTGGGTGAGTCACAGTCGCAGAACTTACAATTTGACTCCAAGAAAGACGTGAAAATGTTTGAACCCCACACTGAAACCTTTTGTGCCCCTCTTCCATGCAGGTTGGCTGTCCTTTGAAGGCATGCTGCTCTTCTACACTGACTTCATGGGGGAAGTCGTGTTCGAAGGAGACCCCAAAGCCCCCCACGACTCCGAGGCTTACGAGCGGTATAACGCTGGCGTCAGCATGGGCTGCTGGGGGATGTGCATCTATGCATTCAGTGCTGCTTTCTACTCAGGTAAGCAGTCTCATTCCGTCTGGGATGATCGTGCAGCCTTGTTTTCGGAGAAGTCATTACTTTCTTCCGGTAGTTTATCTTCCGTGTCTTTATCTTTTCCCTCTTTCAGCCATATTGGAGAAACTGGAGGAGCGTTTCTCCCTTCGCACTCTGTATTTTTTCGCTTACCTGGCGTTCGGTTTGGGCACAGGCTTGGCGACGCTGTCCACCAACCTCTACGTGGTTCTCTCACTCTGCGTCACCTACGGGGTGCTCTTCTCCTCTTTATGTACGCTGCCTTACTCTCTGCTGTGTGAATACTACCAGAGCCCTCAGGTCAGTAGCTACATCTGTGCAGAAACTCATTATTTGTAGTTGCCTGTTGTTGATTTCTTTCCATTTTGGGAATTGAGATTATTCATGTTGCAGTAGTTCAGATCAGATGATCACTTCCAGTGTTTTAGCTGTTAACTTACATGAAAAAAAACTTTTAAAAATATGTTTTACAATGTTGGATAATGTGGCAAAATAACCACGATACAACTTGTTATATTTTATTTGCATTACTCGACATTTCTTAAACCATTTCCATGTAATCATCAGCTAGGAGTTTGTTAATAAATCTACCATATGCATGCGTATGGACAGAAATGCCTCCAAATAACAAGGACGTAAACATCAGCCCTGTTTTCAGTTGTCACATGAAAAGACAACAGCAACATCACGACTCAACTATCTGACATTTTGCTTGATAAATATCTCCACCCTGTAGACTCATCCAAAGAAAACTTTTCACAGTTCAGTCACGAAAGATCAAGCGGTTATTGTGTAAGAGTGCATGAAAGCAGACATTTTATTGCTTGCACTTTCAACTGGGTATGGCATTAACCTCAACCGTCACAGACAATGGTAAAGAGATCTGAGTCTACACTTCTGTGTGATGTGTTACAGTCGGCACCGTTTAAATCAGAGGTATCAGAATAATTTTAGTTCAGTTAATTTAGTTCACCCCACTTAAATCTCCACTGGGCTGGACCATTAACCTTCTACAGAGCACTCAAGGAAATACATGGAAATTCCAGTTTTCTACTATACAAAGGCAAAAAACAAAAGAAAGAATCACATGAATTTCACAGGAGTCACTGATGTGGATCTGAAGCTACCTGGGGAACTTTCAGGTGTCTTGTCCAGTGCTGTTACTAAACATGTTTGATCTCCTGTGACTGAATACAAATTAGACGAGACCCTCTCACCTGTGTGCGATATGTTTGACACCTTTTCTGTAGACTTTTCATTAAAAAATATGAAGCCAAAGTCAGCAGCTTTATGGCTTAAAGTCAAAAGTAGGAAAATGAGAGTTCAGTACCTAAATCTGCTGGTTTTCCTGGTGTCTGGTGGAATATGACACTGAAGGAAGCGACAGTACCGAGGTGTCTGAGCTCTCAGTTTTCTGGGAGCCAGCTTGTGTTACCTTTTCATTAATGTCATGCTTGCAGTTTGTTTACTGTTTCAATCCCAGGAAAAGCTTAGAGAACCAGCAACCTGCCGCGGCTTCACTTTTAATGTCGACACATGAGAAGAAAGCTAATTTCCCAGAATGCCAGACTCTCATCTTTCAGTGGTGTACCGGTTTGCTCGGCTTTCATTGATCTCATGACGTAAAGTATTTGTGTGTGTGTGTGTGTGTGTGTGTGTGTTTCAGTTTTGCGGCTCCTCAGAAGAAGGGACCAGGCGAGGCATGGGGGTGGACATCTCTCTGCTCAGCTGCCAGTACTTCCTGGCGCAGATCCTGGTCTCTGTGGCGATGGGACCCCTGACCTCTCTAGTGGGCGGGGCCCAGGGAGTGATGTACTTTGCAAGCCTGATGTCATTCGTGGGCTGCGTGTACTCCTCCCTCTGCGTGGTGTACCAGCTGCCCCCCGCTGAGGGTGAGCCCCCCGATAGCGAGACCCAGCCACTATTGGTGCACATTTAGATTTTTTTTTTTTTTCAAAAAACCTCTTAAATTTCACCTCACACTCACTCGCACTCAACACTCTCACACTGTCACTTGGTGTCTGAGTGTGTCGACCTTCACAGCACTCGACAGTGAGACACACACACACACACACACAACACTGCACACCCTGCCGCACACTGTACAGCACAATTTCTTATGTTGTTTTGCAGTAATCAGCAGCACTCGCCTCAGAGCTCGACAGACAGACAGACAGACAGACATTGGCCACTGCTCTAATTTATGTATACATGACCAGTGTGTTCATACAGTGTGTGTGCCCATGCATTCTTCTCAACTTTTGCTAAATAAGCATGCGTGTATGAGTGTATGTGTATGTGTGTGTGAGAGAGAGAGAGAGACTGAGTGTGTTTTCTCTAACTGTAGAAAAGCCTAAGCTGTTCCTGTGTCTGATTCTTTGCTGTAAAATCTTGCATCTCTTTTCTTTTTTGTTTTCTGGCTCGTTTGGTGGATAGAAAATGTTGTTCACTGCGTGCAGATCTAACCACAGCTTTTCCCCCCCTCTTTTTCCTTCCTTTTATCAGTTGCCTAACGTCTGCATGAGCTGCATTGTAATCTCTCAAAGCCTTGTGTTGATATTTTGTTTTGGTCATATGGCCGAGGGAATATCTACCTGCCTGTTTCTCTGAGTTAGCACACTAGCATCACACTCTAGGCGGGATTTTTCTGACTAACTGAATGTGCTGCCAGTGACCGTTCACACTCACTCTTGATTCTCCTTCGTCAGTTCAACAGCTTTTTTGCATAATTCCACAAAAAAAAAACAAAAAAAAAAACAGACTTAATATTCACATGAAGCTGAACGACACATACTCGATGTCTGAAAGGGCTTCTTCACATTGTCCAAATATATTCAACACTTTCCACGCAGTCTCAGGCTATTTGACTGTGGACCAGTGTGCTATCCCCAAATTTCACACTTCGATGCTGGTTGACTCCTAATGGAGTAATAGAATGCCAGCAACGGAGGAAGTCGTGACCAATAGGATGAAACACACATGCACACTCAAACATACACGCATCAGCCAAACGTGAAAAAACACAGAGAAATGTGTACTGGTGGCAGTTTCTGTCTGGGCCCTCACTCAGCCATGGACAGCCCTGTGAGCTGTCAGCCTGCTCCTGGCCATGCTTTTGTAATAATGACAGTGATTCTTGTCATTATCAGGAAGAGGAGAAGTTGAGACTGGGGTGTGAATCAGCATTCAGTCGGAAACCCAACAAAACAGAAGAACAGCAAACAGGGAGAAGACTCATGTGAACTATGGGTCATCCTGGAGGTGGACTACATTTAAAAAAAAAAAAAGACTGTTTGGAGGGTCACAGAGCCAGCAGCAAGTGCTTGTTGTCATCATTAGGGCGCATGCTTAAGGTAGTTGGCTTCTGCTCATCAACTCGGTGTAGTGATTACCTTCTGTTTCTTCGACACATTCCAGCTTCTGACTGGAAATCTCAAACCTCATCCATCTCTCATTCGGAAGAAGCCATCGTCATCGTCAAAGTGGTACACTCGGTTTGTTTTGTACGTCTGCCGTGCCGTGGCAAACGGCACGCTTTGTCCGTCCAGCCTCGACTCGGGCGACGGGCCTGACTTCAGGGCGCTACCAAGAGGTCAACTTCAGTATTTCAATCCTTTCATTGTGATGGTTTCACTGACTGAGCACCCCAACAGTCTGGTGCCTCAGCAGAATGTCAATGATGGCCTCCTGGACTGAGCGGATGCACGCCATGCTAATGTTTCTGAGGAAACAGTAACTGTACCAATCATGCTGTTGCAGCTTGCTTAAGAAACAAAACACAGTTTGTGTTATATTGTACCACCTATTGCTTATTATTAGCAGTGTTACTGTAAAAGCTACTTCAATTCAGGGTTCAGTTCTAACTAAAAATGATCATTTTGCCACTTTTGACTCCTGTGTCTCAAAGTCATTTCACCTCTGTTGACTTGAGGAGCTCGCTGCAGTTCCGCTTTGCACCACACGGAGGAGCCGGTGAAGAGGAGACCGCAGGCCATCTCTGTGCACTCTTTTCCATTACCAAGTGAAAATTATTCCTGCTCCTTCCTGCATCCAAGCCAGCCATTTTCCATGTTAAGGAGAAATTGGGTCAGGTGACATCATCCCCTTACAAAACCCACCGACGGCGATTTAACAGGTAACAGACGCACGCGGATTTAAGTAAAAAGACAATTTTATTTGTTCATCAGAATATACAAAGCAGTGGCTGAAGTAACCGAATGCCATTCTGGTTCTGGAAAAGGGCAGTATTGTACGCAAAACTGAGCTACCCAACCGTAACATAAAACTTGTTGAAAATGTAAGAGAAACAAAGTAGAAATGGTACAAACTTGCGTGGAATGCATACAGAACAAACGACCAAAGCTTTAAGATTTAAGAGGGGTTAATTAACATTGCAAAATCCTGCCTCCACAGAACCGGGGTCAAACAATCTTATCATGGAGGTGCAAGCCAGAGCCCCTGTATTCATTTGCACCATCTGTTATGTTAACAGGGCAGCTGAGGATTAAATAGCAGCTCGAACAGAAAAAAATCACACCCTAACTAATAATGCTAACAACTGTCCATTACCCCCTGCTTAAAACTTATCTTTGGTCCTTTTTTAAGTGTATCTGAGAGGTCAACATGAGCCTTGGAGGTGAGCAGCTGCCTGTAAGTATGAATCATCTGGTCATCACTGCAATAATAGAGTTTGTGCTTTTGACATACTGATATAAAACCTCAGGAAATGAAATAAACTGATCTCAGGGTGTGGCCCGGTTTGTACAAGTAGAAAAGAAAGCTCATTTTAAAGACCAATAAATAACATTTCATAAAAAAAAGGATGCAGGGCCACTATGTTTCAAGACTCCAGTGCAATGTGATAACATGGGAGCAAAAAAAAAAAAGAATCTCTCAAAGATACAGAAAGCACAAGCTCTACAACACGATGTTGACCAGGCTGGTGAGACAGTGCCGCGAACAAGGAGCAGCGCAGAGGCTTAAGCTTCCACCTCGGCCTCTTTTGAATCTCCATTCTCCTCCGTTTTCTGCTTTTTTGTCTCCCCCTTTTCCTGAGAAAGACAACATACAGCATATATTAGTCAAACGCAGCCCTGACATTCAGTATAAGTGATTCAAATTGCATACTTCAACCTGATGACAGCCTACCTCCTCCTCCACCTCCTCCTCAGCAGCACGCTTCACAGGCTGTGCATCAGTCTCCTCAGCAGGGGGCGCCTCCTCCTCTGCTTTGCCT
Organism: Salarias fasciatus; assembly: GCF_902148845.1. Classification (NCBI taxonomy): domain Eukaryota; kingdom Metazoa; phylum Chordata; class Actinopteri; order Blenniiformes; family Blenniidae; genus Salarias; species Salarias fasciatus. The sequence goes on from NC_043749.1 coordinate 25,557,750, forward strand.
GTGAACGCCACAGTTTGTCACTTCACAAATAACAGGCTTTTACTTTCGTTCTCATTAAATCAAGACTTATTTGGACTGCAGGCAGCAGCAAGAGAAGGTGCATGTCAAGGCCACACAAGGAGCCAAAACAGGAGCTGCACAGCAGAAAAAAAAAACCTCCTTGGAATTAAAGATTGTGGATTGTTTCATTTAAACTCACCATCTCCATTCTTTTGCTCCTCCTTTGTGGCCTCCTCCACTTTGTCGCTGTGATTGGCACCATTCTGAAAGAGGAGAAGACAATGTCAATGAAAAGGTAAGCCAGGCCTGAGCTACAACTATGTAACCAATACAACAGGATTAGGAAGACTATCCAACCCCCCCAAAAATCCCTAAACATATTTGATATAATCCAAGTACAGACTTACATGTATACACACACCAGGGGACCATTTTTAAAAAAAGAAGAAAAAAGAAGGCATGTGTGTGGAGTACTTATTGCTTCCCTGGAGGATTAAGCCACCAAGCTGTGGGAAATCTCAAGACTAGAGGGGGACCAATGGAGACGTCCAAAGGCTCGCTAGCTAACATCTGTGCCGTTTCACAACCTAAACAAAGCGCAGCTGAATGGGAGAGAGGGAGAGAGAGAGAGGGGGAGGCGGGCGCAGCGACACCTGCATGATGAGGGCCGCTAAGACAAAAGGCCATGAGGCTGCTGCTCCAAACTCACTGTGCCATTGGCAGGTGCGTCCTCGCTGTCGGTCTTCTTCTCCTCCTCCTCCTTCTTCTCCTCCGCCACTTCTTTCTTTTCTTTCAGCTCCTACAAATAAAAGAAGCATTCAATCAACCTCGATATCAAAGAGTAAAAAAAAAAAAAATTTGAAAAAATATCAAAAACTGTAACTGGAGTAAGAAGGCGGAGCTGCATTTGAGGGAGAATGAGTGAAAAACGGAGCGTTTTGGTGCCATGCCGCGCGTAATAACGCAGTGGAGCCGTGCGGTGGCTTCCCGCCCACAGCAGCAGCTCCACCAGCTGGACCGCCGCTCCGCTCGCTTTTGTCTGCTCCTCAACACGATTTTTCCCTCTCATTCATATCAAACCACATCACACACATCTCAGCTTCTCGCCGTGGACGGTGGAAAATCCACCACCGGTCGTATTATCGGCGCGTAGCAGCCGGCGAATGGCTATTTTTCCACGAATAAACCTCGTTTCAGTGGCTACTTACTGTGTTAACTTGCACCGAGGAGCATGAACGGTAACCTTTATAAGCTCGTTTCAAGCCGAAGCGGCTAAAGCATCGACAGAGCAACTTGAAAAAAAGTTTTCCAAATCTTTTTACCACGTTTGAGCGAATAAAGAAAAAGCTGAATGAAACGCACCTTGGCTGTAACCTCTGCGGCTGCGGTTGTGTCAACAAGTGTGTCGGCCATTGTTATTTCTGAGAAATAGTTGATATAATTATACTCCTGTTTTGAGAGGGGAGAAAAGACGGTAATTTGTTTGTCTCTTCGTGTGGATAGTCCAAAGACGCTGAGAGAGGAATGATGTCTGCCCCGTCTCCGCTTTTCTCCCCAGCTCGTTGAAAATCCACTCTCGTTGGATACAGCGGCGCCATCTCGCTTCTGATTGGCTGACGACAAGCAGCGGACTTTTTCATTGGATAAACGTTCTGTCACTCCCACCAGAACGTCCCGCCTCTTTGGTGTCTCGTCGCTGATTGGTCAGTTTTTTTAAAGCGCTGCGCTGTGATGCCACCGCTTTTTTTTCTTTTTTCTTTTTTTTTTTACTATCCATCAGTTCGCGCTCGGTTTTTCTACTGAAATGTGAACAATGGATTTAAGTGTATATTTTGGAAAAAGTTGTAATCATAACCTTGGCTTTATAAGCGGACGGACGCTGTATCCCACCGAGGGATTGTTAAAAGTATCTCCAGTTTTCCTTAGGGGGGCTGCATCTTTTGTCTCAGTGCTCTCTCTCTGCAGAGATGGGGTGTCAAATTACATGAAAAAAAAAAGAAGAATAATGTGACGATGTGAGAAGCAGGCAGCCACTCCTCCTTTCTATATTTAACACTTTTAACGAAGTGTGTGCTCAAGTGTACATCCACTTTCACTTTTTTTTTCCTGACCTGATCACTGTCACTGCTGCTGCAAACAATGCGACTTGTGCATTAAACAAACATCTTGGCTGCGCTGCTGAATGACCCAAAAAGCATGAGGAACATTTACTCAATGTGGGTGTTATTGTCACTACTCAGCAGGTCCGCGTTATTTATCCCAGGAATAAATTATTTTTCATCCAGGTTTGATCCATGGGTGGGGAAAAAAAGCTTCACACGCAGATCAGCTAAGCTTTGTGATTTGATAGTCCATCACACATCACAATTGGGTGTGGTGTTACTTACAGTAAGTGTGTTAGCATCCCCTGTATGTGCATTTGCTTTTAGATATTTATCCCATATGCCTCCTGTCACCATGCTTTGCAGCCCACAAGGAAATTTTTAAAAATCTAATCAATAAATTCCTATTATTCAAAATCTTTTTCACAATATGTACGTTTTATAAATTTCAACCAGGTGCCAAGTGAAAATGTACCAAATTACTGTATATAGCGCATGTTTGTATCTTGATTAAAATTCAGATTTCTTCAACACTATGGTCACAATTTGAACTTTGAAGGTGTTATATTTTTTGAGTCCAAACCTTATTTGGGGTTGCACCAAAAACCTCATCCAAGGTCAGACTTACTGCTTATTGTTCATTATTAGTGAATTTATCTGAAGACACAAGTGTATATGTGTATATTGTATTTAATAACAAGTGGAAGTGATGTGTCAGACTGCACAGACTTATTGCAAGACTGTTGTTTCTTTGAGACTTGTGGCTTTAACACATCCCACTTGTTTTAAGATGTGTTCACAGTGAAAGAGTTTTTCTTTGAGAGATAAACTGAAATCTCTCGGCTTTTAAACTTTTATAACAAAAATAATCCCATTTTGTAGCCAGCAACAACATCTATCCATCTCCTGTGACGATTTGTCCATCTAAGGTCGTGCGGCATGGGAGCTGATCCCAGCTGACTGTTGGTGAAGACAGGTTGCTGGTTGATCACAGGGATTTCAGAGAGGAAATCACAAACACACACACTTGTGTTTACCCTTATATGCCGTAGGGTTGTGAATTAACCTTAGCTGTATGTTTTCAGACAGGAAAATGGACTTGTGCACAGGAAAAACATGCAAACCCTCCACAAAAAAGCTCCAAATTATGTCCAAAATATTCTCACGGTGAGTTCAGAGTGCTCAGTGTGTGGTCCAACCACAACAACACAAACATTATACAAACAGTACAAACATGGACAAAACAGGGTGAACGTCTCAAAAATCAACTGTCCAATGGGGACTGACTTTGGAATTGATCTAAAATTCTGCAAATTTGTGGAGTCATGAATAAAACACAAACAGATGCACAACTCTTTCAGCTCAATTTGACTGATTTCTGTTAATTAGGAATGTATTCTGGTTGCTGCAGCTTTGTAAGCCTTACCAGATGAGCCTATTTCCTTCTGCTTTAAAAGCTGACAGAGGCGAACTTCCTTTGCCGTCCTCACAGTTGCTTATCCAACTGTCAAACCAAAGGAAGTAGCAACACACATTATTGTGGGTTCCCAATTCTGTAATTTACATCCTTTTCCCCGTGAATCTGGCCAGCGCCTCGCTGTCAGTTAATTCCAGAATGTAACAGACTGTATCTCGGGTAAAAGAAGCCAGTTCGCGCCTCGACACTCTTGACTTGCAATTTGAATTCCTCAAGTTTCAACAAAGCCGTCTGACCTTGAACAACCCGTGCCACGCCTCTCACTGTTTCCCACCCACGCATGGCGGCTGTCTTCATTTTCATGTTGCGTTTACCTGTCTGGCGGTTGTAAGTGTAACTGTGTTATTTCCACCTGCTTAACCGTGATACACAAAGCACGGCCCCACAATTTCTGCACGTGTTGCGTCTGGATTACAGGCAATTTAACACAACGTTGCAAATGTTAGGATCTGAGCATGTTCCAACACACCCAGGCATGACGGCGCTTCTCAACTACTTCTTCACCCTTTAATTTTTAAATTAAGGCTCTCTGAGACCTCGATGTCGCCTCGGTTGTCGTCTGCAAGCTTTGCCATGACTCTTTCTAAGAAGCCTTCTGGGCCTTGTCTTGTCATTCACCTAACATTTAAGCTGGAATATAATTATGAAGAGTGTAATTACGCTCGGTGATCAAAAGAATTTTCTGTCAGTGGACAAGCCGTTCACTCAGTGGGTGTCTCACTCATGCTGCGTTTCTTTTTCTATAATTTATGATGAAATACGGGTAATTCACCATGTGAATGCTAAAATGGATTAGATAGCTTGCAGCTGTTTCATACAATGCCATTTTGTGCAAAGTTGCACCAAAAAAGAAGAAATGAAGGACCGTCATTGATTCATTTGGGAATTGAAACCAGTTGTGCGACGGCTGAAGACATCCTCAGCGTAATGGCCTCAATGTGTTCAGACTCTACTGTAAATCCATGGGAGGGTTTTTGAAGCAGACTAGAAAGCAGAAGGCATTACTCACTCTTTTTCTGTGTCTGGAAAATGGGAGCAATCAGCAAGAGGGGGAGTGTTTGTGAGATCATTTCCTGTCTTTTTTTTCCCCCCTTCTTATTTGCCTACTGCACCATGTTTCCATGTGCCACTGATCTGCTACCAAGAAGAGAATAAACCTGTGTATGGGCCGCCCGTTCATGCTGTAGGTTAAAGAAGTGACCAAACACAGGCAGCAAACAGAAAGAGGGAAAAATGGAAAGAGAGATAGTTGAGATTTTTATGAACTGCGTACTTACCAGTGAATGTGTTTACCACAGTTTCCACATGTAGGAAAAGGAAAACTTTTTTTTTTTTTCCTGGTACTAAATATTGCTAGACCACAGAAAGTAATACTGTTTGAAAGAAAAGCGTCTTTGTGTTCTCAGTGACTCATGTTTGGGAATAAATGAAATATTTTTGCTCCACTTCTCTTTCTGTGAGTGTTAATCTGCTACCTGCTGGGGACTTGAAGGTAAAAGCCAGGGAGTAAATTTCATCTTAATTTCTGGAAGACAAAGGATTGACCTGACTTGAGGAATGCCAGTGCTGGAGGGAAGAGCAAAGTGGGGCCCATCAAAGAGCAGAGGTCAGGATTAGGCGGGGGAAGGGTCCCGATAATTGGAGGCATTGGTGGGCGCAAACTGAGCTCTTTTGTTTTGAACAGCAGTGTCCTGCATGGTCTGGTTGCCATTCCCGGGTTCCCAGGCGAGTCCGACAGAGCACAGGGACAACATGAGACTGACTTCTCAATGGGAATCTTGACTTAAATGCACAGTGAAGACCAAAGCCAACTCACTGTACTCATCCTTAATTAACACGATTAAGTGCAGTCATTATGGACCATAATGGAAACATATGCTCAGAAGCTATGAGCTCCTCTGAGCTACAAGCTGCACAAACCCCTCTGGAAAAATCCGACATTACCCATGAGCCAAAGTCAGTCAGATATGAACGTAGTGGTTTAAATCTATGCCACTGGTAATTTTTAGAGTGTTCCATCTTAATATATTGATTAAAATGTTGGTGTTGTTTCATAGTGTTGCATCTATATGAATGAGTAAAAGCATTTAATCTGAATAAGTTAATCTTATTGTAAAGTTATCAATCACTATATGGTGGAATATAGTGTAATTGTGTAGTATTTAATCTGTAAATATTGGTATATATGCTTGTGTTGTTGCATAGTATTTATTCTGTTAATGTTGGCAAATACTGTGTGCATTATAATATAGTATTTAATCTACATAAATATATAGATAAAATGTTGCATTATCTGTTCGTATTCTTTACGCATATATAAAGATTTATTTGTTAGTATTATTGTTTAGCATTTAATGTACGTATACATTATATTCATAAGGTTGTTGGTCTAATTGTACAAAATTTATAGTGTATATATTGGTAAATAAATGGCCATTATTACATGATATTTAACCCATAAATAATTCTTTTAATGTGTTTTTATACTGCCATTTCCATTTTAATTGTAAAGTATTTAAACAATATTGCTGGTAAGTATGTGTTGCATAGTATTTCATCTGTATATATTGGTAAATATATTTGTGTTATTGTGCAGTATTTAATGTTAATATTTTGGCAAATGTATTGCTGTTATTGTATAGTATTTCCTCCTTTTATATTGGCCAATAAGTGTTCATTACACTACTGTATTTAAATGATGGTATTATTTTACAGTATTTAATCTATATATGAAGATAAACTGGTGGTACTAATTTATAGTATTTGATCTGGAAAAATAGTTCATTTGTTAGTCATTGTTTTAGCATTTAATCTAAATTTTCTAAAGTTGTTAGTGTTACAGTATACCATATATTGTGTCAATAAATGGGCCTTATATCATAGTATTTTATCTATATATACTGCTGAATCTATTAGCATATTTTATAGTATTTAATCTTTAAATACTGGGAAGTGTGTTGCTTTTATTGTAAAGCATTTATTGTGTATATTTTGGAAATTACGTTGGCGCTATTTAATAGCATTTATTTTGTAATTATTAGGAAATATATTTTGATATAGGCAAATATTTTGGCTTCATTGAATTGATTTTTAATCTGCACATGTTATATGTTGGTGTTATTTTATGGTATCCCGTCTAAATATATTACTAAATAAATGTGTATTGTATTAAATTTGAATGTTTGGATAAATACTACCATATTGTATTAATCTGTATATTTTGTATAGTTTTCATTCTGTATATAATGGTAAATATGTGAGCATTATATTGTCTCTATGGTATTTGTTTAGTATTTAAAGTGTTGATACAAATAATCTAATATTTGGAATAAAAATAATTCCCTATTCATAGAGGGAAATTCTTTTCTTTGACAGTATTGCTTCAAACAGGATGAAAAAACCATAAATAGAGTAGAAAGTTAAAATATCAAATGAGTCAGGACAAAAAATTAGAGTCTGAATACTTCCTGTGGTTCTTTGCTTTGCTCTCTAGCAGTGTGATCAGTAGCCTATATGTCAGTAAATATGTTTTCCTATTGACAGATATGGTTTTTATTTGTTGTGGCACAGAGTATACGGGGTGAAAATGTCTTTATTTTCACAAAAACTAAACAATTTTGACAAAAAGCAGCTACAATTTCGACATAAAGCCAATTTGAATAAAAATCTCTGATGGAAAAAAGTGAAAAGTAAAAAAGAAAAAAAAAACATGCATCATGTATGTTTATACAAACTCAACTTAGCCAAGAAGCTACTTTGATAGCGACACAGTAGCTAGCTACCATCTCTGACATTTCAGCTCAGGCCTCAGCATTTTATTGTGTGTTTCTCTGAAGAAATGCATCTTAAAATCAAGATTTCTTCGAAATTTTTTTACAATTTGTCTGATAGTTTTGATGGGTCGGATTGGAGCCTCTTGTGGGCCAGTTTCGACCCACGGGCCTTATGTTTGACACCCTCGCCTTCACCTCTTGGTCTCTGCACACTTTGATGGACATTATTTACTGTGTGTTTGAACGAGTTCAAATCATGCGATGAATTCATGCCTCGTCTCTTCTGAGTCCAGCAGGCCCTGAACACTTGTAACTGGAGATGATCATTTGCTGAAAGGTGTGAAGTGCAATAAAGATTAAGATTTATGTAAGGTGTGTATTTCCATCCAGGTAAATGGAAACTACGCTGAGCAATCACTGCTTCTGTTTCAATGAACAAGAGAAAACTGATACCACATATTTCTGGAGAGACCTTCATGAGGCCAAATAAACTATATATAATGTAAATACATGCAGCTGAAGAGCTGGACGGCCGCTGTCTCCACACCCGTTGGGGAGCCTCCCTCTGGAAGTGTATGTTATGCTGCTAATTGGACCGCTGAGCAGACCTGGAGAGCGCCACTGCGGTCCAACTCCCAGCTGGCATGGAAGTGCTGATTGGAAGTACTGGAGGAAAATAATGGGAAAAAGGTCACCTGGGGTACTGCAATGGCTGCGGTGCCACATCAGACTTTTAAAATCTGCTTTGAGGATGGAATAAAAGAATGGATGAATGACATTTTCATCAATATTTTGGACCTTTTTATCGGAGCGGTCAGTTTTGCTGTTTGCCACTGTTTTGTCCCTGCAGGTCAGATCAAAAGGAATTCATGCAGTTCAGAAAGCTTTCACTGCCTGCAGTCACTGAAAGAAGTGAAACTTCAGGACACAGTCATTTATTTTGAAGTCACGGCTGGAAAGCTGTCAAAATGTATGTAATGACTTGAGTGCCTTGGCTCTTTATTCTATTTCAACTTCCACTTTAGGTATGAGGCAGTTCTGAGTGTTTATGACTGTGCATGTTACAAAAGTGTGACATGCTGCTAAATCTTGTCTGTCATTAGACGGTTGGACCACGGAAGTCCTGCCAGCCGTACGGGCTACAAGCGCTATTTCTCTGTTTTCTGGTAGTGTTTAAATAATTTTACAAACAGTCTGAGTAATGAGAAGTATGCAGGTCAAATCCTGTCAGTGGCGACAGATCAGGAGTGTCAGAGCTTAAATTATCATCACAAATTTAACCTACATTGTATTTTCAGCAGGACATGTTGGCACATTTTCTCACCATGGAGTTTAGAGCATACTGGGGTGGATGTAGGCTACGAAGAAAGAAAGAGAAATGCTACTGCTGCTAATCTGAAACAGCGACGCTGCAACATTTCAAATAATCTTATGATCTGTTTAGAAGTTGGCTACAATAAACCAGATGTCAGACAGATAGTTTCCTTCAGTCCCACCACTTGAGTTGACTCGGCTCTGCTACCTTATTTACTTCACCTCTAAGCTCCACCTCTCTAACTGTGTTGCCAGCGAAAAGTGGAAATTTCCAGTAATCCCACTGCTTTGCGAGATGCTCCTCCTCCTTCAAGTTTCCCGCCTTCTCCCCTACCTGCTCTTTCCTGCCACAAACTGGCCTGCAGACCCTGTGGCCCTGCTGCTCCTCATTGTGTGGCTCTGTTAAGACACGGCTAATTTCTGCACAAAGAAAACTCCGGCTTCTCCTGTGCTGCAGTCTGCAAATAGCTGCAGTTGATCACAACCGGTACATTTGTTTCTTAATTGAAAATGTCAAAGCCTGGTTTTTCTTGCACGCAGGCTTTATTTGCACTGGTCTTTGTGGAGCGGGTGGCCCTTTGTTTCTTTGTTTACGCTTGTGAAAATTTTAAGCGTGCCGTTCGACTAAGCTATGTGCAACTATTGCATTAGCTTTTGAATGATAAGCAAGGGTTGGTTTGGGATCACAGAGCAGATGGTGAATTTGCATTTGTATTTCTCAGGCTGATCTGATATTCTTGTGTCTGGCTTATTTCAGAGATATCACAAGCTCAGAGGCTTGACTACATCAGACGCATCATTTACGATTCAAGAAATCTGACAAACACCTTAATGATCATTATCGAGCGCTTCGGCGTGGCTCAGATATGGAAAACACGATGATATCCGCCAACGTGTTTACAGCCTGGGAAGTCTGGGTTATCTGAAGGCTACGTCTGTGGTTTTATAACTTCCTCTTGGTTCACTACTAGTAATATAACCATTTGCATACAAGCAGCAGTGATGTTTGGTATGAAATCTGTTAAGATCACCTGCAAATGCAGGCATGAGACAGCTGGAGCGAGGAAGTTTGAGTGTGTTGATGTGGTACGAGGCACACTGACCTTAGACCTATTGTCAAGCACCAACAAAGAGCCATCTGCACAGCAACCAAAGCTGAGATGAGGGACTCGCACACAAGGGGACTATGGAGGGGGGCAGGGACCTGGAGAGTGTTCAGCACAAAACAAATCAGTGACACTGAGAAAAATAAATTACGCCTGATCATCTGGACAATGTCTAAATCACCTGAACTGTTGGTGTAACACTGAAAACACAGGGGGGGAAAAAAAAACAAGGTGCTGCATGGTATACAAACCCAGAGAGTACACAGATCTCTGCACGGCTGCTGAAGTGGAGGACAAGAGCTGCAGGCCTAATCACTCAAGAGCACATTTCCTGCCTCCTGCATGATGAGACGGAGCCAGCTGAAACTGTTCAAGGCTAATATTTAACCCAAACCTGCGTCTCGTATCCCATTCGCTTCAGCGGCAGAAACGTGCACCGATCCACGCTGTCACAGAATGTCTTGGTTTATTAGGTTTAGGAGAATTAGGTGAATAGTTTTCACACTGCAGCCCAAGTGGAAGAGGACGCATTTCGAAATGGTGATAACAAAGACAAAATGGTGTCAAGGACATCTGTAAAAATCACAAATGTTTCACAGGTAAGACATGAGAGTCAGGATTGCTTAGCAACAGCAGCAAAAAATTCTTGCAGCTTGTCTGGAAACAGGAGGGACTGGCCGTGCTGCCACCCAGTGGTGGACAGCTGGCATAAACTGAGTGGGGGTGCACTGCCACTGAAAATGATCAAAGGGCCTCTCTTCTCAGAGGTATGCATCTGGAGCTGGATGAAACATCAGCAGTGATCTGCAGACACACAAACCTCATGAATGAAGAAGCACTGGGCTTTAAGGGACAGGAGAGTGGGAGATTCTCCCTCTGCCTCCCCGGCGCTGTTCAAAAAAACATGTTCAGTAATTTGATTGGCCGAGACAGGCACCGGGGCTCTTGTGGATGGTTGCTTAGCAACTTCCATGGGAGGGTGGGGAGAGGGTGTGGGGAGGGAGGAGGAGGAGGAGAAGGAGGAGGAGAAGGGGAGGTGGGGCATTCTTGGAAGGGAGGGAGCAGAGTGGGTGCAGGCAGGCTGACTGGGGAAATACCTGGCAAAGTTCCCAAATAAACAAACAAGAGAGGAGGTGGAGGAGGACAGAGCGGAGACAGGGAACGGGGGTGTTTCTGGGTCCAGATAACAGTCTCGTCGGTGAGAAAGGGAACAGGGCAGCTTAGTGCTGACCCACGGCAGGCCCAGCCGGGGGGGCACGAGAAGCAACACACTCCCTGTGGTGACAGGAAAGTTGAAGAACTTGAACGTAGGGGAACAAAAGAAGTGACTGAAAATAATTTCTTCACAAACAGGGTGGGACTGAAAGAAACGGTGACTGACAGGAACAGGGCCGCTGGACTCGCCGGTGGCTCGGAAAGGGCCAGACGCAGACATGCAGATGCCAGACAAGAACTCGGAAAACGCTACCTGCGCCTGCACGTTGGCGTTTGCCCGGTTGGGGTGTGCGGGTGTTTCCAGCAGCCGTTTGCTTTTGATTGCTACAAGTTGGACGGAATAAAATAACCTCGTCCACCGGTGCTGTGCGGTAAAATGAAGTGATGAGCTGAAACGACAAGAGGTGATGATGTGCAAGAAGGTGCACCAGTAGGAAGACTGTGGAGCTTAAAGGAGGAGGAAAGGTGGAAAATGTGCCACTGTTTATAAAGAAGAGGAGGGATTTAAAGGAAGAGAGGAGGGAGGGGGGGGCCTCTGCTGCTGGTAGGTCCAGCCTGCTCCAGGAGGTGGGCTTTGAAAATGGCTGATGCGGGCGGTCTCTACAAGGCATTGAGGAGCCTTTGTCAGGAGCAGGAAATGAGGTTTCTGTTGTGATTAGAAGGAAGGTTTCTATGGCAATGCAGAGAGCCGTGCGCACAGAGAATTTGTTGGAAGTGGAGGGGGGCTAAGTGAGAGTTGAATTTCAAAGAAAGCAGCCGTCTCCAGCTCATCTCCCACCACCGCCGCCGCCGCCGCCACCCTCGGCTTTGCCACAGCAACCTTTTATCTCTGATAATCTGTTTTCATAGCCACACAGTTGAGACTGTAAGAGGGATAATCTGCAGCAAACCGAGGCATCGGTCGATCACTCATCAATGTTTACAGAGAAGCAGTTTCACTTCCCTAAATCACTGCTTGTGAAAACCTGGCGGGGAAAAAAAAAAAAGAAAAGCCAATTGAAACCACAGCACTCAAGGTAATTAACACCATGACCTGAATGTGTCTACTTCTTGTTTATACAGGCACACTCCTGTCACATCACCATTCGCTCTTCCAGCAGCAGTCCACAAAAAAGAATGATGGCATCAGAGGAGTGACCTTTTCAGCCTAAAAATAGCACAACACTTTGTTAATTGTTTCACTGAGCTGCAAGTAGTAAAAATATGCCTCTTAAAATAAATTCTCCATCCCGGTTTTCCCTCTTTGTATGGGGGAAGTTGCTCTTTGCAGTGAATGCCATCTCTACTCCAGCACAGTCCGCTGCAGGATGTTTGGATAAGATGACATTTGAAACTCCAGCAGATCAGAGCTGAGGTGATTTTTCTTCTTCTTTGCCCGTGCATTTACACAAATAAGTTTTATTTGCTCCCAACATGACAGTAATATGGTAATGTGCCTGGCATGACATGCCTTTGATACAAAGAGGTTCCAGACTGTGCAGAAGCATGAGCTGATGTTCACTGGTTGGGATGTATTCAAACTAAAAAAAAAAAAAAAAAAAAAAAAAAAAAAAGCAACTGAATTGAAAAGTGACAGTTTATTTAAAGATACTCTCCAGGGACATTTGAGGATGTGCAAAAAATATTTTGCTTTGATGGTTAATTTGTGCCTGGCACCTTACAGTTGTCTTTCAATCTTCAGTTTCAACAGTCAAATGAGGATTTCTACTCGGACATTAATGCAGTTTTTGTTTTTGTTTTGCTTTTAAACTTCCTAATGCTTCCTCAAATGCACAGTGACTGATATCTTTCTGTATGGGGTTTACATGTTGGGTTTTTTCTGGGCCTTCCCATTTCCTCCCATCGTCCAAAAAAACACGTCTGTCTGTGTTTGCTCTGTAGTGGACTGGCGATCTGCCCACAGATCATGAGGCTGGGCTTTCAGTAATGGAGGAGTCATCCATCCATCCAGCCCCTATGCTGTTTTATCTAACTCAGGGTCGTGGGGGGCTGCAGTTAATCCCATCTGATTATGAACAAAGGCAGGATGCACCCTGGGAAGGTCACCAGTCCGTCACCAGTCAACCGTAGGAAGACAGACAATCACACATTTTCACTTTTTAAAACTATAAGAGTTACCAATTAACCTGAAGCGCATGCAGGTGAACTTTGGGAGGAACCCAGACAAAACCCAAGCATGCACAGGGAGACAATGCAACTCCACACAGGAGAACCCCCAAAACCTCCAAACCTCCAAAGCACATTGTCATTATGAATACCAGCCACATTGTCACTGTGCAGGTTAGTCCAGTCTCACTCGATGCTTATTTTCCACATTAATTATGTACAGGTTGCCAGTTACTAGTTGTGATGCTTAGTTTTTTTTTCTCTTGGGAAAATTATTTTAAAAATTTCTTAAATTTGTTTGATTCCATTAGAAACAGAACTGCAGCTCAAACATTTCGACAAAGAAACACCATAAAAAAAAAAAATCTTAGTCATAAGAGTTACCTAAAGAAAATGACCTGAAATACCTGCCTGTGAGTCACAGACATGCAATCTGTGATTCATTACTATTCCTGAAACAGAAATGTGTTGATAATCTGGAGCACAGTGGAGCTCTGAATGCTCCTCACCTCCTTTTTGGAAACAAAACCAAGGCCTCTCAGCACAGCAATCACAATTACAAAAGCTTCTGCTGCCCCCAACCTTTGTGTTTAAGCATAGCAGCGAGGATGTCATAATGAAGCAGTGCCTGAGAGGGAGGGCGTCCTGACCAGACTGGATAGTTAAAGCCAGATGGCAGGTCACACATCAGAAGGACAGCTGGTTTCCAGTCTTTTTGGCTCCAAACCTAATTAGTTTCAACTCATCAAAATCAGACTAATATATAACACAACAGAGCATGGCACATTTCATCACAAACTCATCTGATGCAACTAGAAAATAGAGCTTTCAGTGTTTACAAGGAGCAGCAGTAGTTGAGACGGGCAGTCAGGCCATAACGCTGCAGAACTATATGAGAAACACGATGAGGATCTATACAAGGTTCTACATGATGAAGATCTTCAAGAGGATATACAAACCATCTGTACTTTCATCAGAGCCTCAGGGACTCTAGAGGCCTCCATTGTTGTTGTTGTCATGCATGTACCAAATACCTATTTTCTTAAGCCGTGGTGTGCATGCGCAGTAACGACGTTTCCATCATCTACACAGATATTAAGCCGGAGTGCTTTCAGAAAGTGGCGTGCCCCCCGTCCTGAGTTGGAGTATTTCTAAAAAGTTCCACCCTGGTGTCTGTTTTCAAAAAGCTGAAAAAGTTGTGGCTCTGACCACAGTTATCGTGTAAACAGAAACCCAAAATGCTATGAAAGCTTTGCATTTTCACCTGAAAACGTCATATAGTCAGAGCCTGAGAGCTGAGCACCGTCCTGCTGCTTTCACCTGCTTTCATTTCTCAGAGAAAATAGAAAAAAATAAAATACCTTCACCTGGCTACCGCTCAGTGTGTCGGCCTCTTTACTTTGCTCAACAGCAAACTTGAGGAGTGCAGAGTTCCAGTGATCACCTACAGAATGAGACAAAACTCTTAAACACACTTAAATCTGGTTTGTGAGGAAAACATCAAATGATTTTAAACCTTTCATTTTGCCTCTAAGAGAAAGGACACTGAATAATGTCATGTGATTTCTAAATATATCGAAGAAAAGAAGTGATTGTCAGTAAATATGATAGAAATGCTTTGGCGGAATGTTTCAGATTTACCCTGGATGAACCTGTTCACCAGCAGATCCTGGTGGTTCTCACCTCTTCCCCAGTGTTCATTCTCCTCTGCTCCCTCAGCTTTGACCTCAATCATGTCAGTGCTTACAAAAAAATGGGAACTTAATCAAAGTAATTTTATTATTATTATTATTATTATTATTATTATTATTATACATTTTACTTATCAGCGCCTTTCAGGACACACCAGGCCGCTGTACAATAAACAAAAATTGATCAATTCCTTCCTTTTACAAGGCCTGAAAAACAAGGCAAATGAAAAAACAACCAAATCCTTTTAATTCAGCTGCGGTGTTCAAGGACACACTGGCAGCACCAAGTGTACTTTTCACACAGTTTGGGTTTCTAGGCCAAAAACAACAGCGTTGCTTGTTTTTCTCTAAGATGGATTTCAGCAAATTTCTTCTTTCTCCTGCCTGAAGATTTCAAATTTAAAATTCTGCATGTAGCTGTTGTTCCAGTCAGTGGTGTTAGAAGAGCTACTGTTAGCGGTGTGACAAGACACTCAGCTCACGAGACGCGGCGAGACACGATATTAGGGTCACAATCCCCAGACGAGATTTCCGCTTTGCTTTTAAGAAAACTAAAATGACAAAAAATGTGGTTGGAAAAACAGACTTTTTTTATTAACAGTCACACAACAATACAGGTGCATTTTGTGCACAGGTCTAATGAGGGGACACCCTAAAATCCAAGTGGTAGTGTCCTCTGGAGGGACCTGCTATGAGGACTAAATGAAAGACATATTTAAACATATTTAAAACAAAACAGTTTGAGCTCATTGCTGAAAGTGAACGGTCAAAAATACCAAGTGGAGGCACGCAAAAAGCTGCTCAACAATTGTAGGAAGAGTTTGATTGCTGTCATAGCTAATGAAGACTTTGGTATGAAATAATAAGAAGGGTGTGAATAATTTTGGGCATGCCATTTTCTGTTTTTTAAACAAAACATGCTGTTCTTTCCTTCATAGGATGTGAGTACTTTTACCGACCCGGCCCTGCTCTAACCTCATATACTGAGGAGCTCGATGACGACACATTCAAAAGATTTTAATGTGTTGAAGCACAGGAAAAGTCCCTTAAACCTTTAGCAGAGTGACCTGCCTTCCCAGACCAGGACTGAGCTCCTCCACAGTCGTCCTTTAGCGGCTCACACTGCGAGCTTCCCATTTCCTGGTCATTGTCATGCCTGCTCGTCTCGCCGCACTCGGTGGTCATGAACTCTTTACGGTTATACTCAGCTACTAAAACCCTTTCCAGCTCCTTCACCTCAGTACTGGGCAAGTTACAGATATTCTTCCTGTACTTCCTACAACCAGACAGTCTGACACTTCTCAGGTATTAGATCCAGAATGGGTCACTGGTGGGCCGAAGGCTGAAAAAACAACATATAATGAAATAAACCCACATGAACTACAGTGCAGAAATACATGCAACTCGAAAAATTTACAATGGAATGGAAAGATGTTCTTTGATTTAACTGAAAAACTGACATATTTCAGGTCCTTTTTGTTTGTAATATTGAATCTTTTATCTTGATATTTTGTGATAATGAGTTTTATAGCTCTCCCTGGACACTAGTGTTCTCGTCTCTGCTCAGTTCTGCCAGTGTGGCTTCTCTTTCTCCACCTCCTCCTTCAGTGTGTCGAGCCGCTCCAGCTGAACCCGAAGTCTCCGGGTGACCCCGGTGTCCCGCTGTGGGCGTGACACACTCTTACATGCATCAAGTCTTCAGCTCTTCCTGCTCCTTTGCCATCCTGTCCATTTCCTGCCTCCAGCCACATCACACAAAAGGCCGAACACATGAATAAAACACACACTCTCTGCCGGAAACGTGTAGCTCTGATTCACTGTTTGTGGATCTCCAACTATTCCTGGATATTGCTGATTTCTCTCCATGATCCTGATCGACGATTTCACAAGATTCACAAAAAAAAAAAAAAAAAGAACTAGATTAACTTTTGTTAAAACTTTAATTTAACAGGTATTAATTAATTTCATAGTTGTCACAAAGCAGAAGCGAGCAACACAACAATCAGTTAAAACTAGTCAAAAAGTCACAAAGCCATTGAACAGCTCCACTAAAAGGTGGTAAATGAAAATAATAATAATTTAAAAACAAAAACAAAAAACAGCTAAACACATCATTTCACAGCATAAATGTATAAATCAGGGCCAAGTGAAAGAGCACTGCTATTTTCATGAACAAAGACGTCAACATCATTGACAAAGATGATTCTGCTAAACTGTCTTCACTCGGTTTTCAAAGCATTCATATTTAAAAGTGATTCATATATGAAACACAAGTGTAATTTCCCATGTCGCCCTCCTTACTGCCCCTCAGTCTCAGTCTCAGGCTGAGATCCAGGCTGATCCTGAGGCTCCGGCTGGGCCTGAGGCTGCGGCTCGTCCTCCAGTGGTCTCGGCGGCGCCCCCTCCAGGAAGGTGCAGAAGTGCTCCGGTTTGTTCAGGTCAGGTTTCCTCAGCAGAAAGTAGCATTTGGGGAAATAATAAGCTCCCATCAGCCCGAAGATGCCCGCCAGGGTGAAATAAACATGTAGGACGGACTTTTCCTGGTCTTTCATTCCTATGTAGATGGGGATGAAGACCACCCAGACCACGCAGTAGATGAGAGTGGAGAAGGTGATGTCCCTGGCCAGGTTGTACTGATGCAGCGGCTTCACGGCCATGAAGGTGCACATGAAGGAAATCAGGGCCATGGCGCCGTTGAAGCCTTGCATCAAAGCCAGTCCCAGCAACGGCGACACCGGGCACGGGAGGAATTTACTCACAAAGTCTATTTTCATGTTTGCCACATGTTGCGAGAGGGTGACGCTGTTCTGGACAAACCAGCCGCAGAGACCGGCCTGCACGGCACAGCAGGTCAGCACAAAGAGCCAGCTGAACGGGCCTCTGATCCTCGGCAGGTGGCGGGCCGCCGTCTCCGGGAACTCGGTCACAAACAATATCTGCAAAAAAAAAAAGGTTTTAAAAATCAGATTATGTACAGCTGCATTAAAAAATCTGATCGAAAAGGTAATTGTTTTGTCAGTAATTGATATACTCATATAAAATTAAACATTTCAAGGTGTTTTCATTGTCATATTATGGAAGCTGGTTAAAATTCTTTAAAAGAATAATCTTGTAAAGTATTCTTATGTTTTCAAAAATATTGACTTGGGTGCAATAAACTGAAATTGCAAGGATTTTCAAACTTTTAAATGAACTATGGGAGAAATTAACCGTACTCTTAGCTATATTTGTTCTTGTAGTGGATTTTTTTTTTTATAGAAGCTTCATATCTGTCTAGAACAGAAAAAAACAAGTCTTTTTTGTAATAAATGCAGAAAATATTTTAAAAAAAGGAAAACAGCCTAAAAAAATCAAATTCTTAAAAAAAGTGTGAGTAGTTATAAGCACAGCAGGGGTGTCAAACATAAGACCCGCAGAACAAAAACAGCCAGGCAAAGGTTTCAGTCTGACCTGAGAAAAGTGTAAAAAAAATGACAGAAAACACATTTGACTGTAAAGCTTCCATGAAAGTAGCTGCTGTTTCTTATTTGTCCACTGGAGGTCGCTCTTTTCAACACCATCAGCAGGAATCAGACAATCAAAGGCTGAAATTAAATGCAGTCGATGTGAAATCATAGTGATTCCTGGACAGAATGAAATAGAAACGGTAAGAAAAAAGTAGAAAATTACATGCAGAATAAACATGTTTGATTTAACACAGACATATCTACAGAAGTAGAACACAGTGGAAGGGGAAATTTGTCCATTCAGTTAAAATACATACTGAACTTTTGGCATATTTCACATTTATTTAAATATAACTCAAATATATCATGTTATTTTATTATTTATAATTCTGGATATTAGGTCATGCAAATATAAAAACAAAACATCTCCAGATACTTCTATCCTAACCGAAGGCCATAATAACTATTGAGATGAAGTAAGAGTTTTAAATTCTCTTTATAGTTTATCTGAGCAATCGAAATAACCGCTTACAGGAAAAAGAATTTCAATAAATTTTCTTTTTATTTTCGATGTACCTGGAAAAAAAATTCCATCCTGAGAAGAAATGAGGCCACCTTTCAGTGGGTGTTGTTGGTTGTTTTCATAATGAAACCACACATGTGTACGCACAGAGAAAAATACACTGTCAACATTAACAAAGGACAGGACACTGACATTTGTATGGACAGATGATCAGATTGGATCATTACTTGGTGTTTTCAATGGCTACAGACACTGTTCTCATGTAAACCGTCTCCCAAAGGGCAGTGGAAGTTTTGTATTTTCACTTTTAAACATTAACCGAGCCTTTAGTTGCCCCAAAACCTGGAATTTTCCCTGTGTTTGGCTAATAAAGAAAGGGTTACTAATCTAATATTAAAAAAAAATTACAGTCAAAAGTTTTGAACATTTCCAATTGATCCTCAAAACTGAATTTTAACCTTATTTCCTGTGCTTTTCTTCTTTACTCTCATTTAATAAACTGGAGGGTAATTTAGTATCTTTTCCCCACTGACACATTCTCCAGGGTGTTGTGTGTGATCTGTGACCCCTCACCTGTAGAGAGATGGACATGACGATGGAGAGAGCCACGGTTTGAAAAATGGAGATGAAGGGCAGCTGCAGACGACACACCACGTCGCCCGGCCTCCCCAGGAACAGCAGCAGGCTGAAACAGGCCCCCATCAGGCCCAGCAGGGCCACCAGGCCCAGGACCCCCCCCGACGCCGTCACCAGGGGGGTCCCGCGGTGCCGCAGGAACACCACCGCCACGGCGCCATGGCACACCAGCACCAGCACCCCCACCAGCATCATCTCCAGGGCGGTGGAGGAGCCCCAGGACAGGAACTCGAAGGTGGGGGGGGTGCAATTGGTGCTGCGCAGGTGGGACCACTGACGCTCGGGACAGGGCGTGCACTGGATGTCCTCTGAAGGTCAAAGAGGAAGAGTTCATCTAATCAGCACTACATCCTCTATCAGCTCTGCTTTGCTTAGTTTGCCCCATTTACTCTGTTTTCACGTCAGAATGCAAAACTTCATCTGCGTTTTGGGCGCCTACTAGTGGCCCTACAGGGGAACAACTTGATTTTCAGCCATTTTCAAAACATTGTCATATAAACACAAAACGTTTCTGAAATGAATTTGTGTAGACGCTCGTCACCGTAGTTTGCCTGGTAGGTGCCGGCCAGACAGTCGATACAGTCGAAGCAGCAGGAGTGGAAACCTTTGACCCTGCGCACTTGACCCGACTCGCACTCCGCCGAGCACGTGGACAGAGGAACCTGCATGCATGCAATGAGAGAAGCATCAACTGCATCAGGCAAACCTTCAAAATGTAGCTATGATGACCCAGAGAGGCCTGTCTGGGTGTTGGGTGAGGCTTGCTGATGAAGCGAGGTTACCTGGGAGTCTGCAGTGTGCCATGACATTTTGGACTTGTTGAGGAAGAGCTCGTACATGAAGGTCCCCACGTGTCTGAAGTGCAGTTCGGGCTCCCAGATCCACTGAATCACATTGTAGCCGATGTTCGGGTTCCCGCTCTCATCGAACTTTAAGAGTATGCCGTTGATGTTGACGGACGTTTTCCTCAGAACTTCTAAAAGCTGAAAAGGAAAGTGTCACGTGAGCGACGAAGGAAGTATGAGCCTGATTGCACGTTGTGGAGGGAGGGGGCAAAGTCACCTTCCAGGGGAGGACTTTGGTGTTGGGCCCCCAGTCACAGGCAGTGGTGTTGCAGTTCAGCAAGTCATGCAGTGCCTGCCCTACACTGTAGATGGCAGCATACACACTGAAGGCAGACCGCTGCACCCCGGGGTCCGTCACCAGGCTGATGTTCGCAGGCGACATGTTCCAGCACTGTGGGCAGGGGTTACTGGGGTCCAGAGTCTTTGGCGTCGGAGGGGCGGTCTCCGGCCTCTCCCTGCCCATCTTCTCCAGGAGCACTTCTGTGTAGGCGGTGAACTCCTCCAGGGTGCTGGTCTTGTCCGTGAACGCAATGATGGTGCCGATCGTTTCAATGTTAGGGATGGAGGTTATCTGAGTGCTGACGGCCCAGCTGGTGCTGGCAACCCAAACAGCCGTCACGTTCTTCCTGATGGCCTGCAAGAGATCGGATGGGATTAGTTGGACTGGACTGATCTGCCCTCTCATGTCAAGTCTTCACTCCACCTATCACTGACCTCCGTCAGAAGCACCTTGACTGGAGCAGTCATCGCAAACACTATGACCACGCCGACTTTGGCCGTGATGATGTTTTCTACGATAGTTTTGGCCGCCGGTTCGGGATCGGTGTAGACGGGTATAAAGGCCTGGTAGGCCACGCAGACGGAAATGTTTTCCGCCATCTTTGTGAAACGCTGCACGCCTCTCTGACCGTACTCCTCCTCGCTGCCCACCACGGCCACCCAGTTCCAGCCGAACTCCTTCATGAGGAGGCCCATCACGTCCACCTGCCACTTGTCGCTGGGCACCGTCCGGAAGAACGACGGGTACAGATGGTTGTCACTGAATCTCTCGCTGGTGGCTCCAAAGCTGATCTGACCGGGGGGAAATCAACAATCACACAATTAAACCTTCATCAGACAAGTGGCGTCCAGACTCCTTCCAAGCAAACGGTGAAAACAGTCAGATCAAACAAGCTAGTAGGCTGAAACATGTTAACATGCGTATTTCATGACTAATGACACTTTACTGAAGCACAAACAGGCCTCAGTAATATATAGAGAACAACACAACTCTACAGAAACATACTCAGAAAATAATCCCATTAATGAACATTTTAAAGTAAGAAATGGTTGGAAAAATGTCCTTCCTTCTGAATTTCCTCAGTTGTTTGTTTGCTGCCATTTTCCTTCATTTTTACTTTGTTTTTTTTTTTAATCCTAATAGTGCCCTTTAAGTGGTGAGCAGAGAGAAAAAGATCAAAAGACCTCATAGGAACAAGCGACAGCCCCCACTAGTGTCCCTTTAAGGAGACAACATCAATTTCTTTGTTTCTGCCTTATCTGTGTAAATGGCAAAAAATTTTCTGAACTGAAAACAGAAAATCAACACGTTGTAACTTGAAGCGTAGTTGTGTAAATTGGGCGTCAGTTATTCAGGTTTGTTTAGAAGGAATTAATGGGGATATTATATGCTTTTAGATGATTAAAAAAACTGCTTGAAGATCAGAATTGATTACACTTTTATTTTTATGTAAATGCAACAACTGTTGTTAAAATTTAAATCAAGCCAATCTCAAACATATTCCAACCCATGAATTTAATACAATACTCATACTGTAACACAATTACAAATATCACATTTAAGTGTTTTTCCCATGTTTTTGTCTTGTGTCTTGTGTAATGAATTACACAGATCACAGACAAAAAACCCTGTGCTTACTTAGTGAAATGACATTAATTTAAGTCAATGGTAGTTTTTATATGAAGAAATTGTTTTGTTGCTGATTTCAAATCTGCTTCACGTGAAAATGAACTTTGTATCCAAACCTGTGGCATGAGGAAGAACCCCATGAGTTTCCCGATGACGGACACCATCTCTGAGGTGTACGGACCAATGATGGCCGAGATGCTGGTCTCGTAGTCGGTGTAGTTGCACGACACCGCCAGCGCTTTTTTGTGCTTCTCGGTGAGGAAGGAGAGCGTTGGCTTCACCACGACGGCAGACTGTCTGCATGTGTCGTAGATTTCATAACCGAGCTTGACGCCGGGGAGCATCGCTTTGTTGGCGTTGATCTCGTCCACGGCGTATTTCATCACCAGAGCCATGCCCAGTCCGAACTCACTGAGTCTGTGGAGAAAGACAGCAGAACAGAAACCTGTCAGTCAGATTCAATTTCCATCTGTTAACTTTCACACCACAGCAGAATACATTTTAATGCTGCTTAGTTTCTCTTTGTTTAGTTTTCAAGTATTTTGGTTATTCATTTTTGTCTAAAACATGCATTTCTCAGCTTGCGTTCGCCTTACCTGTCACAGGTGATGTTGTTGGGCACCGTCCTCTCGCTGAGGTTGCTGGTGAGAATGTTAATGGGGAAAAGGCCCCCGAGCATGACGTCCCCGGGCAGCCTGAAGAGGCTGGTGGACACGTTGCTGAACCACTCGCGCGAGCTGGTGCCGAAGCTGAGCGTGAACATGCAGCTCGCCAGCAGCGCCACGAGAAGAGGCACCATGATGCGGACGGAGCGGAGGCTGCAGGCAGAGTCAGGAGGACTGTGCATGTGTTTGTCAGCGCACCACGAAATGTATGCAAACTCACCCGTGAGGCCCGAAGTCCTCCCTTCCCGGCTCACCTGAAGGTCTCATCCACAGCACATCAAGTGAAATGATGCCTATGAGATTAACCAGGATTACAACTGTGGTATGAAGGGACATGGATTCCTCACTTCCTGACCTTTTTCTGACCATTTAAGGAAAAAAAAAAAAAATTCAGAGAATAATATCAGTCATTGTCGGATCAAAAGTGACTTTGAGTGTCTTATGTATTCAACATGAACTCGTGAGTCTAAACCATCATATTATTGTTTTCCTCTTCATTAATTAGGATGTGGAGGAAAACGCTCATTTCGCACTGTTTGTGCACACATGCTCACATGCGTGCACACAAACCCCACAGGTGGCGTCTTTCCGGAGCATTTTCCTGATTATTTGTTTGTGGTTTCAGCTTTTGTTCTCTTCAGTGTAACAATCTCAGACACACGCAGTAACTCTTCCCCTGAGATGCTTGCACATTTTATTACTCACTTTAGAGGTAAACTACACTTCTTTCATTTTTACTACTGCCTGTGTGAGCGTGAGATCACACAAAAACACGAATGAGTGTTGACCTGAGTTAAAGGGATACTTCAACATTTTGGCAAATTGGCCCATTTAGCGCAATTCCTTAGTCATTTCGAACAGCAGACTTACTTTTTTTGTGAGGGCGAGCTGTTGTTTATTCAGAGGTGAGTTGGGGAAGGTTTTCAGGATGGGCACAATGGAAGTGGATGGTATTTTTGATTCCCCTCGTCAAACTCATCAAATACAAAATCCAACAACCCCAAAACACTTTGGTGGACACGCTATAATCCGCACATTCACTACGCTGTGAAATATTAATGCAAAATGAAAAGATTGAGTTGTTTATGCGAAGATTGCTAAGACGGAACTACTTACTAAACATGGCGTCTGGGTGTAGTGATTTCAAAAGAAAAAGTAGTTCCCAGTATTTGCTTCAGTGTCGTAACACTACAATATTATTTGTTGGTGTTCCTTAGCATAGTGAATGTGTGGATTATAACGTGTCCACCAAAGTGTTTTGGGGTTGTTGGATTTTATATTTGATGAGTTTGACGAGGGGAAGCAAAAATACCATTCACTTCCATTGTGTCCGTCCCGAAAACCTTCCCCAACTCACCTCTGAATAAACAACAGCTCGCCCTCACAAAAAAGTAAGTCTGCTGTTCGAAATGACTAAGGAATTGCGCTAAATGGGCCAATTTGCCAAAATGTTGAAGTATCCCTTTAAATCGTGATCGCAGTACTCTGCAAAGGTGTTTCGTGTTGCGTGTTTCGATCTGTATTTTGTTTTTGTTTTTTGAGAATGATCTGTATTCATCTCAGTGGAGGTTTTGCATGTTGATTTGTGTGCAATGTTGCTCATCCACAAAAGCAAATTGAGATATTTCCTGCCATGAAGTTTGCATAAACCAGCTGTGGTCATATGGACTTTTAAATTGCATTTTAAAACACTAAACAAGCTTTGAAGATCTTTCAGTATTTTAAGTAATAGAATTTTGAGAAATACGCTGATCTGAGCCAAATTCAGTGATTTTTAATCATTTAGGAGACTGAATTCATAAGTTCAGACATTTTTTTTCTTTTAAGAAAGCTATCACAGGCTGATGACTGAGCCATGCTGTAAACAGGTAAACAGCCTGGTAACATCCCCACAGCAGCAGCAATACAGCAGAAAGATGTCAGCGCTCAACTGATTCTAACTCCTTTCAGTGGAATCGGTCAATGTTGGATAAACTCCAGTTTCAAAGGTCTCAAAGTCTGTGAAAGAGGAACATCCATCAAAGAAGGATTTTTTTTATACCATAAAATCACTTTAGGTGAAAATACAAAGAAACTGGAAGTCTGGGGCCAGGAAGGTATCTGAATGGGTCGATAGTCAACTGAGACGGAAACTTCATGAAACTGAGCTGCAGACACAAAGCTGGGAAACCGCACATCTGCCCACTCTGCATTTTGTTTGCAAATACTTTTGTGGGCCAGGTAAATTAAGGACACAGAATAAACACAACCGAGCCTCTGAGACGATAAACAAGGTTTCAGTTATCACCAACGACAAAAAGGAACTGACTTCGTTTTTAATTTTATCAGTAGCATCAGTGTTTCTTTTCCAGTTAAATCACGTCTTTAGATCTGCTGAGTGTTGAATATTTGATTATAGCAGATCATTCATTCATTTTAAGAAGAAAACAGTACTGCTGGAAATAAAAGGAGGACAGATCTGGAGTTTGGTGTTTTATCAGTTTTCTCAGACTAGACTTCAGTTTTTCTCTTCAATGGGAGCACGCTCAGAGGGGGAAGTGGTTTCTTTAATTTCCCTGCATGTCTACAAGTTTCTCTCAGAATTATTAGTGAATGCAAGAGGCTTATTTTATTAAGAAATCATTTTTAAACACTGTGGAATAAAACCACACAGCAAACCAGAGACCATGAATCCACCTCCATGCTGATTACTGATGAGATTGATTCAAGCATTCTGGCCGCTGGAAATATCTGTATCAGGGTTTACTCTGAAAAATCTGCATCTATTATATGATTTACATTGTAATCACCTTCAGTTTAAAGTGCAGTTGTGCATTTTTCACGTGTGAGGGCAGGTTTACTGTATTGCCGTCATCGTCTCTCACCAGCAGACTTAATCTTTTGACTTGAGCGAGTCCGATGCGGCGACGCGCCGGTTACAGGAAGGGTTTGTTCAGGGACATAAAGGAGGTATTCTCTTCAATATCTCGTGAGTCATCTTGACGTAAGAGGAGCAGTGATGAAACCCGCTCTTCTTCCTGCCACTTCAACCTGCACTCGTCCGTTCGCCTGATGTTTAAGATCTCATCCTGTCGGCGAGGCCTCAGGATCACCTCACTCCCACAGTAATGAAGAATAAAATACGTGCATGTGTCCCACTGCGTGTTGTGTCTTATAGGTGCGTTGGCCCACCCCTCGTCATGTGCAGGCTTCAGATTAGCATCTTGTTTATGTTTGAGCAGCTTTCTCTCTCAAGCATGAACTCACCTTTCACCTAGATGTGTGCTGCAGCTACGGAAAGCCTTCACTGAGGGTTTTGCACCAACGTCACACGAACGCAAGCACATTCTGTTTTGTGTTGCGGTTTCAGAGATTCTCAGGTTCATCAGTTTATCAGGCATAATCTGAAATCCGTGCTGTAATTTCTTACTCTGACTAGGACAATAACAACGTTTGTCTGAGAAGTGTCATGAGTCCCAGACAGTCCATGAGCTCCAGGGGTTTGGTAGTTTTAGAGCTGAGAGTCACCTGGAATTACAATCCAACATAATTGTCCATACTTTTTTGTTCTCTGAAAGCACGTGTGTGGTATCATCATAAAAACAACCAACATCGCCCACTAGTGGTCCGACATGAAGACCACATCACTGGACATGGTTTTCAGAATGTTGCAGTGTAAACGCAAAACTTTTCTGAAACAGAAATACAAAAACCTTGTGTTTTCACTTGAACTGTTGTTGTATAAATTATTTTCTTCCACTTCTGATTTTGAACTTCTAACCAGTCAATGTAAAGTAAAAGTTTTGCAGTATTCAGTGAGCAGCAAGTGTAAACTACTCAGATCTCTCAGTTTATAAAACTCAAAATTAAAATGCTGCCAGGTTGTTCTTTTCCTTTCCTTTTTTCTTTTTTCTTTTTTTTTCCAGCGTTGTGAGAAAATAGGATCAGAAGAGACTGCAGCTTTGTCTCAGTAGTTCTGTAAAAAGTGGGATGATCCGTGGGACGCTGTCTGGTGTTTTTCCACTGGTTGGAGGCAGGGAGGTGGAGGAGTGTCCTGCAGGTGAGATGTAGCTGAAACTGCTTCATGAGGCTGATACCCCTGCAGAGAGAGCTCCAAGAATCCCTGCTTTACTCTGTTTCTCAGTTTTCTTAACTTTGTCTTCATTTCACTGCTCATACTCATTTTTTCCCGCAAACACAAAAACTGTTGAGGACACAGCTGCACTACACATTCATTCATTTTTAAGTGCTTTTTAACTTTTGGCTTTGTTTTGTTGTTGATATTAACCCTTTGTAGGGCACACTAAGGTATATTTAGTCCCTTTTGGTATTTTAATGGAAGAGTTGGAAGTCATCAAAGTGTTTGTCCTCACTTCAGCACGTGCTCAGTGGACAATAACAACATTTCCCTCCAGATTGTCATGACTCCCAATCCAGGGACTCTGTAGTTTAAGGGTGAGAGTCACCTGGAAAAATAATCCAGCTTCATGCACTCCATATGAATATCTGTGCAGTTGCCATTGTTAATGCTTATTGTTCTGCTCCTGTGTGTGGTTTCATGAAAGACACACAACAGCACTCACTAGTGGCCTGGCATGAAAACTCATTTTCAGCATTTCTGCTGTTTCTGAGCAAACTCAAGACTGGACGATGAACCCAGAAACATGAGGGTGGCGTTCTGAAGGGCTTATTCAAGCAATCCAGGTCATGAGACTCAAAAAAACAAGGAGACAATTTTTTTTATTTTAGGCTACCTTTTCAGCCATTTTAGCCATTTAAACTGTTTTACTTTTTGCAGCTGCTTTCATTAAGTCTAAACCATTAGGTTTAGGTGTATTAACGTTCTACAATATTTCTTTCTAAATGAGAGTTTAATAATGAATCTACATGGGTTGTTTTCTTACTGGCTATCTGTGACACGATATAATGTCTTGTTGACACATTTTATATCATATTCGGGACTATTGTCCTACATTGAAATGGTGCCTTGTGCTATTTACAACACAGATTGCTCAAAAAGCAACTTCATTATTTATATTTCCTCAGATTGTTTAGTTGTACAGTTGATCAGTTTTGGTCTTCCCGATAGATTTTATGACAAATAAATTGCATTTATTTATGTTTTTAAAGATGTAGTTAAAAAAATGACTGAAGCAAAAAAAAAAAAAAAAATCAGGTCTTTAAATATTATTTAATTAAATCAAAATGTTGAATTTCAGTAATCAGATAATCTTAATAGGACTAAAAAGTGCTGTTAAGGTGCAAACGAGCAAAACACTCCAGTGTTTCTTTAAGTATGAGAGAAGCTTAAAGCACAGTTGTCATGTTCTGCCATTATTCTCACAAGTCTGAAGATCCTACATAAACGGAATATATTTCAATGCTTTTACAAGAAAGTTTTTATCCTAATTGTATCATTTACCATTTGTTTTTTCACACACTGTTTCTCTAATAAGTGTTCGATTGGATTATTTATATAAACATGTCCAGTAGGCTCTCATTTTATTCTTTCTGTTTATTTTTCTATGGAGCAGCTGAAATTGAGAACCCACAATGCACGTCGGCATTTCTGCAGCTCAGCCACTAGATGTCAGGTGTGTGTTTTATCAGCTCCTCTTTCAGTGCAGGACTCACACACTCTTTCTTGTCTGTGCTGAAATCCGCCACTTTACTTGTGCAAACTAAGTATTTATGTGACGAAGGGCTGCAGGCTGGAGGTGATAAAAGCTAGAAAGACGTCTTGTGTTGGAGGCGATGCAGTGGATGAGCAGCTCTCTGCAGCCGGACTGCCAGCAGGTACAGTGCCGCACAGCAAAGCACTGATTGAACAGGCGATAAGAAAGAGGAGTCAACCTGTATGAAGACTGAAATGAGAAGGATTTGGCTGTTCCTGCAAGTCAGCAAAACTTTTCCCTTTATTTGTGTGTAGGTTTCCATGTATGTTGCTTGACCTGCAAAGGAGGGAAGTGTGTTGCACAACAGGGCTCATACAGAGAAAGCATAAAGCAGCAGGATGTGAGGAAATAGAGGAAAATAGATATTCTTTAGTGGCAGAGGTGAAGAACAGTGACTGGCAAACACAATATGCCAGCAGTGCCTCCTCTGTCTCTCTCAAACGGCTGTAACTACTGCAAAACAGTGAGAGCGCTGCGCTCCCTCCCTGGGAGAGAGACCCAGGAATACCAGCGGCTTCCTTCCTCCCACTCCTCCCCCCGCAGAGAGGCCGGATCAGCTTCGCTCTCTAATCTCCGCTGCTGGCCTGAGAAACACTGGGCCTGTTGTTGACATGCTGGCTTCATACCCCACAGGGGCTGACAAATTATTAGCCAGCCTCTCCGTGCGGAGTGAGGACAGGCAGTGAGCCTGAGCAGCCGGGCGGCGGGACGCCGACGCCGAGCTACCGGACACGAGGGTCAAACCGTCCTGATCCGCCTCGGAGAAGTGATGCTGAGGAGGAATCCTGTCGTCTGACAGCGGGTCTGAACCAGCTGTGGTCAATAGACTTCTTAAAGCCGGTGTGACACTGCCGGTCACGTCTGTTGAACCACCGGGCTTTGGACTGGATGATGAGCCTCAATCGCTGGCTTTCACGATGCTGCAGCAGTTCACAGAATGGGTCCGTGTTACAACAGGCCAAGCGCACGCTCAAGGACGCCTCTTCACCTCACCTCCAAGAGTTAAATAAAGGATTCGTCCTCCCCCATTCCAGCAGCAAAACTTGTTCTTCTTCGTGTCTGCAGTATGCGTGTGTTCGCGTGTGTGTGTGTTGCAACTTTTTTCTTTCTTTCTTTTTTTTACATACATCCACATGTGCAGAGATATATAAACAATGGCACACAGCAATGTGCATTCTGTGCACGCTCCATCCGCTCGGCCTGAAATGTGCAAACGCGTGAAGTGGTCACACTTCTCTGCAGAGGTTCACCGGCGGCTGCAGGGCTTCGCCGCAGCTCAACAGTGGATTCGAACACATTTCAACTAAAAAGCACATGCAAATGGCCCTCATTCTCAGAACTGTGTTGGCTCTGTCCGAGAGCCGCAGCGGCGATGTTTGCACTCTCGATTGACTCACCCTCAGGTCAGAAAAGGCTTTCATGGCTCTGAAAACCGTTTATGGTTCAAATCAGGGACAAGAGTGCTTGGCTTCAGCCTCTGCCAGCCGGATCTGTAACTTACTCTGCAGCGGTGGACTGACTCACTGCAGCCTGTGGCGCTGAAGCACTTTTATAGGACTTGTTGAATAATTTCAGTAAAGAGGGAGGAAAGTGTTCTACCTTGTGCTGGGAGCTTGTAATGTGTTATGAAATGAAAAGGGATCGGCAGCTGCCCGACTTGCTCCGTTGTCACGCAAAAGAAGCGGAGTTCGTATTTTAAGTGTTGGAAATATCTCTGGACTTGTTCACACTGTGAGGGCAGGAAAGTTGGAAGGGGTGAGGCTCCAGTCAAAGAGTGACCAGAGACCTTGAAATCTGTCATCGGCTCGGCGATTGATTCGGTTATCTGCCTGCCGGTTTGTGCAAATGCGCGGTGTTTAGAGATCCGAGGCGTCACAGCTGTGCAAACTCTGCTGGACAAAGACAGGAGACAGTCTGTTCGGCTTCTGCCGAGCCACACAGAGCTGCAGGAGACGTTACCTTGACCGGAGAGAAGAACACAGTGCTTTCAATGTTCATGCTCACATTAGCTTTTCGGATGTCACTGTAGCTGCTTTCTCGTTCAAAATGCTGCAGCAAGAGTTCTCACAAGAACCAGTCGGAGAGATCATATCACCCCAATATTAGCTTCTCTTCACTGGCTTCCTGTTAAATCGAGAATAGAATTTAAAATCCTCCTCTTAACCTA
This sequence comes from Salarias fasciatus, assembly GCF_902148845.1. Classification (NCBI taxonomy): domain Eukaryota; kingdom Metazoa; phylum Chordata; class Actinopteri; order Blenniiformes; family Blenniidae; genus Salarias; species Salarias fasciatus. Next base: position 25,588,379 of record NC_043749.1, read on the forward strand.
TAAAGCCCTGAACAACCAGGAACAATCATATCTTAAACAGCTATTAGTCCCATGCTGTCCCAGGAGAACGCTTCGTTCTCAGAGTGCTGGTCTGCTGGAGGTTCCTAGGTTCTCTAAAAGTAGAACAGGAGGTAGAGCTTTTAGCTATCAGGCTCCTGTTATGTGGAACCAGCTCCCAGTGTCTGTAAGGGAAGCTGACACAGTCTCTGCTTTTAAGACGAGGCTTAAGACCTTTCTATTCAATAAAACTTATAGTTAGCGTCGCGTCCTCTCTCTCTCTCTCTCTCTCTCTCTCTCTCTCTCTCTCTCAACTATTCTGTAACTGTTCTGTAAGGTGATGTTGGGAAAATGAGTTGTGGATTTATTGTATAAATCTGTGAACCTGTGTCCACTTCAGTGTAAATAAAATGATCTCTCCTTCTCTCTCTCTCTTTCCACTGTGGGAGACTAAAAAGTCAGAACACCAAAACCCTGGACGAAGAGGCTGTCTCTTAGGTGGACTAGAGCCGTGATTGAGGGATCGCAGACAGAACATCAATCGCGGCTGATCCATTGAGACAGCCTGGATTCAATGGGTGCAATTCTAATTGGGCATCAAACAAAACAGCTGCTCCACTGATTAATTGAGGAAACCCGGACCCAGTGGGTGTAAGCGTTTACTGAACCCCGGGCTCCTACCATGTGGAACCGGCTACCAGTTCTGCTCCTTCTCTCGTTTCAATGTAATTTCCTTGTATTGCTACATGCCATGGATGATTGTTCCTCTTGTAGCCTATGTACCCGGTGTTTATATCTGAATTGTATGTAGATACAAGAAACTGTCTGTCCTATCTCCTTCTCTTTCTGTCCCCTCACCCCAACCGGAACAGCAGAAAGCCGCCACCTCTGAGCCTGGTTAGTTTATTTTAGTCTTTATTTGAAGGGACAATGCACAGAAACATTAAGTTCAAGACAGAGATGTTCTGCACCAGATTATAGCTACACAGCTAATTTCCATCTGCAGTCCCTGGTTACATGGATAAAAATTACTTACAATACATCAATAAGCAGTTAAAAATTCAAAGGTTCTGCAAAGGGTTCTTCCTGTTAAAAGGGAGTTTTTCCTTTCCACAGTCGCTTATGCTGCTCATGTGGATCTGTTGGGTTTCTCTGTAAAAGTGTCTAGAAACGACCATGTTGTGTTTGGCACTTCATAAATAAAACCGAATTGAATTGAATTTGAGAAAACACAGAGTGGAGAGCGCCACATCCTCCAGCTTCAGGTCGGCTGAAACGTTTATTCATCACTCACCGATCTGTTTACACATTTAAATAAGCAGGAATTCTCTTTAAAACTAAATTTCCCATCAGAAAAGAAAGCAATGTAAGAATAGGTTGAAGTAGGGCAGTGGAGTGCCATAGTGGTTCGTGCTTGTGTCTGTTAGAATGTCCCTGGTAGAAAAACATCTTGTGTGAGCCTTTTAATGTGCTGTTTGCATGTTCTCCCTGTGCGTCTACAGACTTTTCTTTCTAGGGTTCTCCAATTTCCTTTTACAGTCTAAAGTTCTGTTTTCATGATCACAATTCTGCACATCTACAAGCCAATGGACAATATTCTGAGTTACCTCCGGAGTGTCATGACTCCATTTCTGCCATTTCCATTTCAAAATGTTGCCCTGACTGATGAAATAATTAATCACGATAATATAAGAAGGTAACAATTGTTTCTCTTTCTCCTCACAGAGAACCTCGGTCTGAGTCTCTGAGCCTTACTGTGTGGAGGTTGCACATCTGTTTATACATTAAAAACCGTTGTGAAGCTGCTATCTCTCTCCGTTCCATCCAAAAAAACAAGAAAGTAGCATTAGCTTTAGCATTAGCATTCATCCATAGTAACTGTGATGCATTGTCAGCTATGAGTTGAGGCAAACCTCCCTTTCACACAGCTGGCAGCCCAGGGGCCACATGCGGTCCGACGTCTTTTAAATGACACATATGAAGAAAAAAAAAATGCTCAAAAATACAAATTAAAGTTGCATGTTCTCCCAGGAGTATGTTCTCTGCAACAAGGGTGAAATGTTTGCGTTAAAACTACACGTGCCTGGAGCAGATTATAGAGCATCTTCCTCCAGCTAACTTATACAACATTAGCAGGATATAATTGACAAACTCAGCTCAGGTAATGTGGAACAGGTTGTGTTAGAACTATTTTCACTTTGTTAAAACTGACCTAGTTCTGAGAGATAATTGAAAGAAATGTAAGATTTATTCCTGTGAGGAAACCAGATCCATTTTTAATAGTAAATAAAATAATTCTTATTGTAATAAAATTTTCAGTGACGTATCTTTTATCCATGTGAGAAGCTAAATGGTCAAGGTGGAGAAATGTGTTATTTAAGGACATTTATCATTTATGTTCAGGAGCAGGGTTAGGAAGTCAGCAGCAGTTATGATCGCGGAACGAGTCTCCAGGAAATGAATGTCAGTAAGTTCACTGACTCCTAAAATCACTGCGTTGGCACGGCTGTGTGTGTGTGTGTGTGTGTGTGTGTGTGTGTGTGTGTGTGTGTGTGTGTGTGTGTGTGTGTGTGTGTGTGTGTGTGGTGTCATATTACATCCCAGAGCGCCCTGATAGGCCTCGTCTGTCATCCTTCAGTGACTCATCAGACGGGTTATCAGTAATCTCTGAGCTGGTCTGCAGCCCTCCGGCGCTTTATGCCAGCTGGAACCACAGACTGAGCCGCTTCCTACTTTCTGCACTGCAAGTACATATTGAAAGTACTTCTTAGTGTGCTGTTTTTTTAAGTTTAATTAAAAAAAAATGAGGTAACTCATCAAAGTGCAGAGTAGTAACACTGTCACATGTCTTATATTTTAAGAAAAAAAAGTGCCTCATTGCAGCTTTTAATTCATAAATGTATCAGAATAATGTCAGAATTGTGCATGTTTTCTAATGAGTCTCTTTGTGTAGTTCTGATGTTCCTTTTCTTTGTTTCTTTATACACGTGGTAAATGTCATATTTATCTGATATATTATGAAAAAATTCCATATTTTTGTCATACAAAAAAAAAATTTTTTTTAAAGCCTTTATCGCAAGTTTATACTTCTAGGGCAATTGTGTAATACACAATTCAGACAAATGCTTCAAGTGTTTCTGTGTAGATGGTGGTCAAAACATTTCATTTGGATGATTTCAGATATATTTGTAACACGCAGAAATGTCGTTTATGACTGATATAATATGACTTAAATTAAATACAAACACTTATGCAGATGATGTTAATTGTTTTGTGCCTTGAGACATGCCCTTCTGAATAACTGTGCTCTTTCCTGTCAGTCAGTTCAGTTTTTTTGTAAATTTCATTAATTACACAACATTTGTGAATCAATCAGAACCAGTCACACCTACAATTTCATAGTACCATTCTGAATGTGCGGCGCTGGCATGCACCGTGCAGGAAAACATCCCTTTACTCAGTTCAGTCAGTCTTTCGCAACATGTTTATTAGTCATGTTGATGTTGCATAAGGGCAACTTTGAAAATGAAATTGAATGTAGTTTTATAGTTGTACACTGAATTCAGTTTTACAAAGCAACATTATCAGCCTGGATTTTCAGTTGATTGTCATTTCATTCGAGGTTTGTGTGTTTTTTTTGGTTTATCATGACTGTGTGGTTGTTTATGTATTGATTTTTATTCACTGTCTGCTCTAGCTGTGCAGTGGAGCAGTGGTCGGTGCTCTCACCTCACACTGAGAAGACCCAGAAAGTAAAGTTGCATTTCTGTGTCTTTCTATTTGAGGAAATGCGATTGAAGAGACACAAAATTGCCTCTGAGTGTGTTTTCCCTGACATGGACTAATGACCTGTGGGCTTCTTCTTCTATACTGTTACCAGTTTATAGTATTTTCAAACAGTTATTTATCTTCATTATCATTTGTGGTAGCATTTCCTCAGTTAGCGTTGCCTTCTCTTTATATGGGAAGAACTTTTTAAATAAAATCTCATTGATTGATTTGCTACAGCCGCTGAATATGTGAGCAGAGAAAATATCATCAATCTGCTGCAGATTTGGTCTTTAAAATCTGATATTGAGTTCAGAACAGTGGCAGGAGTCACCTCAGGAGACACTAAGGTTGCTCTCAACAATGGCATGCAGTGTCTGAGCACGATGGACGCCGTCGGAGGTGAAGGCTCTCCTCCCCGGAGCCTCGTTTGAAGTGAGGTAGCCTGTTTGTGAGCAGCTGGAAAAACATCCTAGGAGTGGGCGGCTGGATGTGAACAGTGAGAAATTGTTGTCACACTTGGACGTTCGAGGCGAAGGGAGCAGGCGAGCTCTGTGGAATTTTACCAGGTCAGACTTATGTAAGAGGCTGAGCTGCTCCGGGACAGAGGGCCGGAGTCTTCCTCTCAGACAGAGAGAGCGAAGACAGCAGCCAGAAAGACACAGGAGGTGATGAGAGGAGGTCATTTACCCCGGCTGGCTCCAGAGCAGGAGGGAAGCGCTCTTTATGACCGGATAAATGAAAGGGAAAGAAAGCTGCCGGTGTCTGAACGCTGACTGACTCCCTCTGCCTTTAATTCACATTTTCCTCTGTCATTGTTAAACTTCCGTCCGCCGTGTGACTCACGCAGCCGGCTGTCAGTCATCCAATGATTTGATGTGGGTTTATCAAGAAGAGGTGTGTCTCTCCCTCTGACTCAATAATTGCTTCCTTCTGAAGACAGACAGAGATCAGCATCTGCTCTGAAGAGCGGAGGAGGCGGGGGAGGAGGAGGAGGCGGGGGAGGGAGGGGAGGAGGTGGAGGGGGAGGCGGGGGAGGGATAGCCTGTTTTTAGAAACATACCAGCTGCCTCAGTCTGACCCTCCGGGGGTCTGTCTTGCTCGGCGCAGGTTGAGAGCTTCCCCACCGTGCCTCTTCGGACGGCAGACACCGAGTCGAAGTTCAGCAGATTTCATCACCTGCGTTTGTCATTGTCTCCTCAGAAATGACTGTGTTTCTTTTTAATCTGCTGATCAGAGCGAGGAAATTACAAGGAGTTCCACAGAAGTCCTCCTACCAGAAGTCAGAGTGTTTGTCATCTTCCTGCTGTCGTTTTCTGAGCTGCAGGTGCTGGAGACCTCAGAGCAAACAGAGAGAGTCTCTTAAGATGCCATTGTGTCGTCAAAGTCAACATCAAAATGACAGAAAAAAAACAAAACAAGACATAAATCGGGAGAACATGCAAACTTGAGTCTTGTCTTTCTGTTAGCCTCTTTAAATTACAGGTGTGTGTGGTGAGTGGGCTGAACAATCAAGGTTTTCCAGGCCAATTAGACAGCATTCATCCAGAGACTGCAGCTCATCGAGACATCACCTGATCCCACTTTACTCTGTTGAGCACAAAAACATCAGTATGTTAGTAAAATATGATGAACCTGAATACACAGGGTATATATTTTAGCTGTTTTCTGAGTATTTCTCCTTTTTTAGACCAGTCATATTTGAAATATTTCTCAAATTGACAAAAAATACAAATGAAAAATCAGACTCCAGAAACTCTGTGGAAAAATGATTTTTTTTTTTTTTTTCTGGGACACGATGAAACCCTGAGTCCTCATTAGCAAGCGGAGCCACTAACCTGGAACATAATTTGATGGGGGCAGCCGGCAGGCCGCTCTTATCAGTCCATCGCCGGCCTGAAATGTGCAGCCGTCACTTCTGATGAAGTCGGTTTAACTCTGCAGTTTCCAGCTGCTCATTAAGGCTGCTTGACAGTGTGTCACTATTTCAATTATTTTTAGTGCACACAGCCAAAGGGCAGTCCTGTCTTCTGTGTGTGTGTGTGTGTGTGTGTGTGTGTGTGTGTGTGTGTGTGTGTGTGTGTGTGTGTGTGTGTGTGTGTGTGTTTGAGGAGGAGGGCTGAAATTAAAAAATGAATGCAGCCAAAACAGACAAAACAAAATGAAGGTGAGAGGAAATCTGCTCTTTTCATTAAAAAACATTTTAAACACTTAACTTCATTTTATTACACCACAGACGGAAACTGCAAATAAATCACTGATATTTATTTTCCTTAAAGTTAACAGTTTTTTCTGTCTTTTGTAGTTAAGTTGATATTTTATTTGTTGAAGAAACTTAATCAATCTTTATTTCAGACTCAAAGGGTCCATATAAAAAAACAAACAAACAAAAAAAACCCTCCAAAACTGACAATAGACATTACACATACAGAACAAATATAATAATAGACTAGAGTCCATATAAACAGTATCTCCAGTGCTTCCAGAGAGCAAAAGTAAAACGGACAGTGCTCTTCTTAGGCTGTATTAACGCATTCACAATACCATTTTGTGAGGCGTCAAGACGCTGTGTAAAATAATATACATTTTCTAATAACAGCATTCAATGTAAGGACATTATTTTGTACAAACAACAAACTGCCACTGGTCCATCTAGGCACCTTCAATAGAATTCGAAGTGCATCATTATAAGTCACCTGCAACTTCTTGTATTTACTCTGACCAGGGCCGGCTCTAGGCATAGGCGAACTAGGCGGCCGCCTAGGGCGCCACATCCCGAGGGGGGCGCCGCGGTCGTACAAGGGGCGCCACGACGCTCTGTGCTCCGTGTGCCCCGCCGTGCAGCGGTCCGACGCACCGCGCTCCTCGTCCTCGGCGCTGCCCGGTACTGATCGGTATTGTTCGGTATCGCTCCCCAGCAACACCCCCCCCCCCCCCCCCCCCCCGCTCAACAAATGTCGGGACCGCTCGAAAAACACGCTCCCAAGGGGCGCTCGTCCCGGGCTCGCCTAGGGCGCCTCTGAAGCCCGGGCCGGCCCTGACTCTGACTATAGCTGCACCACAAATGGGCAGTATAGAGAGGTGCAGTAGGTTTTAAACAGGGCCACCTTAACATTGTTAGTGCACATATGAAACTTTCGTGCCAACATGTTAGCCTGTGCGTACAGTTTGCAGTACTGCCTCTGGATATCATTGTCATCATTCAGGTCATCACTGATAATGTGTCCGATATATTTGACCTTGTCGACCACCTCTCGGTCACCTCCAGCCAGATGAAAAACAGGAAACGCAGCCTTTAGGTGCCCTTTGGCTCTCACTATCATCACCACGCTCTTTTTAGATTTAAATTTGATGTCATATTGCTCTCCATACCCAGGGCAGACTCTCAATAACTGCTGCAGACCAGCAGAGTAAGGAGACATAATGACCAAGTCATCTGCATACAGTAGGTGGTTCAGCAGTCTCTCTCCCACCATGCAGCCTGTCTTACACTGACCAAGTCTCTTAGATAGCTCATCCATGTATAGATTGAGGAGCAGAGGGGACAGGATCCCACCTTACCTCACTCCATTTGTCACATGGAACTTTTCAGAGGATCTCCACCTAACTCGCATAGTTTGGTGAGTATACCAAAAATGCAGAGCTCTGATTAAACAGGTAGGAGCCCCCCTTTGTTGTAGCTTATCAAACAGTTTGCCGTGATTGATGCGATCGAAAGCTTTAGAGGCATCCAGAAAGCACAAAAACATAGTGGAGTTCTGCCTTCTGTACTTAATGATGAACATACCGAATTTTCCTCTGGAAAGTTGTAAATCTCTTCTTGATTATTATTATTATAATTATTATCATTATTGTACACACAATAAAGGTTATAAGCATCACATTTACTGTCTTTGGGTTTTGCGTCAGCGTCATATGTTTGCCACCTGTTTACAATTTTCCAGGATTATGATTGGCTAGAATGGCTTTATGCTTGGTGTAAATGTGGCCTGACTCTGTGCCCTCCACTTCCCCTCCTCGTGCCTGATTGCTGCTCTCTCCACCCTGATGTGCTTCACCTGTGCCTCAGTGACTGATTGTCCTCACCTGCTGGCTTTGGTTTATATTGGCTGCCTTCTGTTTGTTCTGTGTGTTCGTCACTCTGTGTTTCTGTGTCTGCTGTGGTTGTTATTTTGAAATAGAGAGCGTTCCACCTACGTCAGTGTCTGGCGTTCTGAATGCTCTGCAGAACCAAGCCTAACAGACGCACGTCCTCCTTCTACTCTTCGTTACTCTGTTCTTCTCACACAGTCCAGAAACGTGTTTGGGGTTGATGAACAAACCTCACACTTTATTTCTCTCAAAAAATAGACCTACAAGTGATTAATAATGACTGACCCTCAACAAAAACTGTGAAGAAAATATAATTTATATGTCATGGGTGATTCAGTTGTTAAAGACGGTACATAGGATGAAATAGAACATCTCCATTTTTCAGCTGTATTATAATGCTTCAATCTGTAGCGTGGACAAATGGATGAGGGTTGATGGGATGCTTTGAGGAGAGCAAAACATGCAACACCACACAAATACAAAAAAAAAATGTTGAGCAAATGATAAAAATGGTGGAAGTTTTGTTTTTATGATAGCATGAACAACTTTGTTGTTTGATTTCACAAAACATCTGGTGATTTTGAACATTTTTGTTGGAAACGTGATTCAGCACTGTGCACTAAAGACTACTGCATGTGACCCTTTCATTTAATATACACCAAATTGTTCTTGTAGGTCATATTTTGTTTGTGAATAATGCATTGCGTTGTAGTGCAATAATACTCAATGGCTAATTTCTGAGGGGGCAAACAGAACAAAAGTTAGATATTTCAACTAGAAACTGTGAAATTTGTAGAAATTTCTAGAAGTTTTCAATCATTTTGCTGATTGTATAAATGGTAGTGCTGTCAGTTTTAATCGCATTGATCGCAATTTAATCGCATTGATCGCAATTAATCGTGATTAATTCATGGAGAATTGTCAACAATGAACTTTTTTAAAGTTGAGATTAATTGCAATGAAGAATCTAATCCTCATAAATCAGTCCCAATGTCAGGAAAAAACACTATTATCCTCTAGTTCTTTTCTTTGACCCAATTGGCAGACCTCAATGGATTAATCGCGATTAAAACTGACAGCACTAATAAATGGTAAATGATTATACTTATATTTTAAAATATAGAAATGTCCTTCAACAGTGCTTTTGGCTCAATATGATTTTTATTTACACATTTTTTCATTGAGTATAAAGGAATAACTGTGTGTCCTCTGATCGACTTACCATCAGCCTTTTGGAAGAAACAGCAGAAGTAAGTCACCAAACACAGTAAATTTCCTGCTATTCCAGTCTTCCTTAAATTTACCGTCTGACAGCTCCTCGTTCCCGTCTGGGGAGGATGATCACAGTGACTAACTGCTTTGGAAACAGATGCTCTCAGTGCCCCCCCCCCCCCCCCCACCCCCCCCCACCCCCCACCCCACCCACCTCACCAAAAAAGTTACGAGAACATGGGAGTTGTTGTAAATCTGCGCTGAACTGGGATCCACCTCAGAGTTTAAGGTCATTGTAACAAGTAACACGAAGTACCACACATTATCATCACATCCATTTACAGGTCTGCTTTTACTGCTTTATCCACGGGGGTCATGTGAGGCTGGAGATAATCCACGTGGAAGACAACAGGCGTGTGTGTGTGTGTGTGTGTGTGTGTGTGTGTGTGTGTGTGTGTGTAGAACTGCAGTAAGAAGTGGAAATGAGTTTTATTTTTTTTACTGTTAACAGGATACACAGACATGTAAAAATGCAAACCAAAATGGAAAGTGCAAGCGTCCTTGCTGAATGTTAGAATGAAGCAAAAGTAAAATTAAACACTGGAAAATACAAATACATTAATCTCTATTGAAAAATAGTGAAGAGGTGTTTTGGTCCTGGTTACCGCCACGTCTTCCACCTAAAGTATTTAAGTTTTGTTTTCACGGTTCACACCAGCTTCAGCGCCGCTCCGCTTTCAAAGATAAAGAGCATCTGAAAGTACGGCGCTCACAGCAGGCATATTGTATTTTATTTGGATAGATGACTCAGTTTGAGCTCTTGAGACACGGGTTTTGCGTCACTCCGGTGATCTTACAGGAAAATCCACATTGCATGACTGCAGGTGAGTGACAATACCAGTCATCGCCATCACATTGCGCTGGTAATAGCCGTCGTGTGGTGACGGACCGGACGGGCGTCGCGGGGATGGGAGCCGAAGACCCTCTGCCCCGTCTGAACTCTGACTCAGTCTTCCAGTCAGGCTTCAGAGAACTCGGCGGTCTGAAGAGCCGGACTTGTCTCTGTTGTGGTTTTTGATGCAACGTTTATCCGAAGCTGTTATCCACAAGCAGGGTATCATCTGTGATAACAGCTGAAGGGAGTTACAATCAAAATATCTGCTAAAATAGTTAAAACAATGTAAGTTTTATCACTACACAAAGCCTTACAGCTTTTGATTGTGAAAAATGATCACAGTGAATGTGATCCAGACAAACTAGTTGTGTTTTTCTCTGAACCGGGAGTCGTCTGGGTTGTAATTCAAATATAAATGAAATTAAACTGAAATAAAAACATAATAAATGTTACAGGTGTGTCTCTTGACTTTACCAGCACCCGTCTGCAAATGTAATTGATCGTAATTATAGCTCAGAAATTGACAATGATATCCTTTATTTACAGAAGTACGGAATAATCAACCAGAATTTATGACCTTCTGCACTTCTGCTTTCTTTACATCGATTCTAGTGTTTAAACTCCTTTGATGTTTGGGTTCTTTTTGCTGGTGAACTTGTTTCCAGGGGAGATATAGTTTATATATATAGAATCCCTCCCTACATTGAAGGGTAATTCTGTGAAGGGGGGGGGGGATGCGTTGACTTGTGAGTCCAAACTCTACCTGTATCTGCTATCAGCGTCTGTCCCAGGAGGGAGATCAGTTCGTGTCCTCGCCTGGTCTAAATCTGTCAGCGTGTAAACACAGACGTCCCGGCTGCAGACCCTCGGACTGTCTCCACTGTGATGAATGATAATGTGTGTGTGTGTGTGCGTGCGTGCGTGTGTCGCCGTGGCTCCTCCTGATTGACGGCAGGCTCGCGTGTGAAGATGCGAGCCGTCCCACAACTATAAACCTAAAAAACCAGGGGAAGAGGGGGGGAGGGGTGTTTAGAGGCCGCAAATTGCAAAACACCTGGATGTGAGTCACTCACGGTTAATCACACACCTTTTACCGTACGACAGAGCAGCCGTGCACGGCTGCAGCCTCGGAGAGGCGAGAGAAGGAAGCGTCAGGTGAACGCTGACTGATCATCGTGTAATATGCAGGAATTTTTCTCTCAGAGGAATATCTATGTGTGTCAAGGGGAAAATAAAGACATAATTGTACCTGGACCACTTCTTTGGCTTGTTACAATGAGGCTTGGTCGTGACTGCGTCTGTGGAAAGTCTAAGAGAAGAATTCAGCTCTTGGTGGATTAAAAACATTTTACGTTGAAGGAATAGTAAAAGATTAAATAGATTCACATTTTTAATTTATTTTTGATACAAACAAAGGAAGATTTACTTTTAACTGTCTTGTTGCAATCTGAAAAATCCTCTTTGCACAAAATTCCTCACACAATTGAAGTTTATCGTTGTGGCAAGACATTTGAAAAAGCATCCAGATGAAACAACTTTTAAATCTATGTCTGCCTAGATTCCTGACTGGCGCAGACTTCAGACCCATCTTACATTTTCGGGGGAGAATTTGACTGCGTCAGGTTTTATCTGCGGGGATGAGAGCTTGGCAGACCTCGGTAATGCTCCTGTGACTGAACAAATCCCCTCAGCTGAGCTCCAGAGGCCCACGGAAAGCCTTCTGGGAAGAGCGAAGCCCGCTGTGACAGCACAATATTGACCAGGACCCGCATATAGAGGCAGAGTCAAGGTAATGATCGTAAACTGTCGTCCGTCCGAAGCTTTGCATCTCAGAAGAATGCCTGGCTGATGGAGTTGTGCTCTGATGAGGTATTTCTGGCAGCTGGAGCTTAGGAGCAGATGAATCAGGGAGACTCAGACATCCATCAGCAGATGTGAAGGGTCTGCTTGTGCCGTCTTGTCTTCAAAGGGAGATAATAGACGTTTCAGTCGGTTTCTCCTGCTGCTGCTGTAAAACTGCATCACAAGTTCAAATCAGTTTGTGAAGAAAGATGAGAACTTCCCTTCATTCAGCAACAGACCTCCTTGTGTGGTTGATCTCATCCAAGAGGAGGCAGGAAACTGAGATTTACGTCTCATGGATCTGTCCATCTTCTGCACCATTTTAATCAAACTCGTCTGCTCAGGTTTACAGCGTTGGAGAAAAAAATGAGATGAACAAAGGATGGAGTCTGAGGAACAGGCAAACACACACACACACACACACACACACACACACACACACACACACACACACATGCTGCCTTCATTAATGTGAAATACGAGGAACATGTATGAGACTGCAAAGAGTAATGGAAGCACTTTATGGTAACAGATTAAAGTACAACCTGAAATTTCTTTGATATCTGAAAACCTTTTGAATTGTTTGATTTTTTCTGTTATTGAAGGAGCAAACCAGCTCAGCTTTCAGCAGACATGTTGCTGTTCTTGATGAAAGAGGTGTTTTCTTATTTTCAGACTACATTTGGACATATCTTCCGTGTCGTACCCCTCTCATAGGTTTTATAATATTTCCTGAAACTCTGTTTTCCTTGTTTCTGAACAGGATGTGATCATGCGGTTTAATGATCTGTTTTTTAAAACGTGTGCCCGCATGTCCAGCGACACGGCATCAGACTGTATGTTGTGTTTGTGGAGGCTCACCGCTCCGTTCAGTCGTTGCATTATGAATGCAAACAAAGGCAGAAACAATTTCCACCTAATGATTTAATTCGATGCGGTGGCAGTGATGCTTTGAGGGCAGAGAAGTGAGCTTGTGTTTGGAGGTAAATTCGTGTCACCAGAGAACTTTGGCCGCATTTATTTTGAAATGTGGGAGATCAGCAGAGTTCGCATATTCATTGTCCAAAATCTAAACGTGCTCTGGGAGAACATGCAAACTTCATACAGGAAGTCTCCTCATGGATGAACTTGAACCTGGGATCCTCTGTCTGTGAGGTAAGAGTGCAAACCACTACACTGCCATGTGAAGTTTAATGTGAAAGAACATTGACACAGAGGTGAATACGAAAGAAACTGATGCTGTTAAGTTGCGTGCATGCGTGCGTGCGTGCGTGCGTGCGTGCGTGCGTGCAGCAGAGGGGTGCGTGTGCTGAGGGTAAAGTGGACGGTTGACTCCACTGGAATGTGGCGCTGACTCAGTCCGTCTGTCAGCCACGGCCATGTTCGCTCTGTGGACTCATTCACACTCGGCGACCCTTCCAGGGGGGCAGCCTGTTGCCTCATGCTGGATTTCCGGCTGGACTCTTGGAATTCCAGGCAGCAGAACTCCAGGAAACTTCTGAAAAAACTGGCCTCATTTCAGAGCAGGCCTCAGCCTTCCTCCCGAAACACAAACATGGAATGAATTTGTTGATCCTGCTTTAGTTTGCGATGAAATCTCCATAAAAGTTTCAGCTAAAGGCCAAATATGAAAATATGCATGAAGACATGAGGACATTTTATGATTATATAACTTGAGAGCAGTGGGGCTGAGGAGATTCCATGTGTTTGAGTGTGCAGAGAGATGAACGCAGTGCCAGAGTGTGTCTGCAGCCATCAGACGTGTCTCATGTCGGTGATTGACTGGCGCTGTCATGTAATCACAGTTGTTGCAGGAGAAAAGGCTTTGTCTCGCTCTCCCACGCCCCTCGTCTCACCCTCCCCAGACAGACAGGGGTCTGATGTCTGCGTTTGTGTTTTCCAGAGAGCTCATCAGATGGGTCCGCCCTCTCCAAACGCCGGCCATGGAGGAAGAAAGAAAGATGAGGCCGGAGCAGCTTTCATCGCAGGACTACCTCTCTCTCCCTCCCTCTCTCTCTCTCTCTCTCTCTCTCTCTCTCTCTCTCTGGTTCATCAAAACAAACAGTTCACAGGAAAGACTCATTTTTAATATTCTCTGTGTTTCCACTGCTTTATCTTTCATATAAACACTATATATAAAACAGTTCAATGTTTAAAAAAGTAACAAACAAACGAAGACAAGCAGGAGCTTTAAATCCTGATTATATTAAAACTACGATCAGACCAAACGCTTCCGGACAGACGACCAGGACTCCAGGGATTTTACAAGTGCTTTAAACTTTTTAAAGAGGTGATATTTTTTTACAGGCAGCGCTGTTGTGCCGTGGTGAGCACTCCAGCCTGCTCGAAAAATGCTTCTTGTTTGAATTCCGGTTTGGCTTTGGGGATAAACAACTTGTCGACTATCAGCAAATTAATAATTAATCCATATTAAATGTTTTAAAGGGAATGAAGACTTTTTTTTTTAAATTTTTCACAACACTCTTTTTTGGGAAATACATAGGACATAATAGCATAACAGCAGTTTGTAAAATCAGAGTAAACACCTTTTTCCTTGATTTGAAAAGCATGAGTGGATCTGAAATCCATCACAGAACAAAATAAACCCAGAAAACACTGGAAAACAGAACACAGAAAAACACACCCCACATTTAAAATATTTTATTTCTTTTGTACTTTGTGTCAGTTTAGGAGCATTTCAAATGTGAAAGCACCGAACCGCAAGTAAGGGTGAAGAAACAGCTTCAGATACTGATGTGATAAACAACAGATCATCTATGTGAGACGATTTAATCTCTAATACAGCAAAATAAATACAAATGAATCACCCAATTTTTCCTTCAATGCGCTGACACAACAATTTGACTGAAAATACAAGAATGTTAACAATGAAAAACACTTCAAACGACTGAGTTACTTGAAAGCTTCCATCTATAAAGGACACGAGTCTGACACTGTATCCAAACACTGTGGCATTTCTGCCTCTGGTGGGTTTTAGTTGGAGTTTTTTCCCCCCCAGTCAAACTGTGTTGAATTTCTCACACTGGAAAGCTGCACCAACTGCCTCCACTTCCGCCGCCGCGCTCAAGTGTCAAGTACACAGAGTCTAAATCACCCAGATAGACTTAAAATATGTCTATCTGCAATCGATCCTGACGGATCAGTGTCCACCCGCCAGCAAACAGCAGTTTCTCATAGCGCTCACCTCCCGGCCAGCCAGCACTGCTGATAGTGTGTGTGTGTGTGTGTGTGTGTGTGTGTGTGTGTGTGCAGACAGGCCACATTAATCACCCTCCTGTGTATAGCATGTCCTTTTAAAGCTCTATATTTCAAATACAGCCTGCGTGCGTGTGTGTATGTGTGTGTGTGTGTGTGTGGTGCATGAGTTGTTTGTCTTTCGTGCCACAAACACATTCTGTTATAGGAGTTTTGTCACTGAACACACACAAACACACACACACACACGCACACACACACACCCTTAACAGCCCCACCTCCCCTACTTCCACACACACGCACACACACACACACACACACACACACACACACACACACACACACACACACACACACACACACACACACACTACTTGAACCCTGCGGCAGGATGCCAAAGAGCTGGAGGAATGTGACCTGGTGACCTTGGCTTGCAGACTTCCACATGGAGACCGGACACTGCCATGGTGTGCTACGGAAGAGGAGGCCAGAATAGCTCCGGTGTCCGGTAACGGGAGGCAGACTGTTTGTAAACCGTGGCCATATCACACACACACAGACACCCAACCGCCCACACACACACACACACACACACACACACACACACACACACACACACACGCACACACACGCTGAGCATGTGGTTCTTCCACGGACACACAGGTGATGGAAACACATGTACAAGTGTCCAGAGGTCAGGAGCACTCCATGGTGAGGGAAAGAGGGACACTCAGTTTGAGATCAGTGTGTGTGTGTGTGTGTGTGTGTGTGTGTGTGTGTGTGTGTGTGTGTGTGTGTGTGTGTGTGTGTGTGTTTTCTCCTGTACAACACCGGGTTAACCTTGCAGCCACACATTTTTCTGCTCTCATAAATCCTGACTTTCCTGTTTGACGTTTCCAGTTTTTTTTTCTTTTCTTTAAATGCATGCAGACAGTCCAGGTTTGAGTCAGTTGAGCTTCAGTTTTCTTAAATCTGCAAACAGAAAACATCTTAAATGAGAGCAGACAGAGTCAGCTGCATGCGTGCACAAAGCCGTTTCACAATATTATATTTGCATATGTTAAAGCACACACAATTACTGAGATGGCCTGACACACACACACACACACACACACACACACACACACACACACACACACACACACACACACACACACACACACACACACACAGTCTGTGCCAAATGGTTGCACAATATGCTGACCTGTTTTTTTTTTTTTTTTTCTCTTCTTCTTGTTCTTCCTTCAGTGAGTGCATGCAGTGGGGATTCAAGTCATGCATCAACGATGGTGAAGATAGCATGTACCACAGCTGCTTGAAATATATGTGACACTTTTTATAAACTACATGCTGTTTATTGTCTGAGACTCACAGCGACACGCTGCCTTCCTCAGAAGCTCTTAAAAAAAAGGCAGACGGCAACTTTGTCACCACTGTGGCATACTTTTACTTGTTAAACAAGGCTGCGAATTTGACAAGAGCCAATTATATTCTGAAAAATATTGAGAAAAACTTTGACAAAAAAATGGACGGAGACTTCAATCTAGCACTTTTTTTTTTTTTTTTTTTGACTCCTGTGCACAGACAGGCCAGGGGTAAACCCCACCCTCTGTGCTCGAAGACAGGACAGAGACACATGTGACAGATCAGGTCCGACCAGTCACAGATGACAAACCTTCAGTGTTGCCCCACGATTATCTGACAAATGTTCGAGCCCTCTACAAGAGCCAGTCTTTGAAAGCTCTTTGATTTTTTTGATAACACAACAGAGATTTTCCCTCTCTGGGAAACCACAAAAAAAAAAAAAAAAAAAAAAAAATCTTGTTTCATCTTGTTTTATTAGTTTGCGGCGGCAGACCGCGAATCTCAATTTTAGAAATGAATTCTGACGATTTGACTCAGATTATTTATGTTCATGGTGACAGAACGGTAGTGGGTTTACTGTTGTTTCAAAGGTGAGGCTGTAATGTTCGCCTAGCTCTGCGCGCTCGCTCATAAAGTCCCTGACTCAGAAGACAGTCAGCCTCGCGGCCTCGGCAGTCTGCCTCCAGACCTGCCTGCAGCCTGTTTGTGCCCTATCAGTCGTGTTGAGCACACAGGTACGGAGCCTACCTGAGACAGACGGGCTGGTGCCAATAGGTTGTAAAGCAATCACAGGGTAGTAATATATCCTTCTGCCTATCAAATGGCTAACAGGGAAAGAAAAAAGACAGATTCACAAGCCAGCAGCGAGCACCTGTCCCCTCCAGTGGCGACCCTTTTCTAAATGCTCCAGGATGATTTGTTTTAGTCTCCCACCATCACCGTCACTCCCGATGCCACACACACACATACACACACACACGCAGGAGTAACCAGCCAAACACTGGACGCTGACACTGACCTCATTTTGACCTTCGATATGAGGAAAGGTTTTATTTGAGACAAAGCCTTGTGGACAGCAGCTCTGTAAGCGAATACATGCAGCTGGCAGTAAATCTCAGCACAGGTGACACTGTGTGCATAGACATTAAAAAAAACAAAAAACAAACATAGCATAATTTATTTTCCAGCACGGATTCCCGTCACAGTAGACCGTCCTGCCTTCCCGTCCGCTTCTGCCCTCATAAATTTGCTGCATTAATCTGTGCCCGGGCGCTTCCCCCGCGCCATCTATTCAGGTCAACTATTGAGAGATGCCACTATCGCTAAGGCAACAAGTAAAACAAACAATGTGTGGGTTTTGTATGTGTATGAAACACTAGACTCAAATCAGTCAGCCACATGAAGCCAGTGGGAACAGAAGGAGGCCTGCGACCTGCTGGAGCGGCGCTTTGACCGCGTTCGGCCTCTATGAGACAGCGTGGGTCGTGGGAGTTTAAAAGCTGTCAGAGTTTTTTTTTTGTTTTGTTTTTTTAAACCCATGTTTACCACTCTGTAAACACACAGGTTTGCCACAACATTATTCCAACAAACCCAGGGCGCTGGGATTCATAGCTTTCCAGCGAGGGGCTGATTGGGCCGTGGGATGAGCTGGCTCTGAACTGTTTAACTTTTCCCAGGCTTTTGGTAACAGTGTGGCATGGAAACATGACGTGGCACCCGTATTTGGTCACAGTAAAGGAGTAAGGCTCTAAACTTGCGAGTCTGTAAGCCTTTGTGCACAGGTGTTTTAATTAAAAACAGGTCACAGCGTCGTGTAAGTCTCATTCATTCCATTTGCAGCTTCTCCAGCCCGGCTGCACTCACACCTGAACCTGCTCTGATTCCGGCCTACCAGCGGCAAATGCAGCTTGGCCTTTGGGCTGTTGAGTAATCCGACACAACTTGCACTCCAGGAAACTTTTTGCCTGGTGTGTCACTCTGTGGCTTCCGTAGCACGAAAGATCGGACTATATTCAATTGGGAAACACCCTTTATTCGCCCTGCCCAGGTTGACAATAACAGATTTTTTTTTTGCACGCCACATGTGCTCCGAGTCCCGTAAGAGCGCACAATAAACTACCTGTCGTAATCAGCAGCTCTTATCTCAGTGTCCACAGCGGGGAAGGTTTTATCAGCTTGGAAATGCAAACTGGAGAGAGACAGAATGTACAGCGAGTGACCAGGGACACAGTGGGAGGAAAACAGGAAATAGAGACCAGGTGCAAAGACAAACAAAACATCTGGCGTTGCATATGATCACAGTCACACATGACAGCTGACATCAACAATAAACCCACTTCAAAATCCACAGTTCAAAGCTTCAGAGTTTGGCATGCACGAGAAAGAAGATATCCCCTCTATTGTTTTTTCAATCTGTCAGAAATCGATATGAAACCTTGCAGGAAAAGAGAAATAACAAGCACATCATGTGTCAAACAGGCATGTGTTTGTATGGACAGTATATAACCTCGGTCCAAACTTACATAAAAGATCCGTTACCTGAATGACTTAAACAGTTTTTAGTCCTATTTTGATGTGAAGAGACATTTTTAAGGCTCAAAAATGAAAGAATCACACAAGCAGATGTGTTGCGGAGTTGTTGCTCACTGGGGAAACCTGCTACACACCCTCGCTGCAGGAGGAGGGACACTTGTGACAACGTGCACGACTGCATGCTCCTGCAGTGTAGGACTCAGAGAGAGCTGTCTGGGGGGGGGGCTGTCCGCCATGTTTAACATCACTGTGCAGCTTCCAGCCGGCCGCCGCGAAAGCCTTTCGTCGGGGTTTTGGACGCTCCGCTTCGCTCTGATCTGTCGGCGGGTCGGGCGGAGGAGACCCCTCTGTCATGTCCCCGTCGCACAGCCGTGTGCCAACCGAGCCGCATGAGTCAAGCCTTTGTGGGTAAGTGTGGGTGGCTGCTCTGCAGTGACTACTCCCTGACCCATCTCTCTCAAACTTCCTCACACTCTTCCCCTCTAACGCCCTCTCCTCTGAATCACCAGCGCTGATTTGGGATGAAAAAGAATGTTTTGCCCCAGAAAATTCCTCTTTGGTCCCGACCGTGATTCACGCTCAGGTATGAGCATCACTGATGGCACAGCGGCTTTACAGTAACATGTATCCTCCGAGCTGCAGCCATGTCACACGAGAGCGGTGCCTGACGTCACATGGACTCCTGCCTGTACAAACACAGGAGGCCGGCAGACAGAAAGGAGTGGTGCGCTCGCTTTTGTACAAGTAAGGTGCTCGGTGCAGGCCAACACGTCCATCAGACTTAAGTCTTTCCCATTACAAAACCCTCTCCGCCTCTCCGTGTGTCTGCTGTTGATCCGAGGGACTCGGAAAGTACAAGCGTCACGTCTGCGTCTCGTCACCCGGAGTGAGAGCTGCACATTGACACGCTCCCATGAAGAGCTGCGAGCCCTGCTCGTGGACGTACCGTTGCTGCACTCTTAAACCCCAACTTGACATTTTCAGGCTCTGGGATGGTTTTATCTACTTCCCACTAGCTCGGCTTCCCAGTGCAGAAAGCGGCCGGAGGAAGCGGAGCTGTTCTTGTCTCTCTCGACTCGGTGCTTCCTGTCCTGATAGAAGGCCGAGGACAGATATCCCTGAAAGGAGCTGTTGAACCAGGGGAGGAAGAGACGGGTGTTTTTCAGTGACTCACAATCTTATCTGGCCCCAGTTTGGTATGCATCCACTAGTTAGTGCTGGGAAGAGTTTGGGAGAATGCGCTTCCTCTGTCGAGAGCAAATAGTAAACAGTTTGCAGAGAGGCGGACAGCAGCACTTGGCCGTTCTTTCATATAAAACACCTTCACACTCCGAATGCCGCAGACACTGATCTCAGCCGCTGCTTGTTTCGCTCCTAATCCGAAAAGACTGGGATTGGAAGATTTAATGAGGATTTGTGTGGTCTTTGCAGCATTCCTCACAGAATTTCAAAGGAGCTGTTTTAATGAGCATGAACTTAATTAGTGGGTCCTGGTGGGAACACTTTGCCAGCTTATGTCAAAGAAATACTGCAGCCATGCAGGATCAGAAAACACAAACAACAAGAGTCTGCATTATTCCACATTCTTCATATGCTAACGGCCGGATCTAAAGCTTATGGTAAACTTCACGAAACCTCCTTCCTCCATCCGCCTTCTCGAACACATTATCCAACTTGTGTGGGCGCTGGAGCCGAGCCCAGTGGACTGTGAGTGAAGGACACACTGGACAGATCAACAGTCCATTACGGGGCAAACACACGGAGAAGGACGCTCTAATTCACCATAGAGAGAAACGTACGGTCATCAGTTAACCTCAAGCATATTTTGCTGGAAAGAAAAGTCACAAACGGGGGGGAAACATGCAAAGTCCACTCAGAAGCCCATCATTACACCACTGTGCAGCACGATACCTGCTTCCATGATACCTTCACGTATGTCTGATTAGCCTGCCTTTTATCACACATTCCTCTGATACAGTAGAGACGCCCATCCGTGTGAAAACACAATAATACGCGTCAGACTGTGTTTTCTTCCTGTCCCGAGATAAGACTTTCTAAACTGGAAATTATTCAATAATGAGCTGCCAAGCAGATGGGACGATGCTCTAATGGAAGTCAGGATAACTGAGGTTATTCTTGTTAAGGATGGCGGCACATTGTCGCACACAGACACTCTTGTCTCTGACGCTGAAGACACACAAGCTCATGGAAATTGAATCCGGATGTAATCTAAAGCTCTGTGTTTGAGAGTGTTCAGACCTATTCCTGGCTTTAAATGACAGTATTTTAATTAGGGAAGTGTAATTATCAGTTTCCACTTAGACACAGAAATACATGCTCCATTGTCTCATGTCTAATGCCTCTAATCCCCTGGAAACGCACAATGGAAACTTTACATGAGCTAAATATATTTTTACAGTACTTAAATATTGTTTGACATCCTGTACGTGTCACCGGAGATCGGATTTTGTGGGTTTGTTTTAAAGAGTCTTACAGTTCAAAGCCCGGCTCAGGTCACCAGCGATAACATGCGAGGCTCCATAACACAAGCAGAGTGTGACGGCGTTTCTTAACCACTTCAACATGAGCCCCTATTTAAAGCCAGTCCTTCACTGAAGGCTGCGTCAGGTCAGAGGGACGCCGACCAGAGTGTGATATCTCCTGCACAAGTGTAAAATGACACTCCTCAGAACAGGAGGATTCAGAAGAGGCCCTAAGTGTTGGAGTAATTGCATCAACGTTCCCGTAAACACTTCTTCAGAGGGGACAGAGTGTTGTTAATGTGCGAAAATGCTGAAATGTGGAAGCAGCGTGCTTCGTGGGTAAACTCAGGTACGATCAGGCATGCAACTTTTTGCACCGGTGGGTCAACGTGAGCACGTGTGTGTGTACAGAAAAGTCTGTTTTTTTACTTGACGGCGAAGTAGCAAGCACGCTGTGCCCCGCGAGCTCGGCGCACACCTCCCACACGCCTCCGGGCTCCAGAGGCCCTCAGTGTTTGGTCTGAGGCGGCTCCACGGCTGATTTACTTCCTGCTCGGGACCACAGTGGTGCGGGGAGGACACTGTCTCCGGAGCTCGCCGGAAGGCGGGAAGAAGACATGGATAAACTCATGGGTTTTTGTTTTTTTCAGATTTACAGAGCATAACAACAGTTAATTCTACATTTTGTCACCTGTCCAAACAAACCGCTGGATAAACTCTGTGCAGCACAAAGGCTCTTCCAGGTGCTGGTTCTCTAACTCATCTACGACGTCTTCGCTTCGCTCGTTCCGTGACTTAAAAATAGGCTGTGCCGCGATTGTAACCCGTTATTTTTCTGCAGAGAATAATCGGCTGGCTCCAGCGTAATTACAGACCTTCTTTAGATGTTCTTTCCATTCAGACCTAAATCATGTGAGGCGGTGATGTGATTCCAGCGAAGCCCCCGTTTCCCTTTTATGGTATCAGGTTTTATAATGAATTATTTTCCGTCACTTTTATTACTTTCAATGCAAGGTAATGTAAGCAGGAGGAGCTGACAAGCATATAAATCAGTCTAATATTATAAAATTCAAGGCTGATTCTTAGCTTTTCCTGTATCTTCGCATATAATCATGAACTGCTAGAGAAGTCAGGCTCTGGATTTCAGCATCAAACCTCTCCCACTTTTTATGTGAAATCACAGAAATGTCTGTTTTTGACTCATGTTGGCAGCATGGCTGTACATGCCAATTATATAATGTAAAATAATGACCGTTCATTTACTTCAAATTTTATTTCACACACATTTGATTTATGAACCAAATTAAACTTAAAATATAAAATTAACAACAAACATAGCGTGGAACTTCATTAGTCCAACTTTTAAAAAAACAGACTTCAGCGTTTGCCAGTACTATAACACTGTGTCTTTTGTCTTTGCTGACGTCGGGATCAGGCCTGTGAGCCTCTCCTGGCTCATGCCTGACCTCCTCTCACCTGACACAGCGAGGACAGGAAGAGAAACGCAGTACAATGCTCAGATCAGGTGCTGAAGCTTTGAAACGCAAACATAATGGAGCTTGTCTTTTTTGCAGGCGGAGGTTCGGTCAGGAAAGGAGTCGACTGGTACAAAGTCACATAACTGCTTTTTAACTCTGTCAGACATTCTCTGACTGTCAATATTTCCATCCTCCTCTTATTTCTTCATTATTTCCTTGTTTTGCACACACTGCTGGATCGGTGCGCTCCGTATCTCAACACACTTTCAAGCAGCAGAACCAGGCAGCAAATGGTTTGAAGTGGGCTTCATTATTGTTTTTTATCCACCTCAACCTCAAAAACAACTATGGAGCCCGATCACGGGGGTTCCTGATTTACTGTCACTGTTAGACAGCAAAGGCTTCCATCAATAAAACAAATGTCTGATATAATCCAGATAAATACATCTGAAAGAAGGTTAAAACAATCAAATAGCAGAAGAATAAAATATTCCGAAGAACTGGACCTTTGTGCCTGAAAGTGTCACAAATACTCAATGTCAAAATGGGACCTCTGGCTTTATCCCGAGAACGTTTGGGGGTTTTTCTGTGGGGAATTTGTGTGTTCTCCCTGTTGTTGGGGAGAAAATCTCACTAAAGATTCACATAAAAATGAGAAAATTATGATGTTTTGAGTCTTAAACTCTCTTTTATTGATATACCCTGAGATCCCTCTCACAGAAAACTATTTGAGATTAAAAAAGGAGAAGAAGGAACCGTGTATGCATGTCCAGCGTTGGTCTGGCGGAGCTGTAATCGTAACACCATCTTGTGAGTTTGCATTAACTCTTGAGGAGAGAAACAAATGTCCCTGATAGTTATCCATCTGGCTGGGCTTTCAGCCTCCGGGCGATTATTTGTGCCCTGACACCTGAGTTCAGGTCAGGATTGTGCATTTCCACCCACGCCGGCTTCTCTCCCCGGAGCGCCACATTTTGCCCCCGTTGTATGCGCCTGCACAGCCGGCCTGCTTGTAAGGGATGGAAAATGGGAGCGGGGCTCGGCTGGAGGTTTGAGCGAGCAGTGACCCGGAGCCTCGCTGCTGGGAGGAATTAATGTGGCTGCTGGCCGGTGCCAGCTCAGGTAGTCTGGCTGATTTCATCCTAAACCCATGTGTGAATGGAACAAAAGGAGCTCTCACAAAGCACACACTCTACCCAGAGTGACTCAGGCACTGTCATCGGGCCGCGCTATGCACACACACACACACACACACACACACTCACTCATTCACACACAAATGGGAAAACAGGGCTTGTTCAGCTCCCTGACAGCACTTCATCTGTGGAGTTCATCCTTCATTACACATGTGTTTTTCTGTCCTCTTCGTGTACCTGGAGAGTAGCGCTTTTTCAGGCCTGCGGCTATTGATTTATCACTCGTCCAATAGAAGTGTCCTTTCTGATCTCCTCCTCGGACAACATCTGAAATCTTTATCAGGCCTCGTGTCCCGCCGAACGCCGTGTTTCAGAGCGCCCCGTGGGGGAAGGCTGCAGCAGGAAATCACAGAGAGACAAACCTCCCACAGCCATCACTTGCTATTTAAGATTGATACACTAAGTGAAGCTGAAGTTTTTTTCTTCAACAAAGTGACATCGGCATCACCGGAAACCTGTGATACTCGTTGGCCCGAAGCCAGAAACCCCTGTTTTGGTTTTGAAAGACAATACTGGCTCTACGCTGCAGCTGAACCCTCTGGGGTTCAGCGATTCAGAAAAAAGAAAACGTGAGATCTTCTGCGAGGTGGAGATTAGCTGTGAGGCCGGAAACAGGGCATATTAGGAGGCCGTTTCCATCTGTGACAGTGTTTTACATTGAGCCTTGGTGTAGCGGCGCTGGCTCCGAACCAGGAGCTGGACGGGGAGAGTCCAGCCAGCGTGACGTCCTCCATCACAACCCAGCTGTCGTTTTCACAGCTTCACACACAAATCACAGCGTCTGCGAGGGTGTGTGACTGGGAAAGAACTCATAAAAGTATGTTTTCATTTCGTATATTGCGGCCCGGCACTGGGAAATATTGCAGCGAGTTCGCCACGCTAATAATTACATGAGTCGATTCAGACTCAGTCACGGGATGAGCTCGCCAACAACTCCCCCGGTCTGCGTCTGAAGCGATCCTCGGGTCCCGGAGACTAAACACACCCTGTCATCATGGAGCAGGCGGATTGGCTTGCTCCACCCATCGCTAACAGCAGGCTGCGGCTGCACTCGAACCACTCCACACAACAATGCCGGGGAGTGATGCAACCATGACTCGCTGTTGCTGCTTTTGATTACTTTGTACTTCGAAATAGAAAATACCTACGTGTGAGCCAGTTTACTCTCTAAAAATCCCTCCATTTCCCAGAAGTCTTTGTGCCAATATAGGAAGTGATTAATAAGTGAGGCATCCGCGGGACACTCAGGGCTTTGGTATGGTTAACAAGTGGAAGAGTTTTAATATGGTGTATTTACATTGCAGTGAGAGATGACAGCGCGTTGCCTGGGGAGTTGTGTTTTGTTTCCACGGCCGGAGCCAAGTGTGTGTGGGTCCACTGGACCAAAGCTCCATCCAGCAGTAATAACGCCGCGATGTGTCAGCCCGAGCGTTACGCCAAGAAGGCCACAGCTGCAGAGTCTTTGGGTTCAGCTCCGCTGTGAAAAATCGGCGCAGCACACTTGTGGAGATGAAATCCAACATTCTCACTTCAGGACAATGGTGTGTTTTTTTTTTTTGTTTCTCTCTGGAAAACAAATTTTGAGAAATTACTGTGTTATTAGTTAGTGGTGCAGGTTTGTGAATTCTTTATGAATAATAATTAAAAAAGACTAAATTTACTCACTGATGTGTACAGAAAGTAACCACAACTATTTAAAGTTTCTGTGTACTTTACCCCAGTTGACCCCAAATAAAAAAATTCTAACCAGACAAAGTCTATAAAATAAATGTATTTTGAAATCTAGGTAAATCAGTGTTATCACTTCTCACTTATTGTGAATCAACTGGTTTGATTAACTCTAAACTCTAAAGTCATTTTTCTCACAAGTCATACATTTGGATGAAATTACAGATTTTTTAAAAATGTGTTTTCATTAAATGAAATTTGTTGACAGATGTGAGTTTGAAGCTTTAGTTTTGAAATATTTACTAAAACGTAAAGATGTAAAGTGCTGTGTTTCTGCAGTCTGCTGCTCTTTTCTTTCGTGCATTTATATTTTTCAGTCACTTTCAAAATTACACCGCCATGGCCAAAGAGTCCAACGGCTGCATGTTTCTTTGCTACATGAATCTGAAGTAATATAACCATTAACACATTAAATTCCACTTATATTTCTCTCTTTTCAACTCTCTTACCTCATTCAGACTCAGTGGATCAGCAATCATTTCAGACGCTTCAGGATTACAGATATTCTCACATTACGTCTGGCGGCCAGCAGAGTCCAGTGAGCTTTTATCTTCTTCAGGAAAGGTCTTTCAGTTTATGAAGTTGTGCCTTAAACTGCTGAAAAAAGTTATCAGAAGAGTGATACACTGTGAGAAAACTGACTTTACAAACAATAATCAGTTCTCAGTTGAAACTGTGAGTCAAGGTTTTACCCTCAGAGGCCCAAATGAGATGGAAATAAAGCAAGGTGACCAATATTTCTGAACTGATCCACATCAAACACCTTTTATTGTCCAGTTTTGTTGCTCTGGTGTGAATTATGGCCTTAGTTTGCTTCAACGTTGAGTCAAAACACCTCAGGAGTGAATTATGGGAAGGAAACCGTGTTCAGGGATAGAAATCACATCTGAACTTCATAAGAAACCAGAACCATGTTCAACATATTGTTCTATAAGACAGGATTTTCAGCCTCCCTGAGTTGTGTTGGAGTGCTATGTTTCCATGTTAATGTTGAGACAATAACTAAATTCATTTTTTTTTTACATAGTCAACAAATCCAAAGAAGAGTGGATCCAGGCCTGCAGCATGAGTTTATTTGACTTACTGTTGTCTTTGTTTGCTTCTGACCAGACAAACCCTCACCCTCTGACATCTCACAGCATGTTTACCCAAAGAAACGACGCTCTTTGGATTTTTCTTTTCCTTTTCTGGGTAAGAACAACTATGCCACAATTAATAGACAACATTAAATACAAAAACAGACTGCTCAAGCAGTGAAACCTACGCCGAGGCTCTTCTAGATGGAGTTTGATGGACAACGCCCCGGAGAGAGGTCATGATCCGCTTCCCATGCAACCACCTGTTATTGCTCGAACACAATCTTAATCTCCATAACGACTCGGCAAACCCTATCTGGTGATAAAACCACGGGGTGTAGCTGACCCGCGGCCATCCCAAAACAATAACGCTGCTCACGAACACGAACTCTGCAGGAATTAAAGACACAAGCGCCAGAGTTCAGCCGATTCGGGGTTGTGGCTGCATGTTTCATGCAGAAATAAACTCTGCAGGACTGAACAACACCAGGATTAATGGGAGAAGTGCCTCTTCTAAACCGCCACGTAATCAAACTTCAAAGTTGCAGACTCACAAGATTAAATGCTTGATCAGCTTTCATTTTTAAAAGAAACGGCCTTTGGTTTGTGTGTGTCACCTGTCAGTGTGAATCTTCAACAGGCCTGACGTCACCTCACTACGACGGTTAACCTTCCGGCTGTTGTGTTTATATCAGTGTGAACTTTGGATGTGGTCTGAATATGCATGTAATTGAGTTACCTCAGCAGGCAGAGGCAATCGATGCCCTGACCTCCACGGGGAATAAATCATTTACAGTAATAATACATCTCTTTTTTTTCTCCCTATCTGCTTTGCCTCCAAGTAAACTCTGCCCTTCCTGTCAGGAAGAGGACCGACGGCGATCAGCTGAGAGGCCGAAGCGTAACTTTGTAAGTCTGTCATTGTGTGTGAGCCACAAAGGGAAATTCCTCACTGTTTCAACAGCAGGTGGGAGGAAAACGAGCCAAAGGTGTCTTTTTTTTTTTAATGGGGGAAGAGCAGTGGAAGTGGTGAATAAAGCGTGAGTCAGAAGCTAAGAAAAAGGCAGAATGATTTCTCCTGAGAAGGATATCCTCTCAGACACGATTTCTTTCATCTGCCATCTCGAGCTCTGATCTGGGCTGCCTCGCTCCCTCCTCCCCTCACTTCCTCCCCTCCCCTCCCCTCCCCTCCCCGGCGAGCTTTATAAGGCGCTTCCTGTGAGTGATGATGTCACGGTGCGGAATGAGGGAGGAGGAGGGACGTCTTGGACGCCAGTCCTTCATTTTCACAGTGAATGAGGCAGAACACGGATTCGATGCAGTAAAGCCGAGATACGTGCAAACACGTATTCACTGAACTTTGGCTCATTATGCATGCAACTTTTATCAGTTTTATACATCTACTTATCTGTAATGGTCCGAGCTGCACAAGGTTGGAGTTCAGCCTTTCTGTTTGCATGTTCTCCCCCAAAACATGTGATTTGAGGAGGGGGGATATGTAGTTTTTCTCGGGTATCATTGAGCAATGACTTCAGGTGAAAATGGTTAACTTGCAGAGTTTAGTTTGTCTCCATGTAAACAGGGATAAACTCAAACGTGCATGACTGCACGTGTGCTGCTGCTGACAGACAACAGCCCCAGTGGAATATTCCTGAGTGGTTCTTCCTCACTCTTTTAAATTTAACACAGCGCATTTATTACCCTTTACAACACGGTCATCCGGGTCAGCGGTGACACATTTTCTTACACACGCCAGGTTTTCAGTGAGCTTTATACGAGCTAAAAAGACAAAAGAGCTTGAATGTTTACATTGTGCTGTTCAGGATGTTTCCCAGAAGCACCAAGTGGAGGCCTGGAGTCGCGAATGTTTAATTTTCAAATGCACTGTGATCATTTTCAAAACATCTGAATAGAAAACTTTGCAACAACAGTGCACTTTCCAGTGAAGTGTTCTCATGTAAACAGACTCAGATTTCACGGTGATGTGAATGAGTGTGTGTGTGTGTGTGTGTGTGTGTCCCTGTGTTTGCGCTTTGATGCTCTTTTGACCTGTAGAGGCTGTATGGAGCCTCCAGTCAATCAGTTCCAGCACCACACAGCCCTGGGGTGGATAAAGCAGATGCTTGGATGGCTGCAGAGCACTCAACCTCTATTTGGAGCGTTTTGGGATTCAGTGTCTTGCTCCAAGACACTCTGGACATATGGACAGGGCGAGATGGGAGACCATATCTACACTCTTGTCTTTGCCACAGTTTGCATATCTGACCTCTTGAACGCTGATCCTACATGTACAAACAACCTGTAAGTCCCACCACATAAATACAGTCTGCTCTCCCCGCAGGTCACAGCTGGAACTGAGGAATCCCAGAAATTCTCTGGAAATTATGAAGGCAGATTATCTCCAGTGGGGTCAATGTGGGGGGTCAAGTATGTAATGCTAAGCCGTTTGGATTTGGGGAGGCCCTGTGGGCAGGTTATAAGGGATCCACATACACAGGCATAAGAACAGCCTGTTCTCCCTTTGGAGACACACACACCACGCCACACACACACACACACACACACACACACACACACACACACACACACACACACACACACACACACACACACACACCTCTGCTTTCTGTCGCTCTTGATCCAACAGGCTGTTTGTAGCTATTGTATCGCTGTGTTTGGATAGTGTGCATGTCAGTGTTGGGTTTGTTTAGCCCAGTTGGGGGAGGTAACAAAGTTAATACAACACCACTTAAGGTCTAAGTAGGCTAAGTAGCTTAAAAAAAAAAAAATTACAGTGTGAAGATCTGCACATCCCAGAATATATTACCCTCTTCACAGAAAACCTGTTGCCTCAGTGTGAAGCTGATATTATGTTGTGTAAAGACAGAACAGGATAAGGTAAAAAAAAAAAAAAAAAAAAAAAAAAGACTGCTCAGGGTGATCTGATAAATGAGCAGCTAAACATTGTGTGCAGCGCTCATCTGGCAGCTGAGCTCTGAGCAGATAAGAGTGTTTCTGGCTGTGTTTCTGTGCCTGCTGTCTGTGTTATCTATCCTGGAGCCATCCCCACTACCGCCTCTGTCTCCCTGCAGCTCAGCTTGTTCATGAAGCCAGGACACGTTGTGCAAATGAAATAAAAATGTCTTGTTTAAAATGCAAAACAGCAAAGGAAAAAGGTTGAAAAAGCAAAAACAGCTTACATGTTAAAAAAAAAAAGGAAAAACTTAAATATCTGAAAAGTACAAAAAAGGACCAGACAACATTTATGAAAAATAAAAATGACTCAAACAACAAATAAAATTGAGCAACAACTGAAATGGACAAAATATCTGTGAAAGACCTACAGAAAGAAGCCTGCAATTAATAAAAACAAACAAAAACACTCACTAAAGCAGTTAAAATGGGTCAAACTACAGAACCAATCATACTGAGAAAATCACTACAATATGTAATAAGGAAGAATCGAAGTGAACTGGCTAAAAAAGAGTCAAAATAATGGAAACTGTGAAATAGACTACAATGACTGAAGACGTTCAAATGATTATAAGGACTATAAAACATGTTAAACAACTATAAATGAAAATATGTCCAACGTTCTACATCAGGGATGTCAAACATAAGGCTCGTGGGCCGGCCAGACCACCAAGCAAAAGAAAAAGCATGCATAGTGCAACATCTACAGGGGATGGTTTCTGGACTTTACTCTGTATTTTGCATCACTGAGATTGTCTTCATTTTCTGTCATAGTTTTTTACTTTTGTGAAAATATATTTTAATCACGCATAATCTGCACCACAACTGAGAAAAACTAAAGATAAACTTGCAGGCTCCCTGGGACGGGGTAAACTTGCAGGATGGTTGCAGCGTGCATGCAGTGCATGCACAGTGCAGCAACGCGCGCTGCAGGGACGCGCGTGACGAAAGGGAGGCTGCGCCTTTAAGGGCGAGGCGGAGCCGACTGCGCGTCCTGCTTATAAGACTCTGCTCACTACAATAGTAGACTTATCTAAAAAGTGTCAGAGTGTAGTCGGAGCGCCGCCAACTCCATGGCGCACTGTCCATGATGCAATAGAGAAGCAGGAGATTAGAGGCTCCGATCAAACCCCATCCGACAGGAAGCGAGGAGCTGCTTTCCACCGAGCACGGAGGATTTTAGGGGTCAGGGCAGCGGAGTTATTTGGGTGAGTGAAATGTCTTGTTTGGGCTGTTTTGTCGGAAGCCCCCTTCTTGTTTTGTGTGCTGGTGGCAGCACGACTGACACATGACTGATTGATGCAACTCCATCTCCCAAAACGACTTTCAGTGTTTTTTTAAATATTTTATGTCTTTTTATCATAGTGTTGCCTGTCAGACTCTTCAAATGAGCAACTTGATCTAAATATGACAGAAACATTAACACATATGTTTAAATCAGCCTGTGTGAAACAGCCTGTACACTGTGTACATACAAAGAAAGGGAACTTTTTTAATGAGTGTTTTTAACTTTTTTTTTGCGATTGCACGTCTCTTACCTGCTTCGATGCTGCTATTTCTGCTCCAATATCAATTAGTATCTTTTCCGCTCAAACAAAAAAGGAAATAACAATTCATTATGTATCATCATTAGCTGGTCTTGCCAAATAGCTGACTTGTGTGTTGTGGTGTGAGTCACCTGCCTGCTAGAGGGCTTTTAACCATTATTATCTGGGCCTGTAAAGTGAGGGGGTGTGCGCGCTGCGCGCCGCGCGCTTGCCGCACAGGTAGAGCGGGTATGGTTGCTCGGAAACCGCTGCAGGGGTGTCACGAGCGGGGTGTGAACTCCTCCTTTCAAGGCCTCTCTCTCTCCTGTGACAAGCCTCAGTCTGAGGCCATCTGATGGTTCCCCAGCAGACCCCCTCTTCTCCTGCACCCCACCGGGTCTGCGCGCACACACGCACACCCTGTCCAAGACAGAGGGGTCACGCTCGTCTATAAAAAGACCCCCATTCTCAGGTCAAATGATCTGATTTAATTGACTTGAGGAATTCCTCTTTAGGGGGCCTAACGCTCTGCATGACTACATCATTTGTTTAATCCCGTTGCCTGTAAATGTTCCTGTGGTGAACTGCCAGGATGAACCGTCTTTGCACCTGTTGCAAGAGGAAGCACGGCCCCGGGGGGTTCATTATCAGGGATCATGTTGCTTCCCGTCCTCGCCGAACCGAATCGACGGCCCCGGGCGAAAAGGGAGGGGGGGTGTCGCATGCCTGGTCGGGCAGCCTGGCTCGGCCTGATGCCCCGGGCTTCCTGTTGTTTTAGAGCTTTGTTTCTCAGCAGCTGTCAGGGCAGCACATAAATACGGCTCACAGGAGACCAGGAGCGAGGGGGCCGTGTTCGTCTCAGTCATCACTCCTGCATTATAAGGAGAACGGCTCGTCTCTGGTGGTGCGTGAACCGTGCTCCACTCAAGAGATGGGCGCACCTGTTTTGGTGAATCCTGAAAATGAAGATTAATGGTGCTAAATGGTCCACAGGAGTCACTCTGTCTCACTGAAGTTCACTCACATTGCACAAAAACACTCCTCATTTCAAGCAACGTTTCAGAGTGGTAGTCCAGCTCATCCCAGAAGCGCCGACATGGTGCAAGGTTTCCATCCCTCTGAAAATTGTATACATTGTTTACTCAGCCCTGACACATACTTGACATGACGGGAACATTCAGGCCATTCGACGTGCGGAGTTCTTGCAACATCAGGTGTATATCAACAGTAACAGGAGGAGCCCCTCGCTCCGCCGTTCAAGACGAGCAGGATTGCAGCGCTCGAGCCGAGTGCAGTCACGTTTTCAAATGCTCATAACTCAATAAAGCATCTGTAGACCCAGAGATGTTGCAATGTTCAACTCGGCTTGAGCAGACCGCAGTAAATGGAAAGAAAAAAAAAAAAAAAAAAAAGGGTCGCTGATTATAGAAAGTCATTGTTAGCTTTTCATTTTCAGCAGAGCCTGTTCAGTGAAATGTAAGCTGTCTTTGTTTCCATTTCTCACACATTTGTTTAATCAGTTCTTGGTGGATGAATGTTTACATTTAGTTTCGTGAAGACAGGCAGAGTGTCCATAAACTATCGATGTAAGGCCAAGTCATTTACCAGTCTAGGAAACTGTCCGGTCAGACCTTTTTGCACCAGTCTGATCTGTTTCTTTACAGCGTTCTGTGTATAACACTGCGATCAGGACACTTTAAATGTCATGTGCTCATGTTGTTCTGGGACACTGCTGTTCTAAAGGCTTGTCAGACGGAGCTTATGCCACTCCTGTGTCAGAAAGATGCCATCTGTAAAGTCAAAACCAAATACTCAGCCTGTAGTTGGATACATAACTCGATCCTTCTGCGCCTCTCTCATATCAGGATTTGTCGTCTACATGAAATAATGGTGGCTTTTCCTTTTTAGGGAGTATTTTTCATGCGCTATTCCCCAGTTTCCTTTTTTCATCACCTGTTTTCGCTCTCAGTCGCCTTCCTCCATCAGTCATTGTTGTGTTTTGGCTGCGTTACAGGTGCACCGGGAGCAGGGGCAGCCAGCCGGGCGATCTGAGTGTTTCCTGGCTTTGATGCGACCCGAGTGTGTCTGGAGCATGTCCACAGTGGGCCTGACTGCCCAGGAGATCTCTTTTCCCATAGAAAACCCCTTCCTCCGGGGCAGCTACTGCCACAGCATGGCTGGATCCAAACCTTCGTGGAGCCAACGCCATGAGCTGGACAAGTGAGTGTGTGGGATCAGCGATTTATTGTGGGAGGCTCCTGCTTATGTTGAAGTGATCTGATTGACTTCTGAGTGCATTTTACTTTTTATTAAAATGCACGTTTTCTTCTTCAGCAGCTTCTACTTCAGCATGAACAATGCAAACACAGATTACAGCTATCGAGTCCAGCAAAAAGTGCCGCCTCCCAGCTATGAGAGTAAGTTTGTAATTCTTCATGTACACCGTGCAGGTTTTACAAAAGCTACTGTCTCATTGTGCTTCTGAGAGTGCTGGACAAATGGCTGTGAGTGTGACCCCAGTGTTTTGTAGTCGGTAGATTAACTTCTCATGGGTGATTGCTGTGAGCCCACTTTAATGCGTGTCTCTCCTACAGGACATAAACACAGTCCCAGCTCACAGAGATTACCTCCAAAGAAATGCCGGCCCTCCCTCCTCCCCCTGTTCTGCAGCCCAGACTCCTCCACTCCCAGTCCGGTGGACAACGACCAGGTGGTCCCCTCATTCCAGAAACTCTCCTTCCACGAGTGCATCAGCCCCCCACAGACTCCAGACAGATGCTCCAAGCCTCTGCCCCCCATCCCCTTTCCGGCAGACATATCCCCCATGGACAGCGAGGTGGAGTTCTTCACCAGTACGGACGAGAGTCGCTGCCTGGTGTCTGATCAGTGTTCCAAATCCTCCTCTTTCCGGTACGGAGTCCACAGCCGGAGGAGCTTCAAGAACTGCGGGCAGATTAATTATGCTTACTACGACGGTCCTATAGCCCCTCAAAGCACGCAGCAGCAGCAGCAGCAGCATGCGGCCCCCGCCGCTGCTCCCGCTCTGCAGGAAGTGCGGGAACCGAGCGAGCAGCAGCGGAGGGAGCCGCCCGAGCCGGCCGTCTGTCAGAGACAGCAGGAGAAAAGTCGGCGGTTGCGGCGGTCTCACTCGGGCCCGGCCGGATCTCTAAACAAACCCTCGCTGCTGCGCCTCACGTGCACAAAACGCCACACGAACCATATGGACAGGCCGGAGGTGCCCCCTCCCATCCCCCCGCGTCTCAACCCGAAGGCGGGGGACTGCCGCCGCTGGTCGGCAGAGGTGTCGTCCGGGGCGTACAGCGACGACGACAAGCCCCCCAAGGTGCCCCCAAGGGACCCGCTGTCCATGGGGAGCTCCCGCACCCCCAGCCCCAAGAGTCTCCCCACCTACATCAACGGCGTGATGCCGCCCACGCAGAGCTTCGCGCCGGACCCCAAGTACGTGAGCGGCCGGAGTTTGCAGAGACAGAACAGCGAAGGGTCGCCGTGCATCCATCCCATCATGGAGGACGGCAAGAAGGCCAGCGCCACACATTACTACCTGATGCCGCAGCGCTCGCCCTTCGACTCGCCCTGCGACTGCCACGCCAGGAGAAAAGCCCCCGTGGATTTAGTTTGAAGACTTCTAGTGGAAGTGGCCAAGGACTCAGCTGCGCCATGAGCAGAAGCCATTTGCTGAAATGGTGAAAGTGGACGCTAACAACCCTCAAACTGCTGCTTTTACTGTGTTTTTTTGTTTTTGTTTTTGTTTTTTTTAATTTACCCTCTATGTATTCTGAACACACAGGGTATGTGTGCACTGTATACAGTTACTGGTAATGTTGGACGAGCGAACACAACCTGCGTGACTCAAGATTGTGGGCAAACTTCAACGTCGTAGAGCTTATTTTTGATATGAGTTTTATTTCATGACATTCAATGTCATGCTGTTTTTGTTTTAGTTTTTTTCGGCGACGATGCAGCACAATGAGAAAGGTGCAAGCGGGCCTTGAACCTCGTGCGCTCAGTGTTTAGTGTCTGAAATGGCGTGGATGCATTGTGAGATTCTACTGGGGCGATTTGATGCTGCTTTTGTATCTCACAAGGGACACAAGGTCAGTAATGTAACCATGTATCACTTAATATATGAAGTATAAACACAAGCCCTGTCTGTTAATCTTTAACTACATGAAGGATGCTAAAACACAGATCTGTTTGCTATTGTATAACAACACTGATATGGTCTCCGTGCGCCGGTGTGGTTTCAGCTGCGCTCCGGGAGACCGTATCAGGATCAATTTGTGTTTTATTTAGTTTTATTTTTTTCTCACATGGCACATTGTCATGGTACATGTTGTACTTTAGAGGTGGGTACATTACTGGTAGCTATGCATGTTTCCATTGGAATGTCTAGTGCAGCTTATATGATGTAGATGTCTGTGGACGAGTGCATTTGTGTGTCTGCGTGCACCGTGGCGTGTTTGTGCATGTGAACAGCAGTCGGAAGTGTTTCGGTACGTAGAGCGACTCTCTCCGGTTCTGTCAGAGATGCTTGTTACCGTGTGTTTGCAGGGCCTGCTTCGGAGCACAGCCCTCTGGGACGTGCACACATCTGGTTTCTCTCCTCCAGATCTGTTGTTGTTGCACAGAAATCGGTCTGTCGAACATAAGTGAATGTATGCTATTCTTACTGAAACCCCCTCGAACGACTAAGAGGAGCTTATATTTGTCAAGCTGTGAGTCATTGCTTGGAACGAATTTGCCTCGAGTTCTACCTCACTTTGATAAAACGCTTTATTTTTGGGAAAAAAGGAAAAAAAAAAGTTTCTGTTTTAAATTGTGTCCAACGGCAAAATCTGACAGATACAATCTTCAAAAGATGAGGTAACTGACTCCACATGTGACCCGATGCGATTCAAAAAAAAGAAATGGTAATAACAAGTTACACTTCGGTTCAGAGAAACACGGTTGATTCTAACCGGATGTCCTTAAAAAGAGATTTTAGATGTGAGGCTCGCCTGTTAATACAGAAGCATTACAAAGACAGTGCAGGGTTTACCTGCCTGACACAGACTTTCCTGTTCTGCACATGCATTCCTGCCTTACATGATTGCAGTGGGTGTGGTCTGAAAGACTTTGGCTGCTGGCAGTCCAGAAAATATATGAATTTTATTGTTGTAGATTATTGACGGAGAGCCAGGACGATATAGAAAATGTAGCACATGTATTGAAGTTACCCTTGGTATCAAACACGGTGTTCAGTTTGGGAAAACAGATAACTGCTAAGGTCAATCGGTCATTGAAGTATACTTTCCTTCTCCCTCCTGCTCACGAACCTTGCCAACACAATGTTGCTTTCGACTTTAATGTACGAAAAATGTTTACATCATACACTAATACTATTTAATCTTAAGGTATTCATGTCTTATTAGAAATAATAAAACTGAATGAAGACTAGTTTGTCAAGAAATAACTTCTCTGCTGTGGTGAAGACATGCACTGTTCAGTATGCTGTGTACAGTATTTAACAATTCCATTTGTTATGAATAGTTGATACGTATATAGTCTTTGAAAAGAAAGCAAAAAATAAAATGACTTATTTATGAGCTCGCCTGGTTTTCTCTCTCCAATCTGTCAAGAGTTAGCTCAGCTGTTTGGCCTGTTTTATCAGCCACACACCCACACGCTGTGCCTTATTGTGACTGGCCTCTATCCAGAGAAAGAAGAGTGACAGGTGTACAATATACCGCCTTCCTCTTCCTGGTTGAAGCAAGATTTCCTCCTGCAGGGCTGCTTCAACTGTGCCACCTTTGCACCAGGAGATTTCAAAGTGCTACCAGCAAAGTTGCAAGATGTTTCTTTTAGTATATTTTTTGGTGTGTATTGAATCCATGTTTGCAGGCAATCAGCCAAAAACACGATCAACCACATGCAGCGTTCAAATATTCACTACTTAATGTCACTTTTAGCTGCAAGTTGCAAAATCTAAACGGTCGGCTCTTTACATTTCTGCAGATTTGCTGCGAACAGCTGCTGGCGGTTGCATGATTGTTCCGAAGGAACAAAAGCAGGCAGTTTGAACTATCTAGGACGCCTGCAAACCCTTTCACCTGCTTCCCTCTGAGGTGAGCTGCTAGGCGACCGCAGGGGTGGTGATTATAGCAACCGAAGAAAGACGCTGCTCATTTTTAATGACTGCTGCTGGAAGGAGACACTGCAGGACTTTACACAGAGCTTTATTCGGAATTACGTTATTAATAAATAGCGTTTAAAGACATTACTGGTTTTAGACAGAAGGCAGATATTTGACCTAAAAAAAAAATGTTACCTCACAATTTCCATGACTTGTGAAGGATTTCTCTACTCGGGTCATAAGTCAAATGATAAATGCATGTGGGAGAAGTATCAAAAAAGAAAGAAAGAGCAACCTCAAGCTGTATGCATTCTGTTTGCACTTTCTTCTGAAACCACACACACACACATGTGACGAAGGCTTGTTTTGGTCTTGATCTCAGTTGTTTCACTGGGTTCTGGTTCTTTTTTCTTCTTAATTACAGCTTTGATTATGACTAAACAACACATGTGTGGCCGCAGTAAATCATTACCTTCGGTGACGCTGCTGATGCAAGAATGAGTTTGACTTGCTTTAAGTGGCTTTAATTGTTAGAATTACCACATAAATGATGATTACAGTCCTATGAACCGCTGCATCTCCTGGCTCCTCTGCAGCTGTCTCTGTGCAGGAGACGGGTTTTTCTATGTTTGCACAGATGCACAAACTCACTGATTTAAAAGCAGAGGTACTGGAGCAGCTTCTGGACAAAATGACAGTAAATCAGGGCATCAGCCAACGTGTTGTGTTTGTAAAGCAACGTATTTATTGTTTTTAGCTGATTTAACACCTGTAACTCTTTGAATTTTTCAAAATATAAAGATTGACATCATTACAGTTTCTTTTTTTTTTTACAACAACAGACGGTGATGGTTGTCAGTCAGTGCAGACAAAATGAAATACAAAAACTATAACGTGTCTGAGGTGCCTTGGTTGCAGAAACCCTGTGTACGTTTAACCTCACTCATTTATATCCCAACAAAACTCAGGAAACTTCAAATAAGCTCTCATTCAAAACTCAACATTTACATACTTGTAACGTAATTTGAATAGGTTTAAATAAATAAATGAACAGATCACTAAATAACAAGTTAAGACCTTCAGTCACACTTGACTGTATATTATATTCATTCATATTTAATAATTCTTTTCTAAATTGGAATTTATTTTTTAGATTTGTTTCTTCTCCTTTATAATTATATTTCAATCAAGAGCCTTTGACTTTAAAAAAAGCAAATTCATTTGGTCTTTTTTTACGTTTAACATAAGTAAACTAAATAACAGACTATACCAGGAATTTATTGATTCTTTTCCGGAAATTGTTTGATTTCAGCATCATTTAAATTCCCCGGGACACTCAGTCGTCATAATGAATATAGGTTTATGTATATTATTTGCTTTTGGTCCTGGAAGGCTGCGTTTCCGCACCGTGTCAACGTCCCTTCACTTCAACACACCTGAGAGAAATGGCTGATTCATCCTGATATTCAAACGATTAAAGATTTAACACCAAGATATGTGAACTTTTCAAAGGGTGTTAATTTCCGAGCATGAAATGGACCTTTTTGGGACTGTGGGAAGAAATCCATGTGTGCACAGGTGGTAAAGCTTAATGTTTACTGTCAACAACATGAACCTCTGGTTTTGTAAAAGCTTTACAATCCTTTTCTATCGTCCTATATGAGACAGAGCCCGACCGCCCTGCACTGTGTTATTGCCACAATCACCTTAGATATGACCTGTTACGGTAAAATGCATCAATCAGGTGCACTAAATGGGAGGAAGAAATGTTTTGCCAAAGCAGGAGGATTGACTGTGGTCGTTCTATAAAGATAACTGTGAAGCCACGGCGTTTTGCAATATTTCTTAGTCCACAAGTAGCATGTATTTTTCTGAAAAGCGAACAGGCATTCTTTGAGTATTGATTAAAGACAATTGATTTGAGAAAGAAAGAGTTAAAAACACAGAGAAGGTCACTCATGGATGACAGGAAGTCATCTCCACCTGGCTGAGAAGCAAAACATTAACGTTTCATTTTTTTAAAGGTGATGTTTATATTGCTGCAAAATCAATATACAGTGCTCACCAACGTGCTCAAAACATTCTCTGCTTCTGTTTCCCTTCATAATCAAGCGTATTGCTTCAAATAAAAGTGATAAGATAAGAAGTAAATAGCTACAATTCAGACAATAATTCTTGGGAGTTGAGCTTGTTTGATTGACTTTCATTTATTACCTGGAAATGCTTATCTGCCTTCTGGTATATCTTCAAGAGATAAGAAAATGTGAATTTTTATGTCTGCTTGCATTTGTGTAAGACTTTTGTTTCTACAGATATTGGTCTCCTCATGCTTATTCTCTTTATGTGGTGATAAATATCCCACTGGACTGGAAAATCTACTTATTAACTTCATTGCTGTGTACAACTTTTCGTGTAGCCATAGCTGGTCTTATCACTCACTGAGAGAGATGGGCAGATATGTTAATATTTAACCCAGCCTGGAGTGCTGTTTGTTAGATTTTACTCAGGTCAGAGTGCCCGAGCAGGTGGGAAACTGAACCAGCACATCTGGGAGTGTTTCTCCTGAGGTCAGCCGCTAGGGGGAGACAAAACCCACCAGTTCTTCAGCCCAAACTCGACTTTCTGGAGGTTTTTGAACAGCAGCAGGAGTGTCAAATGCTACTCTGGGTAAAAATAAGTAAGTCAACTCTTGAAAGGGAGCAGACTAACTCCTGGACACTTCTGGGTTTTGACTGTAGCGATAAAGCCGTGATGCATAAGGCACAGTTTCAGTTTTCTACACGAGAAAAGACATGGTGATGATTCATTGGATACCAGAGAGAACTCTGTTAAACATCATGGAAATTAATGTTGAATTAATTTTTGTTTGATTCCTTTTTATTGTCTGTAACTCAGTATATTCTGCACTGGTGAAACATTAAACTGAACACGTTGATGCCATCTAGTGATCAACAGCTGTAATAAGTATCATAAATAGAGGACAATGATCTGCAGTCTGTAGTGGTTAGCACGCTCGCCTCACTGACAGATTGTCCTCAGTTTGAGTCGAACTTAACCTCCTGTTTCCTAAAGTTGAAAAAAAAGAAGAAAAAAAAACTAAACAAGGTGAACCAAGGTAACCCGTTGGTGTAAATGTGATGGTGCAACCATCCCTGGGATCTGCTGCCACACATCATGACTCAGTAAGATGAAGCTAAATGCTTGTAGAAGATGGGTGGATAGACTTTGTACATGAGCCCATCAGATAAAAAATAAAATTAAAGTTCACTATGTTTTTCTCTGATTTTACAATAAATGTGCTCAATCACTCCATGACCAGTGCAGCACCAAGACAGGTGATCAGTTTTCTTAGCTGAGCCTTGCCCCCTCCCCCGAATAAAGGAAAAGTTCAATATCTTCAAATAGAATTGTTCTGAAACTTAAAGATGTCTTATTTAACATTAGCCATTTTCCGAAACATTTCAAGGGAGAGACAAGAGGTCGAAAATGAATAAACACAGATGGAATAATTTAACAAGCCTCAGGCTAGAGTTTCAGGAAGTTACAGAATTAAATGCCAGTGTATTTTATGAGCTGGGCTGTGAAAGAGCAGCATACTGCTTGTTGTACTGACTCTCAACACAGCTCTGACTCCATCATAGGTCATTAAATCTCTGTATTACAGTAAGTTTTACTCCTGGATCATGCATTTGTAGATTTATATCCCAGGCACAACTGTTGGGAGAAAAACAGTGCCGTTAGTGTAATCTTACATATTAATGACAAGTCATTCCCCTGTGCTTCCTGTGATGTTCACTTGTTTGCTTCTTCATTGAAGACCCACCACGATCCACTTCAGAGGAAACTACCGCAGGATCGGTATGTTTCCTGCTGTTTCTGTATTATCCCTCTATAAAAGCTGCTGTGAACACTTAAAAATGCAGGAAAAAAATAAATGACTGAGTCTGAGTGAGCAAGTTGATTGTTTAATGAGGTTGCAGGTTGTTAAGTTATGTTAAAGGTAATGTAAATAAAATCACAGCAAAAATCTTCATTACAGTTTATAGCACGGTTCAAAGATCACATGATTTGCAGTTTTGTTCATTGGTAGCATTTTAAAGTGTTGAAAACAGGAGTTGTCTCTGAAGTCTTCAGCTGGGTTTGATGTTGAAAAGCTCTGGATTTTTTGTTCTCACCTGAAGAAACACATAAAGAATGAAAAAGTCATTGCAGCGTTTGGACTAATTTATTATGCCACATTTAATCATATTTGTACACCAGAACAGTTGAGATGTTGTGATTGTTTAAATTTTATTTGGTCAAATGTGGATCACTGAAACAGGAGGCAACAGTACCGGCAGTCCGGTGTCAACATTTCGAAGTTGTGGCCTGAATCCTTTTGATGAGTAACTGCCTGCGACTCCATAATTCGGTTCTCCTTGGGGGGAAAAAAGATATGAAAATGTTAGTGTTATATTCTTTGCTGAATATTGAAATATATATCCGTGACCATGAAGAAACAGGCACCTTTATTGGTGAAGTCAAAGAAGTCTTCCTCAAAGTCAAACAGTTGCTTATCATCGGAGTCGCTTCTCCTGAAATAGGTCAGATGGTCATTTCTTTATGGTGTGACGAAGGAAGGCGTCCATTTATCTTTCCAACCAAATGTTCTTATACCTTCTTTTCACAATGATGACAATGATAACGATGATGATGATGATCAAGAGCAGGAGTGCGCCCGCCAGTGATCCAAACAGCGCCCCATAGAATCCTGGACCTCGTCGGAAAAGCTCACATCTTGGACCATAATACTGCTCGAAGTTGTTTTGATAGTGTGGCGAGATGAGTCAGATTAACGGAAGCCAGACAACGCCACCTTGGGACTTACACCCAAGGAAATAACTAAAAAGTAATGATTGGTGAGGACACTCAGGTTCGTGGCTTAAGAAGCAGGAGACGTGGGTTCTGGCCAACAGAAAATATCTTTATTAAATATCAAATTTCAAAAACACATTCACTCTTTAAAAGACGGGGAAGAGGGGGAGCCCAAACAGGAGCTGAGGCTTACCGGTGGGACACGGGTAGTAAAGGGAATGAAGGCCTCGGAAGGATCACCCCAGACACACGTGGACACTCTCACTCACTGAAAATAAAGGTGAACACACTCAAACAAAAAGGGGTGCGCAGCACATCACACGGGAGGGAGACCCACCACCCAGGGACACCGATGCCGCCACCGTCGTGCTCAGCTTCTGAAAGGGAGGGAAAAAGACAAGGGGAGTTAAAAAGGGTTTTTCCCTCGCATTCATGCATTCAAACAAAAAAAGAATTAACTGAATGAACTAAACACAAGTGGGAGGGCAGCCACAACTCACAAGTAAAATAAATAAATGCAAACCAGTAACTGCCACACCCCAAACAAAAACAAAGGTAAATGGAAAATAACAAAGAATGAACACACAATTAAATAAGGAAACAATAACCCAAAAGAACAACAAAATATACCAACACCTAACCCAAATACACTTAATCAAAAGAAAAGATAAAGTAAGCGGATCGCTTCTGTGTATTCCTGGCGTCCCACAAGCGTGTAATCAGCTCGGTCAGGAGGCCAGCAGGTCGACAGGGGTGCAGCAACCTGCAGACGGCGGACTTCCAAGGAGCAGAGGCCGTCCAGGCGTATTTATGGGTGCCAACACTGGACTTCGAAGCCACACGGAAGGACAAAACAGCTGGCGGGCTCCACGGCCGATTAGCCGCTCCTAATAAGCAATAAAAAGGGCAGTCATACACCTGCACGAACCAGCGAAGAATATGAGGGTGTCTAGACTGCGTACCTGGCAAACAAACAACTGACACGCCCAGTAGGAGAGGTGGGGAGTCTGCGACCTCCCTACAGCCACCTGAACACAAACAGCTGATTACTGCCAGCTGATCATGACAGTAGGGCTGTGCCTCCAGAGGGAGAGCTGTACTCACTCATCTAGCAGCAAGTTGACACCCAGATGAAGGGGGAATTGATCCCCAAACGCAGCCCAACAGGTAAGCACAGCTCGCACGGCTCACACCAGGAAGTGAGAAAGCCCAGGGGCGGGGTCTACTCCAGACTCAGCGGCAGAGGCTGCACCAGTGAGAATGGCCCTCTTTTATACACAGCTCCCCCTGGCGGGATTGGTTAATTATTACAAGCCAGGAGAGGGCCTCCTCCTGCTACAGTCTGCCCCCCCTTTAGAAATCGTCGCCCCGACGATTACCCCTTAGCTCTCAAGGGACCAACTAATCCCATGGCCTAAAAACAGTGACCATGGCATTAGAGGCTGAGCGAGAAGGGCCTGCATCCCGTTGGGTAGGTTCCTGCACGGACCGTGGTAAATGATGGACATTTGGATGCTGACCAGCAGTTGCCCTTGCCGTCCGTCGCACTGTTACCTCGCTGGAGACATCGGATTGTCTTGAGGGCCCGGCCTGCAAACGGGAGGGTGGACACTCGGCCATAGCAGAATCCAGCCCTGATGATGGTGAGAGCAACAACTGAGGAGTTGTCTGGGTTACTGCAGTTGTCTGAGCGGATCTTGTTCGGGGGACCTCCTGCTCAAGAAGAAACAAATCTCCGTCACATGAAGGTTCATCCTCAGACCCAGTCTGGCCATCGGGGGGTGAACCAACAGCCGGGGCACCATCTTGAGGAGCCGCCCCGACCACAGCTTTCAACAGGGTGCGGTTGACTTGGCGGACTTTGGTGGGATCATCCACAGGGGCAATGGTGTACACCGATCCCCCACCTGTTGGCGCTCTCACGACTCTGTACACCACAGGGCCCCATAGGTCTTGAATCTTAT
Source organism: Salarias fasciatus (assembly GCF_902148845.1). Classification (NCBI taxonomy): domain Eukaryota; kingdom Metazoa; phylum Chordata; class Actinopteri; order Blenniiformes; family Blenniidae; genus Salarias; species Salarias fasciatus. The sequence continues at coordinate 25,632,709 of NC_043749.1, forward strand.
GGCGCCCCCTCGAACTGAAATCCCGTAAACGCACCAACTGGCCCTCCATCAGAGGCACATCTCGGACACGACAGTCGTAGTTTCTCTTTCTGCGCTCCGCCGCAACCCTTAATCGTTCCCGGGCCCCCTCAAATGCTACATGCAACCGGGCCTGGTGCTCCTGAATCCATTCATGTACATCACCACCAACAGGGTCTGGGACCCTCCCCAGCAAGAAGTCAACTGGTAACCTTGGCTCTTGTCCAAACATCAAATAGAATGGGGATTCACCAGTGGCCTGATGGGGGGTCGTGTTATAAGAATATAACACTTGTGGCAGACAGGAGTGCCAGTCTCTTTTTCGGGACACTGGCAACGTACGCAAAAGGTTGTGGAGAGTGCGATTAAAACGTTCGCACTGGCCATTACCAGCTGGGTGGTACGGTGTGGTGCGGGATTTCTCAATGCTGTACAGGCTACAAAGTTGCTGGATCAGAGAGCTTTCAAAGTTACGGCCCTGGTCCGAATGTATGCGGGCAGGAACACCAAACTTGAAAAACCATTCAGACGCCAGAACCTGGGCCACAGTCGAGGCCCGTTGGTCCCGAGTGGGCACTGCAAGGGTGTATTTACTGAAAACGTCTGTCATAACGAGGACATTCTCTAGTCCATTATGGCTAGGCTCCAACACAGTGTAGTCTATGGCCAAAATCTCATTTGGGCGAGACGCCAGCAAATGCCCCATGAAGGCCCGAGCAGCTGGTTGGGAATCCTTGGCAACTTGACAACGTTCACAGGCCTGGCACCACTGAGCCACCGCTGAAGACATCCCCGGCCAATAACACCGCTGTCGCAACAGCTCCAGAGTCCTCTCCACACCTTGATGACCGTGCCCCTGATGAACCTGAGTAAGTACCTCTTCCCTTAAAGCAGCAGGCAACAGTAACTGAAGCACTGCTTCAGCCCCATCAGGGCGGAAGATCTCCCGGTAAAGGACCCCGTCTCTCTCAACCAACCGGTCCCACTGGCGAACCAACGCCAGAACAGGCGAAGATAGTTGCTTCCGCTCCTGAGCATTTGGTCGCTGCTTACGTCTCCAGAACACAAAAAATTCCTGGAGAACAGGGTCAGCTTGCTGGAGGGCCTGAATGTCAGATGTTGCATGGTGAGGCAGGGCTACAACCGCAGCCTGCATGGCTGCAGCAGACTCACCCCTCAAAGCTTGCTGTAGAGGCTCAGGCAGTGGTGTACCCGGGATCATGGCCTCCAAGGCCTGTGGTTCAGTTGGGTGCTGGCGAGACAAAGAATCTGCATTTTTATTACTTCTCCCAGATCGGTACTTTATCTCAAAGTCAAACGAGGCCAGCTGAGCAGCCCAACGCTGCTCAGTGGCACCAAGCTTAGCCGAGGACAGATGACTGAGGGGATTGTTATCTGTGTACACAATGCATTTGTGACCTAGCAGATACTCCCTAAACTTTTCAGTCATTGCCCACTTGAGCGCCAGGAACTCCAGTTTCATTGAGCTATAGTTCGACATGTTGCGCTCAGTGGGCTTCAGGCCTCGGCTGGCAAAAGCTATTGGCCGAACCTTCCCATTCTGCTCCTGCGAGAGCACAGCTCCAAGGCCACCAAAGCTGGCATCCACTTCCAGGATGAACGGCACAGAAAAGTCGGCATATGCCAGCACGGGTGCAGAAGTTAGCTTAGCCTTTAGTGCCTCAAAGCTGCGATGACATTCGTCTGACCATTTCTCAGGAACCTCCCGCTCAGTCGGCTTACCTTTCTTGCCCCCCAATTCAGCAACCAGCCGGTGCAGGGGTGCCGCCAACTTTGCGAAACCCTCAACAAAGCGGCGATAATAGCTGGCAAAACCAAGGAATGACCGCAGCTCTGAAATATTTGTAGGAGGCGGCCACTTAGCAACAACCTCCACCTTGCTGGGATCTGTAGACACCCCCTTATCAGAGACTATGTGGCCCAAATACAGCACCTCCCGCTGGAAAAACGCACATTTGGTTAATTTTGCCTTGAGGCCTTGCTGTTGAAGTCGCCCAAGCACCACCTCCAGCCGCTGCAGATGTTGGTCAACGGTGGAGGAGAAAACCACAATGTCATCAAGGTAGAGAAGCAATGACTGGCACTGCTGGTCTCCAAACAGCCGCTGCATCAGTCGTTGGAATGTGCTGGGAGCATTACACAGTCCAAAGGGCATGCGGTTCCATTCAAACAGACCAAAAGGAGTGCAGAATGCCGTCTTGGGCCGATCGGCCTCCGAAACTGGGACCTGGTTGTACCCACTGGCCAAATCTAGAGTCGAAAACCAGCGGGCACCTGTTAGAGCATCCAACGACTCCTCGATGCGTGGAAGGGGAAAAGCATCTTTTCTTGTCTTGCTGTTCAACTGCCTGTAATCAACGCACATACGCAGACTGCCGTCCTTCTTCTTAACCAACACGATTGGGGAACCGTAAGGGCTACTGCTTTCTCTGATCACCTGTGCCTGAAGCAGCTGGTTAATATGTTCTTTAACCACCTCATACTCCGATGGTGGGATGCGCCTGTAACGCTGTCTGACAGGGACATCGTCCACCAGGGGAATGTCATGGGCTATCAGGTCAGTGCAGCCCAGGTCACCATCGTGGGTAGAAAAGACAGACTCGTATCTCTGAAGAAGAGACTTCACCTTGTCTTGCTCAACTGTGGGGAGTGCGGACAAGTCCAGGGAATCTATTTGTTCCCTCACTGAAGGAGGGACTGTCTGGGATGCCACAGTGGCTACACCAGATGGGACCTCAGTGATTCCTGCAGGCAAACTGACAACACTGACCTCTTCCAAAGTGCCCACCACAGTGCGTGGGTACAACCGTGTGGCAACGGAACCAACATTTACAACAGGAATGTAGGCCGTGCCCCTTACTACCCTGACCAAAGACGGCGAAACCAGTAATCCAGCAGGTAGGCCAGAGTCCAAGGGCTCAAACAACACACTGTTACCCGAGTAGCACTCTGAACAGGTTGCCGCAACTATCTTCAATGTGCCACCAGGGATACGACAAGCTTTGTTGCCTCGAACCTTTACCCTACCAGCAGCATCCCTGTGCACCTGCTCCTTGGCCTGACAACACTTTTGTAATGCCTGCACGACTGGCTCTGGAGCCCCAGCTACTGAGGGTAAATCAAAGAAATCGGACCCATGATGGCGAAAGAGCTCCTTGTAACACCTGCGAATGATGTTCATCCCCAAGACACCAGGGACCTGAGAGGACTGACCTCCAGGAGGGTCCTTGACCACCAACACCCCACATCGTGCCATGAATTTACCACAGAGCTTCACGTCCAGCTCCAGGTAGCCGATATAGGGAATGGCTAACCCATTAGCTGCTCTGAGCTGCAACCAATGGCACGACTGGAGTCTCTCCCGACCCCAGGGCTCAAAATGCTGGAGAAAGAAGCTCTCCGTGACAGTAGAAACCATGGACCCAGTATCAACAAGGCACGGAACCTCAACTTCCCCCATGCACACATTCACCTGTGGACAAGATGACATAAGGTGACAAGTTTCTTCTCCCTCATCAGAAACAATTCTGGAGCCAGTGTCCGCCCCGCCCAAACTGTGGCTCTGCAATTCGGCGGGCGCTAGTTTTCCGACTCCTGAGCAGGAGCACGCCTGCTGGCCATTTGAGGGGCAGGAGAAGAGGACCGGGTACGAGGGACACGCACACCATCACAATCGCTTGCATAGTGACCCGGCTGCTGGCAGCGTCTGCATATAATGGGACCCCGACGAGGTGGAGGACGATGCGGCTGGGTGTTCTGTACTGCAGCAAGGCTTTGAGTGAGGGCGTTTAACTGCTCTTGCTGGAGCCTCAACATCTCCCTTATTTCCTGAAGCTCAGACACCGGGGGCGGGGTAGCTACACCATGAGAATTGCCACGCACCCCATACTGCAGACCAAGCACCGAGGGAACAGAGTGACTTCGACCCCGAGCTCCCCCGGGCAAACCCTCACATTCCCAGCGGATCGCCTCCCTCCTCACCTCAAGCAGGGAGGCCGTAGGCTGTCGACGCACCAGCTGTTTTAACTCGCGACGGAGGGCACCGTCCATCACATGTTCCACAAACTGGTCCCGCAGCAGAACCTCAGAATTTGGTACTCCCCCTTCAGGTGCACATGCCTTCACCGATGCCATCAGGCTCATCAAGGCGAGGGAGAACCCCTGGAGCGTTTCCCCCTCCTGTTGCCGCCGTGAGAAAAATGCCTCCTGCAGGGCTACATAGGACTCAGAGCAACCATACAGTTCCTGTAAAATAGTGAAAATCTTGTCTGGATCATCCCTCTCTGCGCTGGGGTGGTACTTTATTTCCTCCCTTGCCTCTCCTTCAAGGTGATCAAATACAAAAAATGCCTGATCGGATGGGGATAAATGGCGTGCCCTCATGCAGGCTTGGACTTCCTCAATCCACTCAGTTAACGCCATTCCTGACCTTCCCCTGAAACTGGGGCATTTTCTGTCTCGAGGTACGAAAACCAATCTTTCTGTGATAGGGGCACTAGAAATGGAGGGGGGAGGAGCTGGTGCCAACCCAGAGTGAGAGGCAGAGCTAGGACCAGGCGCAGCTGCAGCCTGTTCCCGTCGCAACCTCTCATTGTCTGCTCTTAACTGTGAAACCAACTCCCTCAATTCTTGCAGTTCTTCCCCCATAACTACACCCTAACTGACTCACCGGAACCCGGCAGCTGTTTTGTCCTTAAAGAAGCGAAAAAAAGAGAATAGTAAATTCCAAACAAAGATATACACAGAATATGGAAGATGAAACACCAAAGAGAAAAAAACAAAAAGACCAGAACACACGTCTCTGCTAACCAAAAGCGATCCTGCCGACAACGCCAAGTTTGTGGCGAGATGAGTCAGATTAACGGAAGCCAGACAACGCCACCTTGGGACTTACACCCAAGGAAATAACTAAAAAGTAATGATTGGTGAGGACACTCAGGTTCGTGGCTTAAGAAGCAGGAGACGTGGGTTCTGGCCAACAGAAAATATCTTTATTAAATATCAAATTTCAAAAACACATTCACTCTTTAAAAGACGGGGAAGAGGGGGAGCCCAAACAGGAGCTGAGGCTTACCGGTGGGACACGGGTAGTAAAGGGAATGAAGGCCTCGGAAGGATCACCCCAGACACACGTGGACACTCTCACTCACTGAAAATAAAGGTGAACACACTCAAACAAAAAGGGGTGCGCAGCACATCACACGGGAGGGAGACCCACCACCCAGGGACACCGATGCCGCCACCGTCGTGCTCAGCTTCTGAAAGGGAGGGAAAAAGACAAGGGGAGTTAAAAAGGGTTTTTCCCTCGCATTCATGCATTCAAACAAAAAAAGAATTAACTGAATGAACTAAACACAAGTGGGAGGGCAGCCACAACTCACAAGTAAAATAAATAAATGCAAACCAGTAACTGCCACACCCCAAACAAAAACAAAGGTAAATGGAAAATAACAAAGAATGAACACACAATTAAATAAGGAAACAATAACCCAAAAGAACAACAAAATATACCAACACCTAACCCAAATACACTTAATCAAAAGAAAAGATAAAGTAAGCGGATCGCTTCTGTGTATTCCTGGCGTCCCACAAGCGTGTAATCAGCTCGGTCAGGAGGCCAGCAGGTCGACAGGGGTGCAGCAACCTGCAGACGGCGGACTTCCAAGGAGCAGAGGCCGTCCAGGCGTATTTATGGGTGCCAACACTGGACTTCGAAGCCACACGGAAGGACAAAACAGCTGGCGGGCTCCACGGCCGATTAGCCGCTCCTAATAAGCAATAAAAAGGGCAGTCATACACCTGCACGAACCAGCGAAGAATATGAGGGTGTCTAGACTGCGTACCTGGCAAACAAACAACTGACACGCCCAGTAGGAGAGGTGGGGAGTCTGCGACCTCCCTACAGCCACCTGAACACAAACAGCTGATTACTGCCAGCTGATCATGACAGTAGGGCTGTGCCTCCAGAGGGAGAGCTGTACTCACTCATCTAGCAGCAAGTTGACACCCAGATGAAGGGGGAATTGATCCCCAAACGCAGCCCAACAGGTAAGCACAGCTCGCACGGCTCACACCAGGAAGTGAGAAAGCCCAGGGGCGGGGTCTACTCCAGACTCAGCGGCAGAGGCTGCACCAGTGAGAATGGCCCTCTTTTATACACAGCTCCCCCTGGCGGGATTGGTTAATTATTACAAGCCAGGAGAGGGCCTCCTCCTGCTACAATAGCAACTAAATAAAAAAATTACATCATATTGATTTGAAATGACAGTGAGAATATGCAGTGCACAGGTGTAATCCTATGGCATCAGGAAATGGAATAAATTACTCGCAGATTGGCCCGTCGTAGATATGATTGTGACAGTCTCCATGCCGATTGCAGTAATCAGGGATGGTTTTGCAAGGTCCCACACACTGCCACTGACTGTTGATTATCTCAGCCGTGTAGTTAGCAAACTCGCAGTTCACGTAAGGTTCCAGGTTACTGATATCTGATCAATTGAAGCAAAAAAATCAATGTTTGTACCGTCACACAAATAGAAATGTTTTGAATAATACCAAATGGAGAAAATCAGACAGGCTGGTTGCTTGCTGACTTACTTGCAATTGGAGGGGCCTGGAAGGTGACTTGATTGAGCTGGATGCTTTCATTACCAAACGCCTGTGAAATCTTGATGAGGTTGGCAGTGTCATTCAGAATGACAGTCAGGACTTCTTCAAGCTGAGTGTTGATGAACTGGATGTGACTGTCATTGTTTGGATATTTGTAAACTGCCACGCTGTCTGCGACAACAGATCCTGGTCTGTACAAGGAATGGAGGAATATTTCACAAGATTAAATCAGATCAAATCAAACTTTATTTGTAGAGCACTTTTTCATATTTATAAAAACAACGCAAAGTGCTGAACAGTAAAAACAGTCATAAAAACAAAAGAATAAAAATCGCACCATCAATAAATATACACCACACACACACACACACACACACACACACACACACACACACACACACACACTCTGAATTATTTGCACACAGCAGAGGAGACATGGCATGGCACTAAGCATCATGGGAAAACCCTACCAGTGGGGCCGTTCACACCAGGAGAAGGCGAAGGTCATTAATTTTGGGGCCCCGACGTCGCCAGACCAAGGGGAACCCACACACCGAAGTGTGGAGGCCCCCAGGCCAGCCAGGACCAGAGGACTTGAGCGCAGTGACCCCAGCAGAGGACCAGGACCAACTCCTGGTGTGAAGGACCCCCCTCAGGAAACATTGGAGTTGAAACGGCTAAAGACATAAAAAGACATGATGCAAAGTTAAAGCAACACTAAGGAACTTTCAGTTTTCGTTGATTTTGGCGGCGCCAGTGGACAAAAGCGGTAGTGTTTTGCCTGAACGAATACTACAGTTCCCATGAACTCTAGCGCGTGGTGTCGTAAAATGCTGCTCCCGGTGGCATGCTGTCGGACTGAACTCGCCTTCATTTGTTTCCAGTGGCTGTGTGAAGGACGGATAGCGACGAGGTAATGAATCTAATGGTGGCTAAACAATGTTATATCATGATGTGACGCATGCCGTATAGCAGTCCGCACATTTGGAGTTTTTTAGCGTGCAGGGTTCCTACCACCCTCCTGACAGCTGCTTAGTCCAAGTGAAAGCAATTCTGACGCCCTCAGGCCGTGACAGAGGGGTCATTCAACTAGCTGTAAGTCGATGTATCATCACAAAAGATATTAAAATGTTTTATTAAGGTTGAAAAGTTCCTTAGTGTCGCTTTAATAGTAAGATAAGAGTATCAAGTAAAAAATTAAAATAAATTAGAAGTACACAATAAAAATAGAACGAATAAATAGGATAAATACATTAAAATAAAAATGATAATAAAAAATAAAAATGATGGAGAAACGAACTATAAAAGGTTAGTTAAAAGCCAGATTAAAAAGGTGTGTTTTTAACCTCCCTTTAAAAATATCAACAGTCTCTGCGGTCCTGATGTTCTCCGGCAGGCTGTTCCACAGGCGGGGGCCATAATGGCTAAAAGCCGCCTCACCATGGGTCTTTGTTCTAGCTTTGGGAACACACAATAAAGCACTGCCAGAGGACCTCAGCGCCCCGAGGGTCGATACGGGAAAAACAGATCGGCTAAATAAGAAGGCGCAAGGCCATTAAGACATTTAAAAACTAATAAGAGAACTTTAAAATCGATCCTGAAGCGGACAGGGAGCCAATGCAGCGACTGTAAAACCGGTGTAATGTGGGGCCGCCCCCTGGTCCTTGTCAGCACGCGAGCGCCTGAGTTTTGTAATAACTGTAGGTTTGAAATGTTCTTTTTGGGAAGACCAGAGAGCAAGGCATTACAATAATCTAATCTACAGGAGATAAAAGCATGCATTAGCACCTCTGTACTGGCCTGAGAGACAAACGGGCAGACTCTGGCTATATTCTTAAGATGATACAATCCAATCTTAGTTATGTTTTTAATGTGTGGAATAAAGCTTAGCTCAGAGTCAAAAATCACGCCCAGGTTCTTAACTAATTGTGCTGGTTTAAAATCTAATAATTTTGTTAAAATTTTCTCTCTCTGACCTTCGGGACCGATAACTAAAACCTCAGTCTTGTCCTGGTTGAGCTGCAGGAAATTCACTGCCATCCATGACTTGATGTCTGAAATACAGTTAAAAAGGGTTTCTATTGGCCCTGAGTCATCAGGAGACACGGTGATGCACAGCTGAGTATCGTCAGCGTAACTATGGAAACTAATGCCGTGTCTCCTGATGACATCCCCATGAGGAAGCATGTAGAGATTAAAAAGTATGGGACCTAAAATTGAACCTTGGGGAACCCCACACCTAATTTCATGGGTTCCTGAGGAACAAGTATCCATACTTACATAAAAACATCGATCTGTGAGATAAGAACTGAACCAGTTAAGAACAGTACCAGAGAGGCGCACCAGGTGACTCAATCTATTTATTAAAATGTAATGGTCTACTGTGTCGAAGGTGGCTCTAAGGTCCAGCAGAACCAACACTGTGAGCTTTTTATTATCTAAATTCCACCTGATATCATTTAAAATCTTTAAAAGGGCCATCTCGGTACTGTGGTTCACTCTAAAACCAGACTGATGTCTTTCTAAAATGTTATTAACCATTAAAAAGTCACTGACTTGGTTAAAAACTAGTCTTTCTAAAACTTTACTTAAAAATGGTAAGTTGGATACCGGTCTGGAGTTATTAAGAACATTGGGGTTTAAATTGCTCTTCTTCAGAAGGTGTTTCACCACTGCCGTTTTAAAGGCAGTGGGGAAAACATCCGTCTGAAGAGATGGAAATAGCTTATTTATTTTTTATGTTAACAACAGTTGGGGATTACTTACGACAACTTCTTGACCTTGACTGTTTCATAGGTTTGTGGGTCTGCTTGTTTGCAAAGAGTGCCAAGCTACAACACAAAGCAGATGAAATAAAAATATAGTTATGGTCAAAAAGTAAGTTTAGAACATTCAATGAAAACATGACAAATGACAGAAAAATTATTGTCATCATGTGACTCTATTTTCGATATCACAATATGTTATCAAGTCAAGAGAAAGGCAAATGCACAGAAAATAAATTTGAAAAAATCGTACATGAAAATAATAGAATTCATTACCTGCTCTTCCAATTTAGCGATGAACTCTAAAGATTCTGCTGAACTCATGTTATTAAATGCATCCACATAAGTGACGTTGATTATCAGAGTAACATTTGCTTGTCGAGTCGGGATTGCCCCTGTGTCTGTAAAAAAGTGTCATACAATTTTGTCATGACATCACAATAAATGTAGGCTGTATAACTAAAAGGGCTGGTAGTATAATGTTCATACATAAAGAAACACACAATTCTATTAATAAGTAACTTTCTGCTGCTTTCAAAGCTCAATGAAATAAGAACTTGCATAAGTCTCACCAATGCTGATAGAGGTGTCATTTACTCCAAGAAAGCATTTGTCTCCAAAGACGAATTCTTGACACTGACACTGGCAGGCTCCAAGTGTCACATTAAATATACACGGTAATCCATTACACTGACAGTCTGTACACTGGGGGGTTGTAGATTGCGTTGTCACAATGGTAGTAGCATTCGAGTCCGGGATGATGGTAGCTGTTGATTGGATGGTGACCGATGCTGTCGGTGCAACTGTATTGACTGATGTAGACAGGGCCTGGTTGGTTGTCAGAGGTCTGGTATTGGGATCATTTGTTGACTTTATGGTTGGTTCTGCTGTATTCTTACTACTGGAGGAAGGCTGAGACATGGTTCCAGGATATGTTGTAGTTGAAATTTTACCAGCAGATGTTGATGCATTGGGACTGGCAGGTGTTAAAAGACTAGTGACTGCAGAATTTGAAGAAGGTGACTCAGACATTGACGTTTGAGGAGCCTCAGTCGTCTCAGGCGTGAATGCAGAGGCAGGAGTGGTAAGGGATTCTCTGCTTTCTGTGAAACTGGTTGTATCCAACCAGTTATGGAGTCATGGAGGTCGCTGAGGATTGTTCAGCTGTCGTGACAGTGGATGTTGGCTGTGTTGACTGAGGTGTTTCTGTGGGTGTAACCATAGTTTCATTGGACAATTGAAGCTCTGTGGTGAAAGATGTGGGTGTTGATGGTTGCTGGTTTGCCGTTGATTTCTCTGTGTGAACTGTAGATGTCAGTGTTGTTCCTGTGGTGGTCGCAGTTGATGCTTGAGGAACCTTACTCGTCTGAGGCGTAAATGCAGAGGAAGCAGTTGTTCGGCGTTCTGTGCTTTCTGTCATTGTGGTTGTGACTGATGTTGATTCCATTGATTTTGTTGTCCTTGCCGTCTCAATCGAAATCGCGTCTGTTTCAGTAGATGAAGACAGCACTGCTTCTGTCGTTTCCCAGCTGGTTGGTTGACTCTTAGTCGTGCTGGTACTCACTACATAACCACTTTATCAAAAAAATTGAATAGATTCAGAGAAGTATAATTACATGAAATGTATTTGTAATACAGTTGACAATGACAAACAATGTATTTATCATTTAATATTCATCCTTTGTCTCACCTGCAGACTGGTCCTTTGTAAATGTCATTTTGGCATTCTCCTTTTTGATAGCAGTAGTCAGGGTTTGTTTTGCAAGGTCCTACACACTGCCACTGACCATTGGCTATTTCAGCGGTGTAGTTTGCAAACCCAGAGCAGTTCAGGTATGGTTCCAGGCCTGTAATATCTGTTGAGATATACAGTTTTGAAAGATTTAAATGTGGATTTCTCACTTTCTTGATATTACCCAATGAAAAATGACCTTTGAATGACATCAAAAGAAGAAACACTCCAGGACACTCACTCTCAATTTGAGGTTTCGGAACACTGACGTTTTTTAACTCCACAGTTTTATAACCAAAGGCCTCAGAAATCATGTTTATGTTGCTTGTGTTAGTCAAGATTTCAGTCAGCACCTCTTCAAGCTGAGTGTTTAGGAACTGAATTTTATTTTCATCATTGGGATAGGTGTATTCTACCTCACTGTCAGCCACAACACTTCCGCTCCTACAGTAGAAACAGTGAAAGAAGTAAGATGCAGAAAACAGTGAAATTCAAAACAAATGTGAATATTTTAAATTTCAATACTTACGATAACTTTGTGACTTTTACAGTTTTATAGGCTTGTGGTTCTGCTTGTTTGCACAGGACTTCCAGCTGAAACGTAGAACACATTCATTCATAACATTGTTTTGGAAAAGAAAACATCTTTTAGACCATTTATGCCAGAAACAGGGCAGAATAGGAAAAAAAAAAAAAATTGACAAAAACAAGTCACCTGCGGGTCTTGCTTTCAGACAATGTAATTTTTCTTTTTAAAATATAAGTAATCACTCTGATAAATATTTACCTGTTTTTCCAATTTCTTGATCAAGTCTTGTGATTGAGATGACTCTAAATCCTCAAATTCAGCCAGGTAGTCAGTATCGATTTTCAAAGAAAAACTTGCTTTTCGAGTTGGAATTGATCCAGTATCTGCAAAATTTCAACACACTTTTAGGGTTGTTGCCATGTCACATGGAAATGTGAACCATACATTAGCAGTGTTGAAGTAACCTGAGATTGTTAAGTGCAAAAAGCAAAAAAGATAGCACCCGACATATTGAAGCAATAAGTGTATGTGAACCTTTGAGCTGTGAAATAAATCAACCAATGTTGCTTTGCAAATGATTCAGATATATAGACAAAACTGGTGTGCTTCAGATCATACCCTACAAATAGATAAAAAATGAAATTACTCTCTAGTAGTGATGATCGACTTTCAGCAAATCGGCAAAACTTATTAGTTCACTGAAGCGTGTGTCAGAAGTCATCATGACCAATAATTTGTTCACTGAATCATTGCTCCAACTAAGAAACTGGAATGAGAAAAACACAGTGTGCTCAAATCAGCTTATGAGTTATTCAGAGTGCATGCTCACGTCCTCTCAATTCAGCCATTCAGTGCACATGTTTGAGTCAGCTTGCGCCAAATCATTCACCTCATCTGAATTGTGCGGAATCAGAGGAAATGCATCAGAAAACACTCAAAATTAATGTAGCATCATGCAGCCTATTAAGTCAGTGGTTTGCCAAATTTCATTGCAACATGAAAGGTTCAATGGATGTTAAAATCTGAGAAATAATCATAATTTGTGTGGTATAACCTGAAGCACATTATGCATTTGTTATTAATGATGAACATGAATACTGTAATGAATTTGATCAATGATTCATGCTTAGCAGTAGAAACTTTGAGAAAGGAAGAACATGCAGTTTCTGAAACTAAGTTCAAGAGAACAAAACGTTCAGTTTCAAAAATAATTTTCGGTGGAAACTTTAACTGAAATTGAAAAAGACAGTTTCTTACCAATGTTTACTGTTGTCTCGTTTTGTCCAAGTGAACATTGATGCCCAAAGACATAATCTTGGCACTGGCACTGACACTTTCCAGTCGTCACATTGAAGGTACAATTTCCTCCATTACACTGACAGCCTGTACACTGATGGGTAGTAGAGGGCATTGTCACAGGGCTGTAGACAGTGGATTTTGGAAAGTCCAATGTTGTGACAGTGTTCTTAGAGACTTCTGATGATGTTAAAGACTTTGTTGTTGATATCAATGTTGAGGTTGTTTGAGGAGGGTTGCTTGATTTTTCACTTGTTGCTTCACCACTGACAGCAGGAGTAGCTTGTGTTGAATGTGTGGCAGGAACATGGGTTGCAGTTACAGTATTTGGACTTGCCTTGAGTGTTGATGTTGGGAAGGATGATGTTGTCACTTTGTTAGTTGTGTCTATGGAGGTGATCATAGTCATCGATGGTGGTGTCAGCATTGTTGACACAGACGAGGTGGAGAACACAGTTGAAGGATGAGACTTTGTGGAAGCAGATGTTGTTGGTGTATTTGCATTGGATGATGTAGAAAGAGACTGGTTGGTTGTCAGGGGTGTTGTAATTATGAAGCTTGTTTCTGAAGAAATTGTGGAGGTTGATGAGGACTGGTCAGCAGTTGTGAATGTGGCTGTGGACTCTGTTGACTGAGGTGTTTCTGTGGGGGTTACCAAAGAGGCTGTAGTGGTAGGGGATTGTGTGCTCTCTGTGAAACTGGTGGTGTCCAACAGAGTTGGGGAGGTCACTGAGGATTGATCAGCTCTCGTGACAGTGGATGTTGGTTGTGTTGACTGAGGTGTTTCTGTGGGAGTCACCAAAGATTCAGTGGAGGATTGTAGCTCTGTGGTGAAAGGTGTTGTTGATGCTGATGTTTGTTGGCTTGCCGTGGATTTCTCTGTCTGACTGGTGGGTGTCAGTGTTGTTCCTGTATTGACCACAATTGTTGTTTGAGGAACCTTAGATGTTTCAGTCTGAAATGTCGATCCAACAGTGGGTGGACCTGTGCTTTCTGTGAAAGTGGTTGTTTCTGAAAGAGTTGTGGAAGTCGATGAGGCTTGGTCAGCCGTCGTCAATGTGGATGTTGACTGGGGTGTTTCTGTGGGAGTCACCAAAGACTCAGTGGAAGATTGTAGCTCTGTGCAGACGGATGTTGTTGATGCTGATGTTTGCTGGCTTGCCGTTGATTTCTCTGTCTGATCTGTAGATGTCAGTGTTGTTCCTGTGTTGGGCGCAGTTGATGTTTGTGGCGTCTCAGTCATCTCAGGCGTGAATGTAGAGGCAGCAGTGGTCAGGGATTCTGTGCTATCTGTGAAACTGGTTGTGTCCAACAGAATTGTGGAGGACGAGGATTGTTCAGGTGTTGTGACAGTTAATGTTGATTGTGTTGACTGAGGTGTTGCTGTGGCTGTCACCATAGTTTCAGTGGACGATTGAAGCTCTGTGGTGAACGATGTTGTTGATGCTAATGTTTCCTGGTTTGCCGTTGATTTCTCTGTCTGACCTGTAGATGTCAGTGTTGTTCCTCTGTTGGGCGCAGTTGATGTTTGAGGAGCCTCAGTGGTCTCAGGCGTGAATGTAGAGGCAGCAGTGGTCAGGGATTCTGTGCTTTCTGTGAAACTGCTTGTGTCCAACACAATTGCGGAGGACGAGGAGGATTGTTCAGGTGTTGTGACGGTGGATGTTGAATGTGTTGATTGAGAAGTTTCTGTGATTTTAGTCCTGTCTTGGAAGTCTGTAGATTGTGTGGACGTTGGTGCATGTTCAGTGCCGACTGTTAAACTTTGAACTGTTGGACTAATTTCTTCTGCATATGTTTCAGTAATTTGAGAGAAGGCTGGGATATTTGTTGCTGAAGGTCCATCAGTGCTTATTGTGCTCTTCGCATGTGATAGACTTTTTCCTTCTTCTTTGTAGGCTTGGTTTTGTTCCTGCCCCGTATCATCTGGCTGATGTTTCGCCGTTTGAGTTCCTGTTCAAACAGATAACAGGATATGTTCATGACCAGTAATTTATCAATGCTCCTTAAAAGAACTTGCCTCTCAGAGTAACATCATTGACTTGATCTTTTGTATATTCTACAACCCCGAACAGAGACTCCCCCCTGACCTGCCACCTTAAAGTGGTGGGGGAGTTTGAGTGCCCACGTGATCCCAGGAGCTATTTTGTCCGGGGCTTTATGCCCCTGGCAGGGTCTCCCATGACAAACAGGTCCTGGGTGATGGGCCAGACCAAGGGCAGGTCAATAGCCCTTATGAATATATTACAATCGAGGCCCGTGACGTCGCCCGGTATGGCGCAGCCGAGGCCCCACCCTGGAGCCAGGCCTGGGGTTGGGGCTCGCAAGCGAGCGCCTGGTGGCCGGGCCTTTGCCCACGGGGCCCGGCCGGGCTCAGCCCGAAGGGGCGACGTGGGCCGACCCTCCGGTGGACCCACCACCCGCCGAGGGAATCGTAGGGGCTGGGTGCAATGTGGATTGGGTGGCAGCCGATGGCAGGGTGCCCGGCGACCCGATCCTCAGACACAGAGACTAGCTCTAGGGACATGGAATGTCACCTCGTTGGGGGGGAAGGAGCCCGAGCTTGTAAGGGAGGTTGAGAGATACCGGCTCGATATAGTCGGGCTCACCTCCACACATAGCCTGGGCTCTGGAACCCAACCTCTCGAGAAGGGCTGGACTCTCCACTTTTCTGGCGTTGCCCGCGGTGAGAGGCGGCGGGCTGGTGTGGGTTTGCTTATAGCCCCGCAGCTCAGCCGCCATGTGTTGGAGTTCACCCCAGTGAACGAGAGGGTCGCATCCCTGCGCCTTCGGGTCGGGGATAGGTGCCTCACTGTTGTTTCGGCTTATGGGCCGAACAGCAGTGCAGAGTACCCGGCCTTCTTGGAGTCCCTGGGAGGGGTGCTGGACAGTGCTCCGACTGGAGACTCCATTGTTCTACTGGGGGACTTCAATGCCCACGTGGGCAGCGACAGTGAGACCTGGAAGGGGGTGATTGGATCGCATGGCCTCTCTGATCTGAACCCGAGTGGTGTTCTGTTATTGGACTTCTGTGCTAGTCACAGTTTGTCCATAACGAACACCATGTTCGAGCACAGGGGTGTCCATAAGTGCACTTGGCACCAGGACACCCTCGGGCGGAGGTCGATGATCGACTTTGTTGTCGTGTCATCTGACCTTCGGCCGCGTGTTTTGGACACTCGGGTGAAGAGAGGAGCAGAGCTGTCGACCGATCACCACCTGGTGGTGAGTTGGATTCGCTGGCGGAGGAGAAAACCGGACAGACTTGGCAGACCCAAACGTATTGTGAGGGTCTGTTGGGAACGTCTGGTGGAACCCTCTGTCAGCAGGGTTTTCAACTCCCACCTCCGGGAGAGCTTCTCTCATGTCCCGAGGGAGGTTGGAGACATTGAGTCCGAGTGGACCATGTTCTCCACCTCCATTGTCGAAGCAGCTGCTCGGAGCTGTGGTCGTAAGGTCTCCGGTGCCTGTCGTGGCGGCAACCCCCGAACCCGGTGGTGGACACCGGAAGTAAGGGCTGCCGTCAAGCTGAAGAAGGAGTCCTATCGAGCCTTGCTGGCTCATGGGACTCCCGAAGCAGCTGACGGGTACCGGCAGGCCAAGCGAACTGCAGCCCGAGCAGTTGTGGAGGCAAAAACTCGGGTCTGGGAGGAGTTCGGGGAGGCCATGGAGGAGGACTATCGGTCAGCCTCGAAGAAATTCTGGCAAACCGTCCGGCGCCTCAGGAGGGGAAAGCAGGTCTCCGCCAACACTGTTTACAGTGAAGGTGGGGAGTTGCTGACCTCAACTGGGGATATCACAGGACGGTGGAAGGAATACTTCGAGGACCTCCTCAATCCCGTCGCCACGTCTTCCGCGGAGGAAGCAGAGGCTGAGGTCTCAGAGGTGGACTCGTCCATCACCCAAGCTGAAGTCACCGAGGTGGTTGGTAAGCTCCTCGGTGGCAAGGCACCGGGGGTGGATGAGATTCGCCCTGAGTACCTCAAGTCTCTGGATGTGCAGGGACTGTCTTGGTTGACACGTCTCTGCAACATCGCGTGGCGGTCGGGGACGGTGCCTCTGGATTGGCAGACCGGGGTGGTGGTCCCCCTGTTTAAAAAGGGGGACCGGAGGGTGTGCTCCAACTATAGGGGAATCACACTCCTCAGCCTCCCTGGGAAAGTCTATTCCAGGGTACTGGAGAGGAGGATCCGACCGATAGTCGAACCTCGGATTCAGGAGGAACAATGCGGTTTTCGTCCTGGTCGTGGAACAGTGGACCAGCTCTATACCCTCCATAGGGTGCTCGAGGGTTCGTGGGAGTTTGCCCAACCAGTCCACATGTGTTTTGTGGATTTGGAGAAGGCATTCGACCGCGTCCCTCGTGGTGTCTTGTGGGGGGTGCTCCGGGAATACGGAGTCCGGGGCCCCTTGTTAAGGGCCGTCCGGTCTTTGTATGACCGGAGTAGGAGTCTGGTCCGCATTGCCGGCAGTAAGTCGGACCTGTTCCCGGTGCATGTTGGACTCCGGCAGGGCTGCCCTTTGTCACCGGTTTTGTTCATCATTTTTATGGACAGAATTTCTAGGTGCAGCCAGGGGTCGGAGGGGGTCCGGTTCGGGGACCACAGGATTTCATCTCTGCTTTTTGCAGATGATGTTGTCCTGTTGGCTTCATCGAACCAGGACCTACAGCATGCACTAGGGCGGTTCGCAGCCGAGTGTGAAGCGACAGGAATGAGGATCAGCACCTCCAAATCCGAGGCCATGGTCCTCGACCGGAACAAG
Source organism: Salarias fasciatus (assembly GCF_902148845.1). Lineage (NCBI taxonomy): Eukaryota > Metazoa > Chordata > Actinopteri > Blenniiformes > Blenniidae > Salarias > Salarias fasciatus. Next base: position 25,650,443 of record NC_043749.1, read on the forward strand.
GTGGCTTGCCCTCTCCAGGTAGGTGGAGAGACCCTAGCCCAGGTGGAGGAGTTTAAGTATCTTGGGGTCTTGTTCACGAGTGGGGGACGGATGGAGCGTGAGATTGACAGGCGGATCGGTGCAGCGTCTGCAGTGATGCGGTCGTTGTATCGGTCCGTTGTGGTGAAGAGGGAGCTGAGCCGAAAGGCGAAGCTCTCGATTTACCGGTCAATCTACGTTCCCACCCTCACCTATGGTCATGAACTTTGGGTCATGACCGAAAGGACAAGATCCCGGATACAAGCGGCCGAAATGAGCTTCCTCCGTAGGGTGGCTGGGCGCTCCCTTAGAGATAGGGTGAGGAGCTCAGTCACCAGGGAGGAGCTCAGAGTAGAGCCGCTTCTCCTCCACATCGAGAGGGGCCAGCTGAGGTGGCTCGGGCATCTGTTCAGGATGCCTCCTGGACGCCTCCCTGGGGAGGTTTTCCGGGCATGTCCCACCGGGAGGAGACCCCGGGGAAGACCCAGGACACGCTGGAGAGACTATGTCTCTCGGCTGGCCTGGGAACGCCTTGGGATCCTCCCGGAAGAGCTGGAGGAAGTGTCTGGGGACAGGGAAGTCTGGGCATCCCTGCTGAGACTGCTGCCCCCGCGACCCGGCCCCGGATAAGCGGCTGAAGATGGATGGATGGATGGATGGGTTTTTCAGAGAAGCAACTCCTTGGCATTCAGAAACACTAAAGGAAATAAAGAAGAAACATTGTGCTGGTCAGTAAATGTTACTGTCATAGAGCGAGTGCAGGGAAATAAATTTGGAATCGCTCCTTTTTGAGTCGAAAATAAAGGCACACCCAGTCAATTTCCTTTCCTTAATTGGGCACCTGCCTCAGATTACATCTGCTCGTTAGTCAGCAGTTGCTCGTCAGTGCAGTTATCACACCTTGGAGGGCTGGTGGACCAAGTGCATTGGCAAAAATCATGGCTCCAAAAAGAGAGATGACTTTTGAGACCAAAGACAGGTTTTCTTTAGGCAGTCCTCTTTGTAAATCTAACTGGAACGGAACCAAACAAAGTACCCGCATCATCACCTTGTCTAATGCAGATTCGTGACTCATCGATTTTGCTCAGTTCTGTCACATACATTGACTCCAGTTTCCCATTTCTTTTTCATTTGTCTTTTTGTGCATTTTCTGTTTCCAAGACATATGAAACACCTTTAGTTGTTTGTCTTGACGCTTAGGTGTCTTCCTTGGTCGACCAGTGCGCTTGGCTTTAACCTTCCCATGCTGTTTGTACTTGGTCCAGATCTTCGATACAGCTGACTGTGAGCAGCCCACATCTTTGGCAACCATACTTCTGCATGTCAGGCAAAGGCACTGGGGTTAAATCTTCAATAAATGCATAAGTTTACGTTGACATTTCGGACAGCTTTCTTATCCCTTCAATTGAAAAAAATGTTTGGGGATAATGAAATCATTTTCCAAGATGACAATGCATCATGCCACAGAGCAAAAACTGTGAAAGCATTCCTTGGAGAAAGACGCATCCAGTCAATTTTATGGCCTGCAAAAAGCCCAGATCTGTGGTGGAAATTGAAAAAAATGTTCCACAGTAAGGCTCCGACCTGCAAAGATGATCTGGCAACTGCAGTCAAAGAGCGTCAGCACCAGATTGATAAAGAATACTGTTTGTCACTCATAAAGTCCATGCCTCAGAGACTGCAAGCTGTCATAAAAGCCAGAGGTGGTGCAACTCAATACTCGTGATGTGTTTTGATTGTTTATTCTTTGTCTGTTTTTAATGGTTCCATTTTTTTCCCTGCGCTTGGTCTATAAAAGTAACATTTACTGACCAGCACAATGTTTTTTCTTCATTTCTTTTAGTGTTTCTGAATGCCAAGGAGTTGCACTGTTGAAAAACTTCATTATTGTTTCATGCGTTTTATATATGAGTTTGTTCTACAGAATAAAATGTCTGAGTGAGTGCTCGTCCAAGACTGGTGATTCCATAGTTTTTGCTGGGGGTTGTATCTTAAACCTATTCATCCAACCATCCATCCATCCATCTTCTCTGCAGTTTTCTCCTTCTTATGGTCATGGCTGATTGGGTGGCTGTTGGGAAATGCGGCATTGTGGATATTAGAGCTGACCATATTTACAAGCAGAGGATTCGTAGGTCACCAGTCCATCCCCAGATGAACAAAGAGAAACTGAAAATCAAACTCACCTTTACACCTCCAAGCATTTTTGGAGAAAATTAGCTTTAGGTGCGTGTGAACAGACACTGGAGAGCCTGCTCCCAAATGTACAGGCAGAACATGTGAGACAACCCAGTCTCAAAACCGGGACATTTTAACTGAGAGATAAGAATGCTCATCAGTTGCTCCATCAGCAGCCCCATGTTAAGCTAACAATTATTTTAACTTTGTCAAAGTTTATGTCAGCTCTGTTTGAAAGGGTTCCATTATTTTTTTTACAGGTTAGAAGTTGCTGAAACTCATCTTAGCTCACAGGATGGAGAGGACAGAGACAGGCTGTCATTTCATCTCAGAGTCAGTGCAAAGAGAGACAAGCAGACACAGAGAGATGCCTATGACATTGGAGGGAAAAAAATATGTCTAAGAAGTCTTTGGACTGTTGTGAGGAAGCTGGAGGTTCCTGAGTCAGAATGAAACTCCTGTCCTCTTCCTGTGAACCGATAATTATCACTGCACAGAGTTGCCCGATCTGACTCACTCCAGCCCAAATCTCAATCTCCGTAGATTAAGTAATGTCAAAATGTAACCACTCTTCTTTACATTATAAAGAACACGCCATGAACACACAACTGCACCGAATAAACAAAGACAAAAGGCAACACAGATTGGGGTCTGCTGGGGCAACTGCCAAAAAGTTATCCAATACTAACATGAAACATGAGCAAACAAACACCAAAATCCACCTTCCTGTAATTAAATTGATTATTAAAAATTATGCAGTTGCATGTATACACACAACACAGATATCAACCGATCAAATCAGCAAATGTAGTGAATTCGAGCCAGTGATAGGCAGTTTGTCCTCAAGTCTCCCAACCGGAGAGCACGGCACGCGGCTGCACAGCCGCGAGGAGTGGCCCGACGCCGGCGGACAGCCCGCTCGCTGGGACGCCGGGAGCGGTCGGCCGGCAGCGGATTACAGTCAAGTCGGCCCCACGCATCTTCCGTCACGCACTCACGCCACACATTGAAAACTGAAAAAAAAATTACCGGTAAATTTGTCTGGTGCGCTGCTGTGGAACCGGGAGGAATCAAACACAAGCCTGTCACAGACCTACCGGTGATTTTTTTTTCTCCAGTTTTCAATGTGTGGCGTGAGTGCGTGACAGAAGACGCGTGGGGCCGAGTTGGTCGGGGCGACCGGGGGTTGACTGGTTACCGTGCTGAGAACAGACTGCCTGCCGAAAAATGACTCCCCCCACGGGGGCGCGCATCGATTAGTGATAACATTGATTTTAACATATTTTTTAGCGTTACAGTAGCCTACAACTTTAGTTCAACCAGGATTTTCCATTGTTCATTTTATTATTATTTTTTATTCCTACAGTACACGGACATACAGGGGACAAAATACAAGAAAATGAAGGAAAGAGTTGTGTTAGCAGCAGCGACAGATAGTTGAATATTGGAGTTTTGGGGAAGTTATGGATGAGATGACTGCATTATTGTGTGTGTGTGTGTGTGTGTGTGTGTGTGTGTGTGTGTGTGTGTGTGTGTGTGTGTGTGTGTGTGTGTGTGTGTGTGTATGTGTGTGTGTGTGTGTGTGTGTGTGTGTGTGTGTGTGTGTGTGTGTGTGTGTGATAAATATAATTACATGTATCAGTAATAATAAAAATAATAATAACAATAATAATAAAGTAATCACACAATTATAAACTGAACGAAAACAAAAGGCCTGAGTATAATGAATGTCGAAGTGTTTTCCACTGAGCACATCACATCTCTCTTCACTAGTCACTTCACTACTAAGTCACTACTCTGGGCTGTGGAACAATGTCCCACCCACAGCTACATTTTGATGCCAAAATGTTCATTTTTGCTGCAAATGAATATCGGTTCAACATATCGGTTATCGGTTTCCATAAGTACAAATAATTGGCATCGGCATCGGCCCTAAAAAAGCCATATTGGTCGATCCTTAAAATAATGAGCCTCATTAAGTGTTAGAAATACACAGTTCAGTGGTGAGATGATGAGCTGATAATAAAAAAAATATTTCAGAGTAACAAACTTTTTCATGAGGAAATGGCTTAAGAAATATGCAATTCCAATAGTTACTCCTAATTACTATAAAAAAAAGTATAAGGTTTTCACTTTATAAAGTTAATGTTGTTAACGGGTCATATGACATTGGGCAAACCCTGGAGCAGGGGTGTCAAATATAAGGCCCGAAGGCCAAAACTGGCTCACAAGCGCCTCCAATCTGGCCCACCAAAACAAAAAAATATAAAAAATTTCAACAACAATATTGATTTCAAATATTTTCTTCAACAAATTTCTTAAGAGTCGTGGACACAACGCAGCACTGTCTGAGACCCAAGCTGAGATATCAGTGATGCTGCCAGGAAATCTTAGAAACCAGATTTGGCCTCAGAGCCTTGCTGCCAGGGCGAGTTTGTTAACAATGTGCACAATGCAGAAATTATGGAATAAGTTTCTGGGTCAGAAGGTATCATTAAAAATGGCTTTATGCTGACATTGTCATCATTTTCAGTTGTAATTGGTCATGTAAAAATAAAGACATCTTCATCACATATATTCTGCACCACAACAAAATAAACTTTAAAGGTTAAAATCAAAGGTTATCGTGGCACTATTTCACCGTTGCAGTCTACTCGAGGTGCGCGGCCCCTGAACGAAAATTTGTTTGCCCGAGAAACAGATTTAATGATACTGCACACAGTAATGATCGGAGTACATGCAGGGTTACAGCTCTGTAAAATAATCCAAAATCATTAACTCACCTCCACACAGTGCATTCAGGACAAGGAGAACCAGGGTCAGGGTGATTAAAATCCTCTTCCAGCTCCACGATTCCAGGTTAATCCACATTGTCATTTTGCTTCTGTCAGATTTTCTCCAGACGATGCAAAACGGAGTCACTTCAAATGCTGTGAGCTGTTGAAGACGAACTCAGGACACTGTGCTCCACCTGTAATCCTGAAACTTTATGTCAACTTCTGACAATCGCCTGTAACTTATCAGTTATGCATCAACATTTCTCTGTGACTATCACATTTAATCTAATGTGTCATCAATGATCAATCGCTGAACTGATTCTGTTGCTGATGTGGCGCCTCCCTGAACAAACCTTTCCTGCTTTGTTTTCATGGAACTGAAAGTACACTCACACCCTGTGCGTGGTTATTCTCAAAGCGCCAGATCTCAGGTGACGTCGAGGCACTCAGAGCAGGTGTGAAGGAGGCTGGGTTTGCACCAGAAGAAAGGGGCTATTGCCTAATCATTAACTATTATTTAAGTGTCAGTGACAGTTATGATATTTAACTTACACCTCTTGTGTGGTGAGGGTTTGTTAAACAGTGAAATTTCGGTTCTCTTGAAGTGAAGCTACAGTTGATTTGAATGTGGAATGAACTAAAGAGTCAATTTTATTTAGATTTTGGTTTAGAACAAACCAAATCCTCTTGATGTGTATAAAATGGAAAACAAACAACTTTTTGAATAGTATGTTTCCACTTGTCTTTGAGTTGTGTTTATTATTATTATTTAAATTACTTTTGATTCACCTTCTAGTTTTTTCTTTTTAATCAATCTTCACGCAAAGTCAACCCTCTTTGAAGCATTTTCATTGACCCCCATCTGCATGAAGGTTCATATATAAATGAAGTTTGATTCAATATGTACTGGAGCATCTTGAGAAATTACATTTCAATGGAAAAGTTTAGTTTTGAAAATCAAATTTCATTGACTTTACATCAAACAAAATGAAATATTATGAGCTTTGTGTTATCTATTTATTTAATCTTTAACCTGATAAATAAGGAAAATGCACATTTTATCTCAAATATTTGAATAAATCATGAAACGCCCCCTTCCTCAAGATATTTATTTATTATTTTTTTAAACTTCTAAAAGTTTATTATGTTGTATTTACATGTGTATGATGATGCATTTCATCTCTTCTGAAGTAACCTGGTTCAAGGCTCAGGGGCCTTTCTGTGTGGAGTTTGCATGTTCTCCCTGTGCATGTGTGGGTGTTCTCCTGGTACTGAAGATGTGTGGAGACATGTTGATCTTGTCAAATGTAGTCAGAAGTTATACTTCTATAAATCATAGGAGATCCAGTTTTGTCTGCTTCTTCTTGACTTGATGTTCAGTCCTGTATCTTTTTTTTTTTACTGGCTGTGGTAACTATCCGACTCTTAAAAAACATTGAAAAACATGTTAAGTTTGTCATGAAATGAATGAAAAGTTGTGCTATAAATAGTGTTCAACACAACCCCAGTAATGTTAATAGGCCAGTGCAATAATACTGAGAGGTCAGAGGCTGACGCAGTTAAAGACAAACATTTCCCTTGATCTCGAGAAACGTTCACCATGCCTGTGTTTGCTGATTAGAAAATCATTTCTGAAACTCCCTGATGCACACGACAAACTTTTCCTGGTCATGAAGGTGGACTGTAGTAAATTCATAACAAGTGTGACCATTAGGAGGAGGAGGAGTTGTATAAGATGACCAGAATTCAGTTTTATTCGACTTTCTGAAGGCGCTCCAGTTTTAGAGACGTGGATCTGAGTTCCAGATTTTTGTTGCATTACTATTGCAACAACACATCATCAGCAGGGTAAAACTAACTGTCTCAAGACGGTCTAAGCCCAGCTCACGTTCCCTATTGTGACTCAGATTCAGATTTTACAATCAGACTTTCTGAAGAACTCTTTCAGTGAAACTTCCTTCTGAGGTTATAAACCCTCCTCATGGTCACAGAGCAGCTTTCTCATGTTACTTGGAAGTGATTTATTGCTTACTTCGAACAGATGCATAAATTTGCTTGTTGCTGTCATATACAATGTTATTCGACACTCCCACACCAGTACAGAATTACGGAACAGAAAATGTGCACTTAGTTTGTGTTGTTTTTCAAAGAATAAAAGTATTCTTTCAAAGTGGTGTCTAAATTACAACCAGACCTTCAAAAACACCCTTTTATCATTGTTTAACAGCTCTTTTATTTTCTCTTTGCATATTTACATTCCACTTTTCCCCTCATTCCTTCTCCCAAATCCATCTGATATTTCTTGTTTGAAACCAAACCTCGTTTGTCCTTATCACATAACCGATGTTTCCCTCTGACTCATTTGATTTCCTTGTTTGCCATGGTCAGAAATGAACTTTTAATAAAACATTTCCAGTAATTCAAAATGGGATTTCAATCCACTGAACTAATTTTAAGACCAGCTTTAAACTGATATGGTCACTATTGATGATGAACTGTGATTCTGAAACTCAAGTTTTTGTATCTTTGTATTTATGTCTATTCAGAGTGATTCATGTGTTCATTCCTTCAGGTAATATGGCTTCATGCCAGTGACAGAAAGAAAAGAAATGTTCCCTCAAAGAGTCAATAAAACTATGAATTGGCACGTCGTGTTCATGCTTCATCCATGTTGGGTGATCCAAGGTTGATTCCTTTCATTATTGGTATTAAAAACTTCCATCAAGGTGTGTGCATTCACTGTCGTGCTGGTAGAGGGCCGGATTGTGAAAAAACCAACCCGGACATTCTGATGATGACTGGACCTCTCTAAAATGTAATCAGTAACTTATTCTAATTACTTCAATTAAAAAGTAATGTACCAGATTACTTTTAGTTACTTTTAGATTACTTCACCAGCAAACATAAAAAATAAAGACAAATACACTGTGTCATCCTCACAGTTTATTGACAACTCTAAACACTAATAAATGCTCTGAGTGTTCTGAACTCTGCTGAACTCTGTGTTCAGTCCCAATTAATACCAACAACATGACCTTTAACCTCTAAACCTACTGAGAATCTGACTTTGTTTCTTTCTGACTCAGGATCAGAACCATCAGTTCAGACTGTGTTCCTCTAGTAGTTCTACAGTCCAGCAGCAGCACCAGGTGCCGCATTGACAGTGTTAAGAGACATTATATACTTATTATATTACATACTCAATCTGCTGTGTAGCTGTACCGCTGTAGTGAGGAGCAGTGTTTTGTGTTCAGGTCAGCCACGCAAAGTATTTTTTCAAGAGTTCGGAATTAATTTATTGCTCAGTGACAGAAGGTAACATGCAGTCGCCAATAAATCCTCAATACAGACTGAAGATATTGCTTCCATCAGATTCTTCTGAGTTCAGCCTGGTGAGGCTGTGGTTCTCAGCAGCAGGTTACTGACAGGTTAGCAGGGTAATAACACTTTAGCTTCACTGGGAGTTCAGGTGTGTTTCATACCTGTAGATGTGTCCTCAGGTTTTAGTAGTTACTGGATGTAACTCCAGTTCTACGAGTAAGTGCGTGCCCGCCTACGGGCTTCGCTAGTGGCACACCTCCAATCTCTGTTCAATCCACTGAGACTATACAAAGCTCGACGCACCAATCCCCCGCACACGATGGCGCAGCGCCACGCCCCACACCGAGGGTACATAACCTTGGAAGGCACTAAGCAAACCCTTCTTCTGACGTAGCAAAAACAAGGGAAGCAGACAGCTGGGCCAGCAGGTAGGCGGGCACGCACTTACTCGTAGAACTGGAGTTACATCCAGTAACTACTAATTCTACTTCGTAAGTGCTTCGCCCGCCTACGGGCTTCGCTAGTGGTACTCACCAAGGCGAAGGCCGTAGGTCGATGAATGTACTCCCAGCTGGCCTGCTGACGAGATTGGTGCGTAAGACGGAAGTAAACAAACTGTACGTCCAGAATGGCCGTAGAACTCCCGAAGGACGAGGCGGCACCTAGCGACAAAGCGCGGCCCATGACGTACAAAGCATCGCCACAGCGACACACACACACGCCGGCCGGGAAACCACAGCGGCAGGCGGTGAAGGGGGGGACCCCTGGCCCTCGTTCCACACACGGGGAGCGGCAGCGAACCCAAAAACGGCAAGCGGCAGAACTCCTGCTCCCGCAACACCGTAAACAACATCCGCAGACCGCGGCAGAGCCGAGCGGCAGGCGGGGAATCCCTGGTCCGCGACCCCACTCAGGACGTGGCAGCCAGGCCAGAAGGACCGAAACGGTTAGACGACCGAACTCCTGTTCTTGCCGAAAACCGACATGGCCACAGAGTCAGTGCACATATCCAACAGATACGAACACACGAAGGTGGACGCAGAGGCCCAGGAGGCAGCCTGGCAGATATCACTCACCGTGACCCCTCTGCACACGTGTGGAATGGGCACGAATCATTGCCGGTGGCGAGAGATTCTGTGCCTCGTAGGCAGCTGCAATAGCGCCCCCCACCCAGTGGGCGAAACTCTGAGAGGTCAGCGGGGAACCACGCCCCCGGGCACCAAACCTCACAAACAGCTGGTCCGTGGTGTGAAAGCCAGCTGTGCGCTGGACATAAAGACGCAGAGCCCTGACCGGGCACAGTAACCGCAGCCGTGGGTCGTCCCCAGACGAGCCAGGCATGGAGTCAAGTGTCCTGATCCGGATCACTCGTGACCGGAAGTCCAAAGTGATCACCTTGGGATGAAAGGCCGGGTTAGGCCAGAGGTGCACGAGTCCCCCATCCTCGCTGAACACCATACAGGATGGGTGGACTGACAAAGCGCAGAGATCTCCAACTCTCTTGGCGGATGCTAGTGCCAACAAGATGGTGGCCTTAAAGGAGAGAAAGCGGTCCTCCGCCTGCTCCAAAGGCTCGAAAGGAGGTCCCTTAAGTGGAGGTCCACATGGTGAGACCACCACGGAGAGACCACATGCCTGGGGGGCGGTTGCAACCGACACGCCCCACGCAGAAACCGCTTCACAAGCGGGTGGCTGCGTGCAGAAAAGCGGCCAAAGCCGCCGTGGCCCGCTGCGATGGCCGATGCAAACACCGCCAGGGTGGATGCAGCGCAACCGCTGTCCAGCAGGGCCTGGAGGAACTCCAAAACTCCACCAATGGCGCAGGAGACCAGGTCCAAGCCCCTCTCCGAGCACCATGACGTGAAGAGCTTCCACCGAGAGAGATGCATCGGTGAACACTTCGACGTGATGTGACACGCAGCCCAGGGGAACTCCTTGCATTAGGAGAGCAGGATCCATCCAATAAAGGAGATCCTGGCATGCTTGGGGCGGGATCGGGACCCGTTTGCATCCGTCCCGCTTCCCCACGCAGCGGAGGCGTGCAAACCACCGTTGCAGCCTGCGCATGTGTAGAAGGCCCAGCCGGACCACTGGGTGGGCCGCGGCCATTAAACCCAGGACGGTCCTGATCAGACGAACCCCGACCAGGGGTGCGGTCACTGCAGACCTCAGGGTCGAGAGAAGGGAGATCCGTCTCTCTGAGAGACGGGCAGTCATAGAGCGCGAGTCCAGCTCCAACCCCAGATAAGCCATGCTCTGAGCTGGTGTGAGCGCGCTCTTGTGTCGGTTCACCATGAACCCCAGGAGCTCGATGTGGTGCAGGACCTGGGTCGTGTGCAGCACAGCCTCCTGATGAGAGGACACCAGTATGAGCCAGTCGTCGATGTACGTGAGGATCCTCAGACCACGACGATGGAGGGGCTCCAACGCTGCTTTGACACACTTGGTAAAGGTGCGAGGGGCGAGAGAAGTCCCTCCTCTCCCCCGTGTTAGCATGATCGAAAAGTGCAAAACTCAGCTGGACTCTTCTCCTTCCCTCCTCCCGCTCTGCGATAAGGCGGCTGAGGATGGTGAGCGGAATGCGCACGGAACCGCCTCTTCATTGGCGCTTCCTTCGCGCTCTGGCCGCAATGCGGCTGCGGACGCGAGGCATAGCAGCGCGCTGGAGCCGCTAGCTTTCCTGCTGTGTGCGTCACGCAAGCGGTGCGGTGCTGATGTCTTTTCAGCACCCCGCAAATGCTCCAGGCTGCACTCTCCACCGGCTTCGGCTTGAATGAGCATTTCGAAGCGTCAGAGCGACGGCTCCGTCCCGGCCCGGCTCCCCGCCGAGGGAGCGCTGCCGGGAGCGCTGCCGGGAGCAACATGAATAAGGCCGGGATCGGGACGCTTTACAGCGGACACCCGGGCCAGCGTGAGTCCGCCGCTTGGCGGAGAAACTCCGCTGGGAGCGGCACGAGTGGCGCCGGGGCTGGGGCGCTGCATGTCGGCAGCCCGAGGCGTAACCGCACCGCCGCTCTGACGCCTCGTCATGCTAACACGAGCGGAGGCCGGCGGACAATCGACGCTGAGAGCGCTATGGGTGCAGCCGGGGCCGGGATTCCCCTCGGCGGGGAGCCGGGCCGGGACGGAGCCGTCGCTCTGACGCTTCGAAATGCTCACTCAAGCCGAAGCCGGTGGAGAGTGCAGCCTGGAGCATTTGCGGGGTGCTGAAAAGACATCAGCACCGCACCGCTTGCGTGACGCACACAGCGGGAAAGCTAGCGGCTCCAGCGCGCTGCTATGCCTCGCGTCTGCAGCCGCATTGCGGCCAGAGCGCGAAGGAGCGCCGATGAAGAGGCAGTTCCGTGCGCATTCCGCTCAACATCCTCAGCCGCCTTATCGCAGAGCGGGAGGAGGGAGGGAGAAGAGTCCAGCTGGGTTTTGCACTTTTCGATCATGCTAACACGGGGGAGAGGAGGGACTGCTGCTCTTTGGAAGATATAACGGGCCTGACGGCCTTTATTTGCATGTTTGCTGGCAGGTGCGGGTCTCGGGAGCGCGGGACCGTCTGGGCTGATCGGCGCCCCGGGAGGATCGGCGGGAAGACGGTCCGGTCTGTCCAGGTGCCGGGGTGCTCCAAGGGGCTGGACGCCGCTGGTCCGCGGAGCGATGGCAGCTCACGGCGGGGCTGGAGGTGTGGGGCGAGCTGCTGCGAGCCTCGTGCTGCTGCCTCCAGGCGCTCGATGATCACCTGTATATCGGGCCCAAAAAGAGAAGAGGTGGACAGGGGGTGTCCCAGGACGCCCCGCTGGTCCCGCTCAGATAAGGAAGACAGACCAAGCCACAGGTGACTCATGGCGAGCTGTGCATTGGCCATGACGCGGCCTCCACTGACGGCGATGGCTCTGCACATACGCATCAGGACTTCGGCCGTATTTTGGACTTCCACGATGTCTTCGGGGGAAAGCTGGGACTTCTCGTGGCAAATCTTGCCCACAGAGCCCAGGAGGAAGGTCATGTTATTGGCTAGGGCGAACGTCAGGTTGCCGCTAGCGTAGCCACGATCCAGGAAGCTCGCCATGCGCCTGTCCCTTTCCGACGGCAGCACGGGCTTTCCGTCGGGCCAGGCGGAGGATCAGGGGAGGAGGCACAGCCGAACGGAGTCCTCAATGGCAGGCACTCCGGAGACCGAAGGCCAGCCCTCCACACAAGAATACTCTCGGTAGCCCTTCACCGTACCCTTGGCGGCAAGTGGCGTACCCCAGTCCCGCTGCACGTGAGCTTGAAACGACGGCACGGCGGGACATAGCACCGCAGTCCGGGACTGAGCCTGTGACTGGGTTGCTAGCCCGAGTGCAAAATCACGCTGCACTGGCTCCGGAGGCTGCGGCGGCAGCGCGAGGCCGGTGCGCTCTGCGGCTGAAGTAAAGAGCCCCGCGAGATACTCCACAGGCTCGCGGAGGGGACGGGATGCGGTGGAGGCGGAGTCGAACCGAGTCGAACTCCGTGACACCGACACGCTGCTGCTGACGCTGCCACGGATCTCGGCCCAGTCGTAGGCGGCGGCGGCGGCGGGGGCAGCGTTCTCCTCAGCGTCATCCTCACCAGCAGGAACCGGGGAGGTTGCGCCCATGAAGGCTGCTCGCCGTTGGCTCTCTTCGGGTGGCAGCGCGAGGCAGGCCGGGCAGGAGGTCCGCTGGCGGTGATGCTGCCAGCCAAGGCAGAGGAAGCAGAGCTCGTGACAGTCCTGCACGATGAGCGGGATGCCGCAGGAGCGGCAGGAGAACGGCCCGACGCCCAATGGCGACTGGTCCCGGGCCGGCGAATCCATTCTAGTCGAATCTTGATCCGGAAAAAAGAGGCTTCTAAGTCTCATGGAGATGTTGAGAAAGAAGAAGGGTTTGCTTGACGCCTTCCGAGGTTATGTACCCTTGGTGTGGGGCGTGGTGCTGCGCCATCGCGTGCAGGGGATTGGTGCGTCGAGCTTTGTATAGTCTCAGTGGATTGGACAGAGATTGGAGGTGTGCCACTGGCGAAGCCCGTAGGCGGGCTAAGCACTTACGAAGTAGAATGATGAGTTCCTGGATGTTGAGAGCATTTTCACAGCTGGAGGCAGGATTTACATTGTAGCCTACAGAGAAGTTCTGGCCTCTTCTGACTGAAATACAAAATGTCTACGTTTCCAGCCAAAGAATGAGTTTCTCTCCCTGGGAGCAGCCATGATTCCAGCAGCAGGTTGGTAAAATTCATGGCAGCGCCGGTTGTTTGATTGACGGTTAAACATATCAGTAGAGCGGGAGGCTCCTTCAAGACAGCGGTCGATGCGGTGTCTATCATTTATATATATACGGTGTCTATTGTTTATAGATCTACGATGTGGCGGTTTGTGCCGTAAAGTGCTGTAAAGTGTCGTAAAGTGTCACAATGTCTGTGTACTGCGCGGATGTGTGTTGTTGCCGCTAGATTCCGTCTGATTTTCAAAAGTAATCCCGCTCAGTAATCTGTGTTTTTATCAGAAGTACCTGTAACGAGATTACATATTTTTTGCGTGTACTGTAATGGATTACAGTTACAATTTTTTTGTATGCTGATTACGTAATGCCGTTACATGTAATCCGTTACTCCCCAACCCTGTGCATAAGGCACAGTTTCAGTTTTCTACACAAGAAAAGACATGGTGATGATTCATTGGATACCAGAGAGAACTCTGTTAAACATCATGGAAATTAATGTTGAATTAATTTTTGTTTGATTCCTTTTTATTGTCTGTAACTCAGTATATTCTGCACTGGTGAAACATTAAACTGAACACTTTGATGCCATCTAGTGATCAACAGCTGTAATAAGTATCATAAATAGAGGACAATGATCTGCAGTCTGTAGTGGTTAGCACGCTCGCCTCACTGACAGATTGTCCTCAGTTTGAGTCGAACTTAACCTCCTGTTTCCTAAAGTTGAAAAAAAAGAAGAAAAAAAAAACTAAACAAGGTGAACCAAGGTAACCCGTTGGTGTAAATGTGATGGTGCAACCATCCCTGGGATCTGCTGCCACACATCATGACTCAGTAAGATGAAGCTAAATGCTTGTAGAAGATGGGTGGATAGACTTTGTACATGAGCCCATCAGACAAAAAATAAAATTAAAGTTCACTATGTTTTTCTCTGATTTTACAATAAATGTGCTCAATCACTCCATGACCAGTGCAGCACCAAGACAGGTGATCAGTTTTCTTAGCTGAGCCTTGCCCCCTCCACCGAATAAAGGAAAAGTTCAATATCTTCAAATAGAATTGATCTGAAACTTAAAGATGTCTTATTTAACATTAGCCATTTTCTGAAACGTTTCAAGGGAGAGACAAGAGGTCGAAAATGAATAAATACAGATGGAATAATTTAACAAGCCTCAGGCTAGAGTTTCAGGAAGTTACAGAATTAAATACCAGTGTATTTTATGAGCTGGGCTGTGAAAGAGCAGCATACTGCATGTTGTACTGACTCTCAACACAGCTCTGACTCCATCATAGGTCATTAAATCTCTGCATTACAGTAAGTTTTACTCCTGGATCATGCATTTGTAGATTTATATCCCAGGCACAACTGTTGGGAGAAAAACAGTGCCGTTAGTGTAATCTTACATATTAATGACAAGTCACTGAGCTGTGATTCCTGTTTTGTTCACTTGTTTGCTTCTTCATAGAAGACCCACCACGATCCACTTCAGAGGAAACTACCGCAGGATCGGTATGTTTCCTGCTGTTTCTGTATTATCCCTCTATAAAAGCTGCTGTGAACACTTAAAAATGCAGGAAAAAAATAAATGACTGAGTCTGAGTGAGCAAGTTGATTGTTTAATGAGGTTGCAGGTTGTTAAGTTAAAGGTAATATAAATAAAGTCACAGCAAAAATCTTCATTACAGTTTATAGCACGGTTCAAAGATCACATGATTTGTAGTTTTGTTCATTGGTAGCATTTTAAAGTGTTGAAAACAGGAGTTGTCTCTGAAGTCTTCAGCTGGGTTTGATGTTGAAAAGCTCTGGACGTTTTGTTCTCACCTGAAGAAACACATAAAGAATGGAAAAGTCATTGCAGCATTTGGACTAATTTATTATGCCACATTTAATCATATTTGTACACCGGAACGGTTGAGATGTTGTGATTGTTTAAATTTTATTTGGTCAAATGTGGATCACTGCACCAGGAGACAACAGTACCGGCAGTCCGGTGTCAACATTTTGAAGTTATGGCCTGAATCCTTTTGATGAGTAACTGCCTGCGACTCCATAATTCGGTTCTCCTTGGGGGGAAAAAAGATATGAAAATGTTAGTGTTATATTCTTTGCTGAATATTGAAATATATATCTGTGACCATGAAGAAACAGGCACCTTTATTGGTGAAGTCAAAGAAGTCTTCCTCAAAATCAAACAGTTGCTTATCATAGGAGTCGCTTCTCCTGAAATAGGTCAGAAGGTCATTTCTTTATGGTGTGACGAAGGAAGGCGTCCATTTATCTTTCCAACCAAATGTTCTTATACCTTCTTTTCACAATGATGACAATGATAACGATGATGATGATCAAGAGCAGGAGTGCGCCCGCCAGTGATCCAAACAGCGCCCCATAGAATCCTGGACCTCGTCGGAAAAGCTCACATCTTGGACCATAATACTGCTCGAAGTTGTTTTGATAGCAACTAAATAAAAAAAATTTCATCATATTGATTTGAAATGACACAGTGAGAATATGCAGTGCACAGGTGTAATCCTATGGCATCAGGAAATGGAATAGCTTACTCGCAGATTGGCCCGTCGTCGATATGATTGTGACAGTCTCCATGCCGATTGCAGTAATCAGGGATGGTTTTGCAAGGTCCCACACACTGCCACTGACTGTTGATTATCTCAGCCGTGTAGTTAGCAAACTCGCAGTTCACGTAAGGTTCCAGGTTACTGATATCTGATCGATTGAAGCAAAAAAAAATCAATGTTTGTACCGTCACACAAATAGAAATGTTTTGAATAATACCAAATGAAAAAAATCAGACAGGGAGCTGGTTGCTTGCTTACTTACTTGCAATTGGAGGGGCCTGGAAGGTGACTTGATTGAGCTGGATGCTTTCATTACCAAACGCCTGTGAAATCTTGATGAGGTTGGCAGTGTCATTCAGAATGACAGTCAGGACTTCTTCAAGCTGAGTGTTGATGAACTGGATGTGACTGTCATTGTTTGGATATTTGTAAACTGCCACGCTGTCTGCGACAACAGATCCTGGTCTGTACAAGGAATGGAGGAATATTTCACAAGATCAAATCAAATCAAACTTTATTTGTAGAGCACTTTTCCATATTTATAAAAACAACGCAAAGTGCTGAACAGTAAAAACAGTCATAAAAACAAAAGAATAAAAATCGCACCATCAATAAATATACACCACACACACACACACACACACACACACACACACACACTCTCTGAATTATTTGCACACAGCAGAGGAGACATGGCATGGCACTAAGCATCATGGGAAAACACTACCAGTGGGGCCGTTCACACCAGGAGAAGGCGAAGGTCATTAATTTTGGGGCCCCAGCGCTCGACCCCTGACCCCGCCAGACCAAGGGGAACCCACACACCGAAGTGTAGAGGCCCCCAGGCCAGCCAGGACCAGAGGACTTGAGCGCAGTGACCCCAGCAGAGGACCAGGACCAACTCCTGGTGTGAAGGACCCCCCTCAGGAAACATTGGAGTTAAAACGGCTAAAGACATAAAAAGACATGATACAAAGTTAATAGTAAGATAAGACAATAAAGTAAAAAATTAAAATAAATTAGAAGTACATAATAAAAATAGAACGAATAAATAGGATAAATACATTAAAGGGACTTAAGGCAAGATTTGTGAAAAACTACACATGCATTTCCACTTTATTCAATGCTAATGGATCGTGAAGCATTAAAAACCTAAAATAACAGGCCAATCCGCGTATCTGTCTGTTGCCTTATTCAGGCTGTGTGCCAAATAATTTGTTGCTGTTCGGGGTCCAAATTTCCCGCGCAATCGTGGGGATGTGACGTAAATTGACGCTGTATGCACGTTGCCGAACAGGAAGAACATGGCCGCCGTGGACACGGACTCAAACACTGCTGGGATCAGGGGCGGGCAGTGTTGCCAACTTGGTGACTTTCTCGCTAAATCTGGCAACTTTCCAAAGCCTCTTTTCGACTTTTTTTTGTCAAAAGTAACTAGCGACAAATTTAGCGGCTTTTTCTGTTGCTCTGGAGACGTGACAGGACGTCTCCGCTGTCCTTAGCAAGCAGCGGGTGCTGCGTGAGCCCCTCCCCCGTCCCAAAGCACTCACAGGTGGCCAGTTTCAGCAGCGCTCCCTGCTGAGTTGGGGCCGATTGGGGAAACGGCCCGGAGCTGCTCCACGGCGGCGATGGGAGAGCTCCAGCAGCCGCGGCCTGCTTCACGCGCCTCCATGGTTATGCGGCGGGTCCCCGCGCGCTCCGCGGCCGGCACAGAGCGCGTCTCCGCCCGGGAGCGGAGATCCGGAGCTGCCGCACCGCGGCTTGCTCCACGGAGGCGCGTGAAGCAGGCCACGGCTTCCACGGGCCGAGTGGAGCTGCCCCACGGAGGCTGACGGGAGAGCTCCGGATCTCTGCTCCCGGGCGGAGACGCGCTCCGTGCCGGCCGCGGAGCGCGCGGGGACCCACCGCATAACCACGGAGGCGGAGAGGAGCTCCGCGACGGATTTAAAAATGAATCGTTAGATTAATCATTGCATCGAAGAACTGTTTCCTAGATTAATCGATTACAAAAGTAATCGTTTAACGCAGCCCTATTATCAGCGTTATCTCGTGAGTCAAAAAAATAAATTAAAAAAAATAAAAATATGACCGAAGCAGGGCAGGCACCCGAATAAATATTGGATATGTGTTTGATTCATGGAGGAAACTTCAGCTGCATTTGGGAGTGAAAATGGATGCTTACAAAAATCACATAAAAAATCACGCTGTGGTCCTACAGTAATCCGCGACGTAGTAAACAGCATGAGCATCCCTGGTGCAGCGCTGTGAAGACGGACATTCTGTAAAATGTTTGTGCGCGCTCCCGTGCCGCCTTGGCTGGTGGCTGCAGTTCCCCGCAACACCTATCGCGGCAGCACTGAGGTAAATTTTGAAAAGTTGCCTTAAGTCCCTTTAAATTAAAAATGATAATAAAAAATAAAAATGATGGAGATAAGAACTATAAAAGGTTAGTTAAAAGCCAGATTAAAAAGGTGTGTTTTTTACCTCCCTTTAAAAATATCAACAGTCTCTGCGGTCCTGATGTTCTCCGGCAGGCTGTTCCACAGGCGGGGGCCATAATGGCTAAAAGCCGCCTCGCCATGGGTCTTTGTTCTAGCTTTGGGAACACACAATAAAGCACTGCCAGAGGACCTCAGGGCCCCGAGGGTCGATACGGGAAAAACAGATCGGCTAAATAAGAAGGCGCAAGGCCATTAAGACATTTATAAACTAATAAGAGAACTTTAAAATCGATCCTGAAGCGGACCGGGAGCCAATGCAGCGACTGTAAAACCGGTGTAATGTGGGGCCGCCCCCTGGTCCTTGTCAGCACGTGAGCGGCTGAGTTTTGTAATAACTGTAGGTTTGAAATGTTCTTTTTGGAAAGACCAGAGAGCAAGGCATTACAATAATCTAATCTACAGGAGATAAAAGCATGCATTAGCACCTCTGTACTGGCCTGAGAGACAAACGGGCAGACTCTGGCTATATTCTTAAGTTGATAAAATCCAATCTTAGTTATGTTTTTAATGTGTGGAATAAAACTTAGCTCAGAGTCAAAAATCACGCCCAGGTTCTTAACTGATTGTGCTGGTTTAAAATCTAATAATTTTGTTAAAATTTTCTCTCTCTGACCTTCGGGACCGATAACTAAAACCTCAGTCTTGTCCTGGTTGAGCTGCAGGAAATTCACTGCCATCCATGACTTGATGTCTGAAATACAGTTAAAAAGGGTTTCTATTGGCCCTGAGTCATCAGGAGACACGGCGATGCACAGCTGAGTATCGTCAGCGTAACTATGGAAACTAATGCCGTGTCTCCTGATGACATCCCCATGTGGAAGCATGTAGAGATTAAAAAGTATGGGACCTAAAATTGAACCTTGGGGAACCCCACACCTAATTTCATGGGTTCCTGAGGAACAAGTATCCATACTTACATAAAAACATCGATCTGTGAGATAAGAACTGAACCAGTTAAGAACAGTACCAGAGAGGCGCACCAGGTGACTCAATCTATTTATTAAAATGCAATGGTCTACTGTGTCAAAGGCGGCTCTGAGGTCCAGCAGAACCAACACTGTGAGCTTTTTATTATCTAAATTCCACCTGATATCATTTAAAATCTTTAAAAGGGCCATCTCGGTACTGTGGTTCACTCTAAAACCAGACTGATGTCTTTCTAAAATGTTATTAACCATTAAAAAGTCACTGACTTGGTTAAAAATTAGTCTTTCCAAAACGTTACTTAAAAATGGTAAGTTGGATACCGGTCTGGAGTTATTAAGAACATTGGGGTCTAAATTGCTCTTCTTCAGAAGGTGTTTCACCACCGCCGTTTTAAAGGCAGTGGGGAAAACATCCGTCTGAAGAGATGGAAATAGCTTATTTATTTTTTATGTTAACAGTTGGGGATTACTTACAACAACTTCTTGACCTTGACTGTTTCATAGGTTTGTGGGTCTGCTTGTTTGCAAAGAGTGCCAAGCTACAACACAAAGCAGATGAAATAAAAATATAGTTATGGTCAAAAAGTAAGTTTAGAACATTCAATGAAAACATGACAAATGACAGAAAAATTATTGTCATCATGTGACTCTATTTTCGATATCACAATATGTTATCAAGTCAAGAGAAAGGCAAATGCACAGAAAATAAATTTGAAAAAATCGTACATGAAAATAATAGATTTCATTACCTGCTCTTCCAATTTAGCGATGAACTCTAAAGATTCTGCTGAACTCATGTTATTAAATGCATCCACATAAGTGACGTTGATTATCAGAGTAACATTTGCTTGTCGAGTCGGGATTGCCCCTGTGTCTGTAAAAAAGTGTCATACAATTTTGTCATGATATTACAATAAATGTAGGCTGTATAACTAAAAGGGCTGGTAGTATAATGTTCATACATAAAGAAACACACAATTCTAATAATAAGTAACTTTCTG
This sequence comes from Salarias fasciatus, assembly GCF_902148845.1. Classification (NCBI taxonomy): domain Eukaryota; kingdom Metazoa; phylum Chordata; class Actinopteri; order Blenniiformes; family Blenniidae; genus Salarias; species Salarias fasciatus. The sequence goes on from NC_043749.1 coordinate 25,670,949, forward strand.
CTGCCTTCAAAGCTCAATGAAATAAGAACTTGCATAAGTCTCACCAATGATGATAGAGGTGTCATTTACTCCAAGAACGCATTCGTCTCCAAAGACGAATTCTTGACACTGACACTGGCAGGCTCCAAGTGTCACATTAAATATGCACAGTAATCCATTACACTGACAGTCTGTACACTGGGGGGTTGGAGATTGCGTTGTCACAATGGTAGTAGCATTGGAGTCTGGGATGATGGTAGTTGTTGATTGGATGGTGACCGATGCTGTCGGTGCAACTGTATTGACTGATGTAGACAGGGCCTGGTTGGTTGTCAGAGGTCTGGTATTGGGATCATTTGTTGACTTTATGGTTGGTTCTGCTGTATTGTTACTACTGGAGGAAGGCTGAGACATGGTTCCAGGATATGTTGGAGTTGAAATTTTACCAGCAGAAGTTGATGAATTGGGACTGGCAGGTGTTAAAAGACTAGTGACTGCAGAATTTGAAGAAGGTGACACAGCCTCAGTTGTCTCTGGCGTGAATGTAGAGGCAACAGTGGTCAAGGGTGCTGTGCTTTCTGTGAAACTGGTTGTATCCAACAGAGTCGTGGAGGTTGCTGAGGATTGATCAGCTGTCGTGACAGTGAATGCTGGCTGTGTTGACTGAGGTATTTCTGTGGGTGTAACCATAGTTTCATAGGACGATTGAAGCTCTGTGGTGAAAGATGTTGATGATGCTGATGTTTGCTGGCTCGCTGTTGATGTCTCTGTCTGACCGATAGATGTCAGTGTTGTTCCCGTGTTGAGTGCAGTAGATGTTTGAGGAACCGTGGTCGTCTCAGTCTGAAATGTAGAGCCAGCAGTTGATGGACCTTCTGTGCTTTCTGTGAAAGTGGTTGTTTCTGAAAGAGTTGTGGAAGTCAATGAGGCTTGGTCAGCTGTCGTCAATGTGGATGTTGACTGTGTTGACTGGGGTGTTTCTGTGGGAGTCACCAAAGACTCAGTGGAAGATTGTAGCTCTGTGGAGACGGATGTTGTTGATGCTGATGTTTGCTGGCTTGCTGTTGATTTCTCTGTCTGATCTGTAGATATCAGTGTTGTTCCTGTGTTGGGCGCAGTTGATGTTTGCAGCGCCTCAGTCGTCTCAGGCGTGAATGCAGAGGCAGCAGAGATCAGGGATTCTGTGCTTTCTGTGAAAGTGGTTGTGTCCACCGGAATTGTGGAGGACGAGGAGGATTGTTCAGGTGTTGTGACAGTGGATGCTGGTTGTGTTGACTGAGATGTTTCCGTGGGGGTCACAAGAGTTTCAGTGGATGATTGAAGCTCTGTGGAGAAGGACGTCATTGATGCTGATGTTTGCTGGCTCGCTGTTGATGTCTCTGTCTGACCGATAGATGTCAGTGTTGTTCCCGTGTTGAGTGCAGTAGATGTTTGAGGAACCGTGGTCATCTGAGTCTGAAATGTAGAGCCAGCAGTTGATGGACCTTCTGTGCTTTCTGTGAAAGTGGTTGTTTCTGAAAGAGTTGTGGAAGTCAATGAGGCTTGGTCAGCTGTCGTCAATGTGGATGTTGACTGTGTTGACTGAGATGTTTCCTTGGGGGTCACCAGAGACTCAGTGGAAGATTGTAGCTCTGTGGAGACGGATGTTGTTGATGCTGATGTTTGCTGGCTTGCCGTTGATTTCTCTGTCTGACCGGTAGACATCAGTGTTGTTTCTGTGTTGGGCGCAGTTAATGTTTGCAGCGCCTCAGTCGTCTCAGGCGTGAATGCAGAGGCAGCAGAGATCAGGGATTCTGTGCTTTCTGTGAAAGTGGTTGTGTCCACCGGAATTGTGGAGGACGAGGAGGATTGTTCAGGTGTTGTGACAGTGGATGCTGGTTGTGTTGACTGAGATGTTTCCGTGGGGGTCACAAGAGTTTCAGTGGATGATTGAAGCTCTGTGGAGAAGGACGTCATTGATGCTGATGTTTGCTGGCTCGCTGTTGATGTCTCTGTCTGACCGATAGATGTCAGTGTTGTTCCCGTGTTGAGTGCAGTAGATGTTTGAGGAACCGTGGTCATCTGAGTCTGAAATGTAGAGCCAGCAGTTGATGGACCTTCTGTGCTTTCTGTGAAAGTGGTTGTTTCTGAAAGAGTTGTGGAAGTCAATGAGGCTTGGTCAGCTGTCGTCAATGTGGATGTTGACTGTGTTGACTGGGGTGTTTCTGTGGGAGTCACCAAAGACTCAGTGGAAGATTGTAGCTCTGTGGAGACGGATGTTGTTGATGCTGATGTTTGCTGGCTTGCCGTTGATTTCTCTGTCTGATCTGTAGATATCAGTGTTGTTCCTGTGTTGGGCGCAGTTGATGTTTGCAGCGCCTCAGTCGTCTCAGGCGTGAATGCAGAGGCAGCAGAGATCAGGGATTCTGTGCTTTCTGTGAAAGTGGTTGTGTCCACCGGAATTGTGGAGGACGAGGAGAATTGTTCAGGTGTTGTGATAGTGGATGCTGGTTGTGTTGACTGAGATGTTTCCGTGGGGGTCACCAGAGTTTCAGTGGAAGATTGAAGCTCTGTGGAGAAGGACGTCATTGATGCTGATGTTTGCTGGCTCGCTGTTGATGTCTCTGTCTGACCGATAGATGTCAGTGTTGTTCCCGTGTTGAGTGCAGTAGATGTTTGAGGAACCTTGGTCATCTCAGTCTGAAATGTCGAGCCAGCAGGTGATGGACCTTCTGTGCTTTCTGTGAAAGTGGTTGTTTCTGAAAGAGTTGTGGACGTCAATGAGGCTTGGTCAGCTGTCGTCAATGTGGATGTTGACTGTGTTGACTGGGGTGTTTCTGTGGGAGTCACCAAAGACTCAGTGGAAGATTGTAGCTCTGTGGAGACGGATGTTGTTGATGCTGATGTTTGCTGGCTTGCCGTTGATTTCTCTGTCTGATCTGTAGATATCAGTGTTGTTCCTGTGTTGGGAGCAGTTGATGTTTTTGGTGCCTCAGTCGTCTCAGGCGTGAATGTAGAGGCAGCAGTGGTCAGGGATTCTGTGCTATCTGTGAAACTGGTTGTGTCCAACAGAATTGTGGAGGACGAGGAGGATTGTTCAGGTGTTGTGACAGTGGATGCTGGTTGTGTTGAATGAGATGTTTCCGTTGGGGTCACCAGAGTTTCAGTGGAAGATTGAAGCTCTGTGGAGAAGGACGTCATTGATGCTGATGTTTGCTGGCTCGCTGTTGATGTCTCTGTCTGACCGATAGATGTCAGTGTTGTTCCCGTGTTGAGTGCAGTAGATGTTTGAGGAACCGTGGTCGTCTCAGTCTGGAATGTAGAGCCAGCAGTTGATGGACCTTCTGTGCTTTCTGTGAAAGTGGTTGTTTCTGAAAGAGTTGTGGAAGTCAATGAGGCTTGGTCAGCTGTCGTCAATGTGGATGTTGACTGTATTGACTGAGATGTTTCCGTGGGGGTCACCAGAGACTCAGTGGAAGATTGTAGCTCTGTGGAGACGGATGTTGTCGATGCTGATGTTTGCTGGCTTGCCGTTGATTTCTCTGTCTGACCGATCGACGTCAGTGTTGTTCCTGTGGTGGTCGCAGTTGATGCTTGAGGAACCTTACTCGTCTGAGGCGTAAATGTAGAGGAAGCAGTTGTTCGGCGTTCTGTGCTTTCTGTCATTGTGGTTGTGACTGACGTTGATTCCATTGATTTTGTTGTCCTTGCCGTCTCAATCGAAATCGCGTCTGTTTCAGTAGATGAAGACAGCACTGCTTCTGTGGTTCCCCAGCTGGTTGGTTGACTCTTAGTCGTGCTGGTACTCACTACATAACCACTTTATCAAAAAAATTGAATAGATTCAGAGAAGTATAATTACATGAAATGTATTTGTAATACAGTTGACAATGACAAACAATGTATTTATCATTTAATATTCATCCTTTGTCTCACCTGCAGACTGGTCCTTTGTAAATGTCATTTTGGCATTCCCCTTTTTGATAGCAGTAGTCAGGGTTTGTTTTGCAAGGTCCTACACACTGCCACTGACCATTGGCTATTTCAGCGGTGTAGTTTGCAAACCCAGAGCAGTTCAGGTATGGTTCCAGGCCTGTAATATCTGTTGAAATATACAGTTTTGAAAGATTTAAATGTGGATTTCTCACTTTCTTGATATTACCCAATGAAAAATGACCTTTGAATGACATCAAAAGAAGAAACACTCCAAGACACTCACTCTCAATTTGAGGTTTCGGAACACTGACGTTTTTGAACTCCACAGTTTTATAACCAAAGGCCTCAGAAATCATGTTTATGTTGCTTGTGTTAGTCAAGATTTCAGTCAGCACCTCTTCAAGCTGAGTGTTTAGGAACTGAATTTTATTTTCATCATTGGGATAGGTGTATTCTACCTCACTGTCAGCCACAACACTTCCGCTCCTACAGTAGAAACAGTGAAAGAAGTAAGATGCAGAAAACAGTGAAATTCAAAACAAATGTGAATATTTTAAATTTCAATACTTACGATAGCTTTGTGACTTTTACAGTTTTATAGGCTTGTGGTTCTGCTTGTTTGCACAGGACTTCCAGCTGAAACGTAGAACACATTCATTCATAACATTGTTTTGGAAAAGAAAACATCTTTTAGACCATTTATGCCAGAAACAGGGCAGAATAGGAAAAAAAAATAAAATTGACAAAAACAAGTCACCTGCGGGTCTTGCTTTCAGAAAATGTAATTTTTCTTTTTAAAATATAAGTAATCACTCTGATAAATATTTACCTGTTTTTCCAATTTCTTGATCAAGTCTTGTGATTGAGATGACTCTAAATCCTCAAATTCAGCCAGGTAGTCAGTATCGATTTTCAAAGAAAAACTTGCTTTTCGAGTTGGAATTGATCCAGTATCTGCAAAATTTCAACACACTTTTAGGGTTGTTGCCATGTCACATGGAAATGTGAACCATACATTAGCAGTGTTGAAGTAACCTGAGATTGTTAAGTGCAAAAAGCAAAAAAGATAGCACCCGACATATTGAAGCAATAAGTGTATGTGAACCTTTGAGCTGTGAAATAAATCAACCAATGTTGCTTTGCAACTGATTCAGATATATAGACAAAACTGGTGTGCTTCAGATCATACCCTACAAATAGATAAAAAATGAAATTACTCTCTAGTAGTGATGATCGACTTTCAACAAATCGGCAAAACTTGTTAGTTCACTGAAGCGTGTGTCAGAAGTCATCATGACCAATAATTTGTTCACTGAATCATTGCTCCAACTAAGAAACTGGAATGAGAAAAACACAGTGTGCTCAAATCAGCTTATGAGTTATTCAGAGTGCATGCTCACGTCCTCTCAATTCAGCCATTCAGTGCACATGTTTGAGTCAGCTTGCGCCAAATCATTCACCTCATCTGAATTGTGCGGAATCAGAGGAAATGCATCAGAAAACACTCAAAATTAATGTAGCATCATGCAGCCTATTAAGTCAGTGGTTTGCCAAATTTCATTGCAACATGAAAGGTTCAATGGATGTTAAAATCTGAGAAATAATCATAATTTGTGTGGTATAACCTGAAGCACATTACGCATTTGTTATTAATGATGAACATGAATACTGTAATGAATTTGATCAATGATACATGCTTAGCAGTAGAAACTTTGAGAAAGGAAGAACATGCAGTTTCTGAAACTAAGTTCAAGAGAACAAAACGTTCAGTTTCAAAAATAATTTTCGGTGGAAACTTTCACTGAAATTGAAAAAGACAGTTTCTTACCAATGTTTACTGTTGTCTCGTTTTGTCCAAGTGAACATTGATGCCCAAAGACATAATCTTGGCACTGGCACTGACACTTTCCAGTTGTCACATTGAAGGTACAATTTCCTCCATTACACTGACAGCCTGTACACTGATGGGTTGTAGAGGGCATTGTCACAGGGCTGTAGACAGTGGATTTTGGAAAGTCCAAAGTTGTGACAGTGTTCTTAGAGACTTCTGATGATGTTGAAGACTTTGTTGTTGACATCAATGTTGAGGTTGTTTGAGGAGGGTTGCTTGATTTTTCACTTGTTGCTTCACCACTGACAGCAGGAGTAGCTTGTGTTGAATGTGTGGCAGGAACATGGGTTGCAGTTACAGTATTTGGACTTGCCTTGAGTGTTGATGTTGGGAAGGATGATGTTGTCACTTTGTTAGTTGTGTCTATGGAGGTGATCATAGTCATCGATGGTGGTGTCAGCATTGTTGACACAGACGAGGTGGAGAACACAGTTGAAGGATGAGACTTTGTGGAAGCAGATGTTGTTGGTGTATTTGCATTGGATGATGTAGAAAGAGACTGGTTGGTTGTCAGGGGTGTTGTAATTATGAAGCTTGTTTCTGAAGAAATTGTGGAGGTTGATGAGGACTGGTCAGCAGTTGTGAATGTGGCTGTGGACTCTGTTGACTGAGGTGTTTCTGTGGGGGTTACCAAAGAGGCTGTAGTGGGAGGGGATTGTGTGCTCTCTGTGAAACTGGTGGTGTCCAACAGAGTCGGGGAGGTCACTGAGGATTGATCAGCTCTCGTGACAGTGGATTTTGGTTGTGTTGACTGAGGTGGTTCTGTGGGAGTCACCAAAGATTCAGTGGAGGATTGTAGCTCTGTGGTGAAAGGTGTTGTTGATGCTGATGTTTGTTGGCTTGCCGTGGATTTCTCTGTCTGACTGGTGGGTGTCAGTGTTGTTCCCGTATTGACCACAATTGTTGGTTGAGGAGCCTTCGATGTTTCAGTCTGAAATGTCGATCCAACAGTGGGTGGACCTGTGCTTTCTGTGAAAGTGGTTGTTTCTGAAAGAGTTGTGGAAGTCAATGAGGCTTGGTCAGCTGTCGTCAATGTGGATGTTGACTGGGGTGTTTCTGTGGGAGTCACCAACGACTCAGTGGAAGATTGTAGCTCTGTGGAGACGGATGTTGTTGATGCTGATGTTTGCTGGCTTGCCGTTGATTTCTCTGTCTGATCTGTAAATGTTAGTGTTGTTCCTGTGTTGGGCGCAGTTGATGTTTGTGGCGTCTCAGTCATCTCAGGCGTGAATGTAGAGGCAGCAGTAGTCAGGGATTCTGTGCTATCTGTGAAACTGGTTGTGTCCAACAGAATTGTGGAGGACGAGGAGGATTGTTCAGGTGTTGTGACAGTGGATGCTGGTTGTGTTGACTGAGATGTTTCCGTGGGGGTCACAAGAGTTTCAGTGGAAGATTGAAGCTCTGTGGAGAAGGACATCATTGATGCTGATGTTTGCTGGCTCGCTGTTGATGTCTCTGTCTGACCGATAGATGTCAGTGTTGTTCCCGTGTTGAATGCAGTAGATGTTTGAGGACCCGTGGTCATCTGAGTCTGAAATGTAGAACCAACAGTTGATGGACCTTCTGTGCTTTCTGTGAAAGTGGTTGTTTCTGAAAGAGTTGTGGAAGTCGATGAGGCTTGGTCAGCCGTCGTCAATGTGGATGTTGACTGGGGTGTTTCTGTGGGAGTCACCAACGATTCAGTGGAGGATTGTCGCTCTGTGGTGAAAGGTGTTGTTGATGCTGATGTTTGTTGGCTTGCCGTGGATTTCTCTGTCTGACTGGTGGGTGTCAGTGTTGTTCCCGTATTGACCACAATTGTTGTTTGAGGAACCTTGGATGTTTCAGTCTGAAATGTAGATCCAACAGCGGGTGGACCTGTGCTTTCTGTGAAAGTGGTTGTTTCTGAAAGAGTTGTGGAAGTCAATGAGGATTGGTCAGCTGTCGTCAATGTGGATGTTGACTGTGCTGACTGGGGTGTTTCTGTGGGAGTCACCAAAGACTCAGTGGAAGATTGTAGCTCTGTGGAAATGGATGTTGTTGATGCTGATGTTTGCTGGCTTGCCGGTGATTTCTCTGTCTGGACTGTAGATGTCAGTGTTGTTCCTGTGTTGGGCGCAGTTGATGTTTGTGGTGCCTCAGTCGTCTCAGGCGTGAATGAAGAGGCAGCAGTGGTCAGGGATTCTGTGCTTTCTGTGAAACTGCTTGTGTCCAACAGAATTGTGGAGGATGAGGAGGATTGTTCAGGTGTTGTGACAGTGGATGCTGGTTGTTTTGACTGAGAAGGTTCCGTGGGGGTCACAAGAGTTTCAGTGGAAGATTGAAGCTCTGTGGAGACAGACGTCATTGATGCTGATGTTTGCTGGCTCGCTGTTGATGTCTCTGTCTGACCGATAGATGTCAGTGTTGTTCCCGTGTTGAATGCAGTAGATGTTTGAGGAACCGTTGTCATCTCAGTCTGAAAGGTAGAGCCAGCAGTTGATGGACCTTCTGTGCTTTCTGTGAAAGTGGTTGTTTCTGAAAGAGTTGTGGAAGTCAATGAGGCTTGGTCAGCTGTCGTCAATGTGGATGTTGACTGTGCTGACTGGGGTGTTTCTGTGGGAGTCATCAAAGACTCAGTGGAAGATTGTAGCTCTGTGGAAATGGATGTTGTTGATGCTGATGTTTGCTGGCTTTCCGTTGATTTCTCTGTCTGATCTGTAGATGTCAGTGTTGTTCCTGTGTTGGGTGCAGTTGATGTTTGTGGCGCCTCAGTCATCTCAGGCGTGAATGTAGAGGCAGCATTGGTCAGGGATTCTGTGCTATCTGTGAAACTGCTTGTGTCCAACAGAATTGTGGAGGACGAGGAGGATTGTTCAGGTGTTGTGACAGTGGATGCTGGTTGTGTTGACTGAGATGTTTCCGTGGGGGTCACAAGAGTTTCAGTGGAAGATTGAAGCTCTGTGGAGAACGACATCATTGATGCTGATGTTTGCTGGCTCGCTGTTGATGTCTCTGTCTGACCGATAGATGTCAGTGTTGTTCCCGTGTTGAATGCAGTAGATGTTTGAGGAACCGTGGTCATCTCAGTCTGAAATGTAGAACCCGCAGTTGATGGACCTTCTGTGCTTTCTGTGAAAGTGGTTGTTTCTGAAAGAGTTGTGGAAGTCGATGAGGCTTGGTCAGCCGTCATCAATGTGGATGTTGACTGGGGTGTTTCTGTGGGAGTCACCAAAAACTCAGTGGAAGATTGTAGCTTTGTGGAGACAGATGTTGTTGATGCTGATGTTTGCTGGCTTGCCGTTGATTTCTCTGTCTGATCTGTAGATGTCAGTGTTGTTCCTGTGTTGGGCGCAGTTGATGTTTGTGGCGCCTCAGTCATCTCAGGCGTGAATGTAGAGGCAGCAGTGGTCAGGGATTCTGTGCTATCTGTGAAACTGGTTGTGTCCAACAGAATTGTGGAGGACGAGGAGGATTGTTCAGGTGTTGTGACAGTGAATGCTGGTTGTTTTGACTGAGAGGTTTCCGTGGGGGTCACAAGAGTTTCAGTGGAAGATTGAAGCTCTGTGGAGAAGGACGTCATTGATGCTGATGTTTGCTGGCTCGCTGTTGATGTCTCTGTCTGACCGAAAGATGTCAGTGTTGTTCCCATGTTGAATGCAGTAGATGTTTGAGGAACCGTGGTCATCTCAGTCTGAAATGTAGAGCCAGCAGTTGATGGACCTTCTGTGCTGTCTGTGAAAGTGGTTGTTTCTGAAAGAGTTGTGGAAGTCAATGAGGCTTCGTCAGCTGTCGTCAATGTGGATGTTGACTGTGCTGACTGGGGTGTTTCTGTGGGAGTCACCAAAGACTCAGTGGAAGATTGTAGCTCTGTGGAGACGGATGTTGTTGATGCTGATGTTTGCTGGCTTTCCGTTGATTTCTCTGTCTGATCTATAGACATCAGTGTTGTTCCTGTGTTGGGCGCAGTTAATGTTTGGGGTGCCTCAGTCGTCTCAGGCGTGAATGTAGAGGCAGCAGTGGTCAGGGATTCTGTGCTATCTGTGAAACTGGTTCTGTCCAACAGAATTGTGGAGGACGAGGAGGATTGTTCAGGTGTTGTGACAGTGAATGCTGGTTGTTTTGACTGAGAGGTTTCCGTGGGGGTCACAAGAGTTTCAGTGGAAGATTGAAGCTCTGTGGAGAAGGACGTCATTGATGCTGATGTTTGCTGGCTCGCTGTTGATGTCTCTGTCTGACCGAAAGATGTCAGTGTTGTTCCCGTGTTGAACGCAGTAGATGTTTGAGGAACCGTGGTCATCTCAGTCTGAAATGTAGAGCCAGCAGTTGAAGGACCTGTGCTTTCTGTGAAAGTGGTTGTTTCTGAAAGAGTTGTGGAAGTCAATGAGGCTTGGTCAGCTGTCGTCAAAGTGGATGTTGACTGGGGTGACTGGGGTGTTTCTGTGGGAGTCACCAAAGACTCAGTGGACGGTTGTAGCTCTGTGGAGACGGATGTTGTTGCTGCTGATGTTTGCTGGCTTGCCGTTGATTTCTCTGTCTGATCTGTAGATGTCAGTGTTGTTCCTGTGTTGGGCGCAGTTGATGTTTGTGGCGCCTCAGTCATGTCAGGCGTGAATGTAGAGGCAGCAGTGGTCAGGGATTCTGTGCTATCTGTGAAACTGGTTGTGTCCGACAGAATTGTGGAGGACGAGGAGGATTGTTCAGGTGTAGTGACAGTGGATGCTGGTTGTTTTGACTCAGAAGTTTCCATGGGGGTCACAAGAGTTTCAGTGGAAGATTGAAGCTCTGTGGAGACAGACGTCATTGATGCTGATGTTTGCTGGCTCGCTGTTGATGTCTCTGTCTGACCGATAGATGTCAGTGTTGTTCCCGTGTTGAATGCAGTAGATGTTTGAGGAACCGTGATCGTCTCAGTCTGAAATGTAGAACCCGCAGTTGATTGACCTTCTGTGCTTTCTGTGAAAGTGGTTGTTTCTGAAAGAGTTGTGGAAGTCGATGAGGCTTGGTCAGCCGTCATCAATGTGGATGTTGACTGGGGTGTTTCTGTGGGAGTCACCAAAGACTCAGTGGAAGATTGTAGCTTTGTGGAGACAGATGTTGTTGATGCTGATGTTTGCTGGCTTGCCGTTGATTTCTCTGTCTGATCTGTAGATGTCAGTGTTGTTCCTGTGTTGGGCGCAGTTGATGTTTGTGGCGCCTCAGTCATCTCAGGCGTGAATGTAGAGGCAGCAGTGGTCAGGGATTCTGTGCTATCTGTGAAACTGGTTGTGTCCAACAGAATTGTGGAGGACGAGGAGGATTGTTCAGGTGTTGTGACAGTGGATTCTGGTTGTGTTGAATGAGATGTTTCCGTGGGGGTCACAAGAGTTTCAGTGGAAGATTGAAGCTCTGTGGAGAACGACATCATTGATGCTGATGTTTGCTGGCTCGCTGTTGATGTCTCTGTCTGACCGATAGATGTCAGTGTTGTTCCCGTGTTGAATGCAGTAGATGTTTGAGGAACCGTGGTCATCTCAGTCTGAAATGTAGAACCCGCAGTTGATGGACCTTCTGTGCTTTCTGTGAAAGTGGTTGTTTCTGAAAGAGTTGTGGAAGTCGATGAGGCTTGGTCAGCCGTCATCAATGTGGATGTTGACTGGGGTGTTTCTGTGGGAGTCACCAAAGACTCACTGGAAGATTGTAGCTTTGTGGAGACAGATGTTGTTGATGCTGATGTTTGCTGGCTTGCCGTTGATTTCTCTGTCTGATCTGTAGATGTCAGTGTTGTTCCTGTGTTGGGCGCAGTTGATGTTTGTGGCGCCTCAGTCATCTCAGGCGTGAATGTAGAGGCAGCAGTGGTCAGGGATTCTGTGCTATCTGTGAAACTGGTTCTGTCCAACAGAATTGTGGAGGACGAGGAGGATTGTTCAGGTGTTGTGACAGTGAATGCTGGTTGTTTTGACTGAGAGGTTTCCGTGGGGGTCACAAGAGTTTCAGTGGAAGATTGAAGCTCTGTGGAGAAGGACGTCATTGATGCTGATGTTTGCTGGCTCGCTGTTGATGTCTCTGTCTGACCGAAAGATGTCAGTGTTGTTCCCGTGTTGAATGCAGTAGATGTTTGAGGAACCCTGGTCATCTCAGTCTGAAATGTAGAGCCAGCAGTTGATGGACCTTCTGTGCTTTCTGTGAAAGTGGTTGTTTCTGAAAGAGTTGTGGAAGTCAATGAGGCTTCGTCAGCTGTCGTCAGTGTGGATGTTGACTGTGCTGACTGGGGTGTTTCTGTGGGAGTCACCAAAGACTCAGTGGAAGATTGTAGCTCTGTGGAGACGGATGTTGTTGATGCTGATGTTTGCTGGCTTTCCGTTGATTTCTCTGTCTGATCTATAGACATCAGTGTTGTTCCTGTGTTGGGCGCAGTTGATGTTTGTGGTGCCTCAGTCGTCTCAGGCGTGAATGTAGAGGCAGCAGTGGTCAGGGATTCTGTGCTATCTGTGAAACTGGTTGTGTCCAACAGAATTGTGGAGGACGAGGAGGATTGTTCAGGTGTTGTGACAGTGGATGCTGGTTGTTTTGACTCAGAAGTTTCCATCGGGGTCACAAGAGTTTCAGTGGAAGATTGAAGCTCTGTGGAGACAGACGTCATTGATGCTGATGTTTGCTGGCTCGCTGTTGATGTCTCTGTCTGACCGATAGATGTCAGTGTTGTTCCCGTGTTGAATGCAGTAGATGTTTGAGGAACCGTGGTCGTCTCAGTCTGAAATGTAGAACCCGCAGTTGATTGACCTTCTGTGCTTTCTGTGAAAGTGGTTGTTTCTGAAAGAGTTGTGGAAGTCGATGAGGCTTGGTCAGCCGTCATCAATGTGGATGTTGACTGGGGTGTTTCTGTGGGAGTCACCAAAGACTCAGTGGAAGATTGTAGCTTTGTGGAGACAGATGTTGTTGCTGCTGATGTTTGCTGGCTTGCCGTTGATTTCTCTGTCTGATCTGTAGATGTCAGTGTTGTTCCTGTGTTGGGCGCAGTTGATGTTTGTGGCGCCTCAGTCATGTCAGGCGTGAATGTAGAGGCAGCAGTGGTCAGGGATTCTGTGCTATCTGTGAAACTGGTTGTGTCCGACAGAATTGTGGAGGACGAGGAGGATTGTTCAGGTGTTGTGACAGTGGATTCTGGTTGTGTTGAATGAGATGTTTCCGTGGGGGTCACAAGAGTTTCAGTGGAAGATTGAAGCTCTGTGGAGAACGACATCATTGATGCTGATGTTTGCTGGCTCGCTGTTGATGTCTCTGTCTGACCGATAGATGTCAGTGTTGTTCCCGTGTTGAATGCAGTAGATGTTTGAGGAACCGTGGTCATCTCAGTCTGAAATGTAGAACCCGCAGTTGATGGACCTTCTGTGCTTTCTGTGAAAGTGGTTGTTTCTGAAAGAGTTGTGGAAGTCGATGAGGCTTGGTCAGCCGTCATCAATGTGGATGTTGACTGGGGTGTTTCTGTGGGAGTCACCAAAGACTCACTGGAAGATTGTAGCTTTGTGGAGACAGATGTTGTTGATGCTGATGTTTGCTGGCTTGCCGTTGATTTCTCTGTCTGATCTGTAGATGTCAGTGTTGTTCCTGTGTTGGGCGCAGTTGATGTTTGTGGCGCCTCAGTCATCTCAGGCGTGAATGTAGAGGCAGCAGTGGTCAGGGATTCTGTGCTATCTGTGAAACTGGTTCTGTCCAACAGAATTGTGGAGGACGAGGAGGATTGTTCAGGTGTTGTGACAGTGAATGCTGGTTGTTTTGACTGAGAGGTTTCCGTGGGGGTCACAAGAGTTTCAGTGGAAGATTGAAGCTCTGTGGAGAAGGACGTCATTGATGCTGATGTTTGCTGGCTCGCTGTTGATGTCTCTGTCTGACCGAAAGATGTCAGTGTTGTTCCCGTGTTGAATGCAGTAGATGTTTGAGGAACCCTGGTCATCTCAGTCTGAAATGTAGAGCCAGCAGTTGATGGACCTTCTGTGCTTTCTGTGAAAGTGGTTGTTTCTGAAAGAGTTGTGGAAGTCAATGAGGCTTCGTCAGCTGTCGTCAGTGTGGATGTTGACTGTGCTGACTGGGGTGTTTCTGTGGGAGTCACCAAAGACTCAGTGGAAGATTGTAGCTCTGTGGAGACGGATGTTGTTGATGCTGATGTTTGCTGGCTTTCCGTTGATTTCTCTGTCTGATCTATAGACATCAGTGTTGTTCCTGTGTTGGGCGCAGTTGATGTTTGTGGTGCCTCAGTCGTCTCAGGCGTGAATGTAGAGGCAGCAGTGGTCAGGGATTCTGTGCTATCTGTGAAACTGGTTGTGTCCAACAGAATTGTGGAGGACGAGGAGGATTGTTCAGGTGTTGTGACAGTGGATGCTGGTTGTTTTGACTCAGAAGTTTCCATCGGGGTCACAAGAGTTTCAGTGGAAGATTGAAGCTCTGTGGAGACAGACGTCATTGATGCTGATGTTTGCTGGCTCGCTGTTGATGTCTCTGTCTGACCGATAGATGTCAGTGTTGTTCCCGTGTTGAATGCAGTAGATGTTTGAGGAACCGTGGTCGTCTCAGTCTGAAATGTAGAACCCGCAGTTGATTGACCTTCTGTGCTTTCTGTGAAAGTGGTTGTTTCTGAAAGAGTTGTGGAAGTCGATGAGGCTTGGTCAGCCGTCATCAATGTGGATGTTGACTGGGGTGTTTCTGTGGGAGTCACCAAAGACTCAGTGGAAGATTGTAGCTTTGTGGAGACAGATGTTGTTGATGCTGATGTTTGCTGGCTTGCCGTTGATTTCTCGGTCTGATCTGTAGATGTCAGTGTTGTTCCTGTGTTGGGCGCAGTTGATGTTTGTGGCGCCTCAGTCATCTCAGGCGTGAATGTAGAGGCAGCAGTGGTCAGGGATTCTGTGCTATCTGTGAAACTGGTTGTGTCCAACAGAATTGTGGAGGACGAGGAGGATTGTTCAGGTGTTGTGACAGTGGATTCTGGTTGTGTTGAATGAGATGTTTCCGTGGGGGTCACAAGAGTTTCAGTGGAAGATTGAAGCTCTGTGGAGAACGACATCATTGATGCTGATGTTTGCTGGCTCGCTGTTGATGTCTCTGTCTGACCGATAGATGTCAGTGTTGTTCCCGTGTTGAATGCAGTAGATGTTTGAGGAACCGTGGTCATCTCAGTCTGAAATGTAGAACCCGCAGTTGATGGACCTTCTGTGCTTTCTGTGAAAGTGGTTGTTTCTGAAAGAGTTGTGGAAGTCGATGAGGCTTGGTCAGCCGTCATCAATGTGGATGTTGACTGGGGTGTTTCTGTGGGAGTCACCAAAGACTCACTGGAAGATTGTAGCTTTGTGGAGACAGATGTTGTTGATGCTGATGTTTGCTGGCTTGCCGTTGATTTCTCTGTCTGATCTGTAGATGTCAGTGTTGTTCCTGTGTTGGGCGCAGTTGATGTTTGTGGCGCCTCAGTCATCTCAGGCGTGAATGTAGAGGCAGCAGTGGTCAGGGATTCTGTGCTATCTGTGAAACTGGTTCTGTCCAACAGAATTGTGGAGGACGAGGAGGATTGTTCAGGTGTTGTGACAGTGAATGCTGGTTGTTTTGACTGAGAGGTTTCCGTGGGGGTCACAAGAGTTTCAGTGGAAGATTGAAGCTCTGTGGAGAAGGACGTCATTGATGCTGATGTTTGCTGGCTCGCTGTTGATGTCTCTGTCTGACCGAAAGATGTCAGTGTTGTTCCCGTGTTGAATGCAGTAGATGTTTGAGGAACCCTGGTCATCTCAGTCTGAAATGTAGAGCCAGCAGTTGATGGACCTTCTGTGCTTTCTGTGAAAGTGGTTGTTTCTGAAAGAGTTGTGGAAGTCAATGAGGCTTCGTCAGCTGTCGTCAGTGTGGATGTTGACTGTGCTGACTGGGGTGTTTCTGTGGGAGTCACCAAAGACTCAGTGGAAGATTGTAGCTCTGTGGAGACGGATGTTGTTGATGCTGATGTTTGCTGGCTTTCCGTTGATTTCTCTGTCTGATCTATAGACATCAGTGTTGTTCCTGTGTTGGGCGCAGTTGATGTTTGTGGTGCCTCAGTCGTCTCAGGCGTGAATGTAGAGGCAGCAGTGGTCAGGGATTCTGTGCTATCTGTGAAACTGGTTGTGTCCAACAGAATTGTGGAGGACGAGGAGGATTGTTCAGGTGTTGTGACAGTGGATGCTGGTTGTTTTGACTCAGAAGTTTCCATCGGGGTCACAAGAGTTTCAGTGGAAGATTGAAGCTCTGTGGAGAAGGACGTCATTGATGCTGATGTTTGCTGGCTCGATGTTGATGTCTCTGTCTGACCGAAAGATGTCAGTGTTGTCCCCGTGTTGAACGCAGTAGATGTTTGAGGAACCGTGGTCATCTCAGTCTGAAATGTAGAGCCAGCAGTTGAAGGACCTGTGCTTTCTGTGAAAGTGGTTGTTTCTGAAAGAGTTGTGGAAGTCAATGAGGCTTGGTCAGCTGTCGTCAATGTGGATGTTGACTGGGGTGACTGGGGTGTTTCTGTGGGAGTCACCAAAGACTCAGTGGAAGATTGTAGCTCTGTGGAGACGGATGTTGTTGATGCTGATGTTTGTTGGCTTTCCGTTGATTTCTCTGTCTGATCTATAGACATCAGTGTTGTTCCTGTGTTGGGCGCAGTTGATGTTTGTGGTGCCTCAGTCGTCTCAGGCGTGAATGTAGAGGCAGCAGTGGTCAGGGATTCTGTGCTATCTGTGAAACTGGTTGTGTCCAACAGAATTGTGGAGGACGAGGAGGATTGTTCAGGTGTTGCGACAGTGGATGCTGGTTGTTTTGACTCAGAAGTTTCCATCGGGGTCACAAGAGTTTCAGTGGAAGATTGAAGCTCTGTGGAGAAGGACGTCATTGATGCTGATGTTTGCTGGCTCGATGTTGATGTCTCTGTCTGACCGATAGATGTCAGTGTTGTCCCCGTGTTGAACGCAGTAGATGTTTGAGGAACCGTGGTCATCTCAGTCTGAAATGTAGAGCCAGCAGTTGAAGGACCTGTGCTTTCTGTGAAAGTGGTTGTTTCTGAAAGAGTTGTGGAAGTCAATGAGGCTTGGTCAGCTGTCGTCAATGTGGATGTTGACTGGGGTGACTGGGGTGTTTCTGTGGGAGTCACCAAAGACTCAGTGGACGGTTGTAGCTCTGTGGAGACGGATGTTGTTGCTGCTGATGTTTGCTGGCTTGCCGTTGATTTCTCTGTCTGATCTGTAGATGTCAGTGTTGTTCCTGTGTTGGGCGCAGTTGATGTTTGTGACGCCTCAGTCATGTCAGGCGTGAATGTAGAGGCAGCAGTGGTCAGGGATTCTGTGCTATCTGTGAAACTGGTTGTGTCCGACAGAATTGTGGAGGACGAGGAGGATTGTTCAGGTGTTGTGACAGTGGATGCTGGTTGTTTTGTCTCAGAAGTTTCCATGGGGGTCACAAGAGTTTCAGTGGAAGATTGAAGCTCTGTGGAGACAGACGTCATTGATGCTGATGTTTGCTGGCTCGCTGTTGATGTCTCTGTCTGACCGACAGATGTCAGTGTTGTTCCCGTGTTGAATGCAGTAGATGATTGAGGAACCGTTGTCATCTCAGTCTGAAATGTAGAGCCAGCAGTTGAAGGACCTGTGCTTTCTGTGAAAGTGGTTGTTTCTGAAAGAGTTGTGGAAGTCAATGAGGCTTGGTCAGCTGTCGTCAATGTGGATGTTGACTGGGGTGACTGGGGTGTTTCTGTGGGAGTCACCAAAGACTCAGTGGACGGTTGTAGCTCTGTGGAGACGGATGTTGTTGCTGCTGATGTTTGCTGGCTTGCCGTTGATTTCTCTGTCTGATCTGTAGATGTCAGTGTTGTTCCTGTGTTGGGCGCAGTTGATGTTTGTGGCGCCTCAGTCATGTCAGGCGTGAATGTAGAGGCAGCAGTGGTCAGGGATTCTGTGCTATCTGTGAAACTGGTTGTGTCCGACAGAATTGTGGAGGACGAGGAGGATTGTTCAGGTGTAGTGACAGTGGATGCTGGTTGTTTTGACTCAGAAGTTTCCATGGGGGTCACAAGAGTTTCAGTGGAAGATTGAAGCTCTGTGGAGACAGACGTCATTGATGCTGATGTTTGCTGGCTCGCTGTTGATGTCTCTGTCTGACCGACAGATGTCAGTGTTGTTCCCGTGTTGAATGCAGTAGATGATTGAGGAACCATTGTCATCTCAGTCTGAAACGTAGAGCCAGCAGTTGATGGACCTTCTGTGCTTTCTGTGAAAGTGGTTGTTTCTGAAAGAGTTGTGGAAGTCAATGAGGCTTGGTCAGCTGTCGTCAATGTGGATGTTGACTGTGCTGACTGGGGTGTTTCTGTGGGAGTCACCAAAGACTCAGTGGAAGATTGTAGCTCTGTGGAGACGGATGTTGTTGATGCTGATGTTTGCTGGCTTGCCGTTGATTTCTCTGTCTGAGCTGTAGATGTCAGTGTTGTTCCTGTGTTGGGCGCAGTTGATGTTTGTGGCGCCTCAGTCATCTCAGGCGTGAATGTAGAGGCAGCAGTGGTCAGGGATTCCGTGCTATCTGTGAAACTGCTTGTGTCCGACAGAATTGTGGAGGACGAGGAGGATTGTTCAGGTGTTGTGACAGTGGATGCTGGTTGTTTTGACTGAGAAGGTTCCGTGGGGGTCACAAGAGTTTCAGTGGAAGATTG
The DNA here is from genome assembly GCF_902148845.1 of Salarias fasciatus. Classification (NCBI taxonomy): domain Eukaryota; kingdom Metazoa; phylum Chordata; class Actinopteri; order Blenniiformes; family Blenniidae; genus Salarias; species Salarias fasciatus. Next base: position 25,689,365 of record NC_043749.1, read on the forward strand.
AAGCTCTGTGGAGACAGACGTCATTGATGCTGATGTTTGCTGGCTCGCTGTTGATGTCTCTGTCTGACCGATAGATGTCAGTGTTGTTCCCGTGTTGAATGCAGTAGATGTTTGAGGAACCGTGGTCATCTCAGTCTGAAATGTAGAACCCGCAGTTGATGGACCTTCTGTGCTTTCTGTGAAAGTGGTTGTTTCTGAAAGAGTTGTGGAAGTCGATGAGGCTTGGTCAGCCGTCATCAATGTGGATGTTGACTGGGGTGTTTCTGTGGGAGTCACCAAAGACTCAGTGGAAGATTGTAGCTTTGTGGAGACAGATGTTGTTGATGCTGATGTTTGCTGGCTTGCCGTTGATTTCTCTGTCTGATCTGTAGATGTCAGTGTTGTTCCTGTGTTGGGCGCAGTTGATGTTTGTGGCGCCTCAGTCATCTCAGGCGTGAATGTAGAGGCAGCAGTGGTCAGGGATTCTGTGCTATCTGTGAAACTGGTTGTGTCCAACAGAATTGTGGAGGACGAGGAGGATTGTTCAGGTGTTGTGACAGTGAATGCTGGTTGTTTTGACTGAGAGGTTTCCGTGGGGGTCACAAGAGTTTCAGTGGAAGATTGAAGCTCTGTGGAGAAGGACGTCATTGATGCTGATGTTTGCTGGCTCGCTGTTGATGTCTCTGTCTGACCGAAAGATGTCAGTGTTGTCCCCGTGTTGAGTGCAGTTGATGTTTGAGGAACCGTGGTCATCTCAGTCTGAAATGTAGAGCCAGCAGTTGATGGACCTGTGCTTTCTGTGAAAGTGGTTGTTTCTGAAAGAGTTGTGGAAGTCAATGAGGCTTGGTCAGCTGTCGTCAATGTGGATGTTGACTGGGGTGACTGGGGTGTTTCTGTGGGAGTCACCAAAGACTCAGTGGACGGTTGTAGCTCTGTGGAGACGGATGTTGTTGCTGCTGATGTTTGCTGGCTTGCCGTTGATTTCTCTGTCTGATCTGTAGATGTCAGTGTTGTTCCTGTGTTGGGCGCAGTTGATGTTTGTGGCGCCTCAGTCATGTCAGGCGTGAATGTAGAGGCAGCAGTGGTCAGGGATTCTGTGCTATCTGTGAAACTGGTTGTGTCCGACAGAATTGTGGAGGACGAGGAGGATTGTTCAGGTGTTGTGACAGTGGATGCTGGTTGTTTTGACTCAGAAGTTTCCATGGGGGTCACAAGAGTTTCAGTGGAAGATTGAAGCTCTGTGGAGAAGGACGTCATTGATGCTGATGTTTGCTGGCTCGCTGTTGATGTCTCTGTCTGACCGAAAGATGTCAGTGTTGTTCCCGTGTTGAGTGCAGTAGATGTTTGAGGAACCGTGGTCATCTGAGTCTGAAATGTAGAACCAGCAGTTGATGGACCTTCTGTGCTTTCTGTGAAAGTGGTTGTTTCTGAAAGAGTTGTGGAAGTCGATGAGGCTTGGTCAGCCGTCGTCAATGTGGATGTTGGCTGGATTGTTTCTGTGGGAGTCACCAAAGACTCAGTGGAAGATTGTAGCTCTGTGGAGACGGATGTTGTTGATGCTGATGTTTGCTGGCTTTCCGTTGATTTCTCTGTCTGATCTATAGACATCAGTGTTGTTCCTGTGTTGGGCGCAGTTGATGTTTGTGGTGCCTCAGTCGTCTCAGGCGTGAATGTAGAGGCAGCAGTGGTCAGGGATTCTGTGCTATCTGTGAAACTGGTTGTGTCCAACAGAATTGTGGAGGACGAGGAGGATTGTTCAGGTGTAGTGACAGTGGATGCTGGTTGTTTTGACTCAGAAGTTTCCATCGGGGTCACAAGAGTTTCAGTGGAAGATTGAAGCTCTGTGGAGAAGGACATCATTGATGCTGATGTTTGCTGGCTCGCTGTTGATGTCTCTGTCTGACCGAAAGATGTCAGTGTTGTCGCAGTGTTGAACGCAGTAGATGTTTGAGGAACCGTGGTCATCTCAGTCTGAAATGTAGAGCCAGCAGTTGATGGACCTGTGCTTTCTGTGAAAGTGGTTGTTTCTGAAAGAGTTGTGGAAGTCAATGAGGCTTGGTCAGCTGTCGTCAATGTGGATGTTGACTGGGGTGACTGGGGTGTTTCTGTGGGAGTCACCAAAGACTCAGTGGACGGTTGTAGCTCTGTGGAGACAGATGTTGTTGCTGCTGATGTTTGCTGGCTTGCCATTGATTTCTCTGTCTGATCTGTAGATGTCAGTGTTGTTCCTGTGTTGGGCGCAGTTGATGTTTGTGGCGCCTCAGTCATGTCAGGCGTGAATGTAGAGGCAGCAGTGGTCAGGGATTCTGTGCTATCTGTGAAACTGGTTGTGTCCGACAGAATTGTGGAGGACAAGGAGGATTGTTCAGGTGTAGTGACAGTGGATGCTGGTTGTTTTGACTCAGAAGTTTCCATGGGGGTCACAAGAGTTTCAGTGGAAGATTGAAGCTTTGTGCAGAAGGACGTCATTGATGCTGATGTTTGCTGGCTCGCTGTTGATGTCTCTGTCTGACCGAAAGATGTCAGTGTTGTTCCCGTGTTGAGTGCAGTAGATGTTTGAGGAACCGTGGTCATCTGAGTCTGAAATGTAGAACCAGCAATTGATGGACCTTCTGTGCTTTCTGTGAAAGTGGTTGTTTCTGAAAGAGTTGTGGAAGTCGATGAGGCTTGGTCAGCCGTCGTCAATGTGGATGTTGGCTGGGGTGTTTCTGTGGGAGTCACCAAAGACTCAGTGGAAGATTGTAGCTCTGTGGAGACGGATGTTTTTGATGCTGATGTTTGCTGGCTTGCCGTTGATTTCTCTGTCTGATCTGTAGACATCAGTGTTGTTCCTGTGTTGGGCGCAGTTGATGTTTGTGGTGCCTCAGTTGTCTCAGGCGTGAATGTTGAGGCAGGAGTGGTCAGGGATTCTGTGCTATCTGTGAAACTGGTTGTGTCCAACAGAATTGTGGAGGACGAGGAGGATTGTTCAGGTGTTGTGACAGTGGATGCTGGTTGTTCTGACTGAGAAGTTTCCATCGGGGTCACAAGAGTTTCAGTGGAAGATTGAAGCTCTGTGGAGAAGGACGTCATTGATGCTGATGTTTGCTGGCTCGCTGTTGATGTCTCTGTCTGACCGAAAGATGTCAGTGTTGTTCCCGTGTTGAACGCAGTTGATGTTTGAGGAACCGTGGTCATCTCAGTCTGAAATGTAGAGCCAGCAGTTGATGGACCTTCTGTGCTTTCTGTGAAAGTGGTTGTTTCTGAAAGAGTTGTGGAAGTCAATGAGGCTTGGTCAGCTGTCGTCAATGTGGATGTTGCCTGGGGTGTTTCTGTGGGAGTCACCAACGACTCAGTGGAAGATTGTAGCTCTGTGGAGACGGATGTTGTTGATGCTGATGTTTGCTGGCTTGCCGTTGATTTCTCTGTCTGATCTGTAGATGTTAGTGTTGTTCCTGTGTTGAGCGCAGTTGATGTTTGTGACGCCTCAGTCGTCTCAGGCGTGAATGTAGAGGCAGCAGTGGTCAGGGATTCTGTGCTATCTGTGAAACTGGTTGTGTCCGACAGAATTGTGGAGGACGAGGAGGATTGTTCAGGTGTTGTGACAGTGGATGCTGGTTGTGTTGACTGAGATGTTTCTGTGGGGGTCACAAGAGTTTCAGTGGAAGATTGTCGTTCTGTGGAGAAGGACATCATTGATGCTGATGTTTGCTGGCTCGCTGTTGATTCGTCTGTCTGACCGATAGATGTCAGTGTTGTTCCTATGTTGGGTGCAGTTGATGTTTGAGGAGAATTCGTCGTCTCAGGCGGGACTGCAGAGGCAGCAGTTGTCAGGGATTCTGTGCTTTCTGTGAAACTGTTTTTTTCTGAAATGGTTGTGGAGGTCGATGAGGCTTGGTCAGCTGTTGTCACTGTGGATGTAGACTGTGTTGACTCGGGTGTTTCTTTGGGAGTCACTAAAGACTCAGTGGAAGAATGAAGGTCTGTGGTGAACGATGTTGTTGATGCTGATGTTTCCTGGTTTGCCGTTAATTTCTTTGTCTGACCTGTACATGTCAGTGTTGTTTCTGTGTTGGGCGCAATTGATGTTTGAGGAACAGTGGTTGTCTCAGTCTGAAATGTTGAGCCAGCAGTTGATGGACCTTCTGTGCTTTCTTTGAAAGTGGTTGTTTCTGAAATAGTTGTTGAAGTCAATGAGGCTTGGTCAGCTGTCGTCAATGTGGATGTTAGCTGTGTTGACTGAGGTGTTTCTGTGGGTGTCACCATAGTTTCAGTGGAAGATTGAAGCTCTGTGGTGAACGATGTTGTTGATGTTGATGTTTCCTGGTTTGCTGTTGATTTCTCTGTCTGATCTGTAGATGTCAGTGTTGTTCCTGTGTTGGGCGCAGTTGATGTTTGAGGAGACTCAGTCATCTCAGGTGTGATTGTAGATCCAGCAGTGGTCCGGGATTCTGTGCTTTCTGTGAAACTGGTTGTGTCCAACAGAATCATGGAGGCCAATGAGGATTGTTCAGGTGTTGTGACAGTTAATGTTGATTGTGTTGACTGAGGTGTTGCTGTGGCTGTCACCATAGTTTCAGTGGACGATTGAAGCTCTGTGGTGAACGATGTTGTTGATGCTAATGTTTCCTGGTTTGCCGTTGATTTCTCTGTCTGACCTGTAGATGTCAGTGTTGTTCCTCTGTTGGGCGCAGTTGATGTTTGAGGAGCCTCAGTGGTCTCAGGCGTGAATGTCGAGGCAGCAGTGGTCAGGGATTCTGTGCTTTCTGTGAAACTGCTTGTGTCCAACACAATTGCGGAGGACGAGGAGGATTGTTCAGGTGTTGTGACGGTGGATGTTGATTGTGTTGATTGAGAAGTTTCTGTGATTTTAGTCCTGTTTTGGAAGTCTGTAGATTGTGTGGACGTTGGTGCATGTTCAGTGCCGGCTGTTAAACTTTGAACTGTTGGACTAATTTCTTCTGCATATGTTTCAGTGATTTGAGAGAAGGCTGGGATATTTGTTGCTGAAGGTCCATCAGTGCTTATTGTGCTCTTCGCATGTGATAGACTTTTTCCTTCTTCTTTGTAGGCTTGGTTTTGTTCCTGCCCCGTATCATCTGGCTGATGTTTCGCCGTTTGAGTTCCTGTTCAAACAGATAACAGGATATGTTCATGACCAGTAATTTATCAATGCTCCTTAAAAGAACTTGCCTCTCAGAGTAACATCATTGACTTGATCTTTTGTATATTCTACAACCCCGAACAAAAAGGATGGAATCACCAGTCTTTGATGAGCACTCACTCAGACATTTTATTCTGTAGAACAAACTCAGATAAAAAGCATGAAATAATAATGAAGTTTTTCAGAGAAGCAACTCCTTGGCATTCAGAAACACTAAAGGAAATAAAGAAGAAACATTGTGCTGGTCAGTAAATGTTACTGTCATAGAGCGAGTGCAGGGAAATAAATTTGGAATCGCTCCTTTTTGAGTCGAAAATAAAGGCACACCCAGTCAATTTCCTTTCCTTAATTGGGCACCTGCCTCAGATTACATCTGCTCGTTAGTCAGCAGTTGCTCGTCAGTGCAGTTATCACACCTTGGAGGGCTGGTGGACCAAGTGCATTGGCAAAAATCATGGCTCCAAAAAGAGAGATGACTTTTGAGACCAAAGACAGGTTTTCTTTAGGCAGTCCTCTTTGTAAATCTAACTGGAACGGAACCAAACAAAGTACCCGCATCATCACCTTGTCTAATGCAGATTCGTGACTCATCGATTTTGCTCAGTTCTGTCACATACATTGACTCCAGTTTCCCATTTCTTTTTCATTTGTCTTTTTGTGCATTTTCTGTTTCCAAGACATATGAAACACCTTTAGTTGTTTGTCTTGACGCTTAGGTGTCTTCCTTGGTCGACCAGTGCGCTTGGCTTTAACCTTCCCATGCTGTTTGTACTTGGTCCAGATCTTCGATACAGCTGACTGTGAGCAGCCCACATCTTTGGCAACCATACTTCTGCATGTCAGGCAAAGGCACTGGGGTTAAATCTTCAATAAATGCATAACTTTACGTTGACATTTTGGACAGCTTTCTTATCCCTTCAATTGAAAAAAATGTTTGGGGATAATGAAATCATTTTCCAAGATGACAATGCATCATGCCACAGAGCAAAAACTGTGAAAGCATTCCTTGGAGAAAGACGCATCCAGTCAATTTTATGGCCTGCAAAAAGCCCAGATCTGTGGTGGAAATTGAAAAAAATGTTCCACAGTAAGGCTCCGACCTGCAAAGATGATCTGGCAACTGCAGTCAAAGAGCGTCAGCACCAGATTGATAAAGAATACTGTTTGTCACTCATAAAGTCCATGCCTCAGAGACTGCAAGCTGTCATAAAAGCCAGAGGTGGTGCAACTCAATACTAGTGATGTGTTTTGATTGTTTATTCTTTGTCTGTTTTTAATGGTTCCATTTTTTTCCCTGTGCTTGGTCTATAAAAGTAACATTTACTGACCAGCACAATGTTTTTTCTTCATTTCTTTTAGTGTTTCTGAATGCCAAGGAGTTGCACTGTTGAAAAACTTCATTATTGTTTCATGCGTTTTATATATGAGTTTGTTCTACAGAATAAAATGTCTGAGTGAGTGCTCGTCCAAGACTGGTGATTCCATAGTTTTTGCTGGGGGTTGTATCTTAAACCTATTCATCCAACCATCCATCCATCCATCTTCTCTGCAGTTTTCTCCTTCTTATGGTAATGGCTGATTGGGTGGCTGTTGGGAAATGCGGCATTGTGGATATTAGAGCTGACCATATTTACAAGCAGAGGATTCGTAGGTCACCAGTCCATCCCCAGATGAACAAAGAGAAACTGAAAATCAAACTCACCTTTACACCTCCAAGCATTTTTGGAGAAAATTAGCTTTAGGTGCGTGTGAACAGACACTGGAGAGCCTGCTCCCAAATGTACAGGCAGAACATGTTGCTCCATCAGCAGCCCCATGTTAAGCTAACAATTATTTTAACTTTGTCAAAGTTTATGTCAGCTCTGTTTGAAAGGGTTCCATTATTTTTTTTTACAGGTTAGAAGTTGCTGAAACTCATCTTAGCTCACAGGATGGAGAGGACAGAGACAGGCTGTCATTTCATCTCAGAGTCAGTGCAAAGAGAGACAAGCAGACACAGAGAGATGCCTATGACATTGGAGGGAAAAAAATATGTCTAAGAAGTCTTTGGACTGTTGTGAGGAAGCTGGAGGTTCCTGAGTCAGAATGAAACTCCTGTCCTCTTCCTGTGAACCGATAATTATCACTGCACAGAGTTGCCCGATCTGACTCACTCCAGCCCAAATCTCAATCGCCGTAGATTAAGTCATGTCAAAATGTAACCACTCTTCTTTACATTATAAAGAACACGCCATGAATACACAACTGCACCGAATAAACAAAGACAAAAGGCAACACAGATTGGGGTCTGCTGGGGCAACTGCCAAAAAGTTATCCAATACTAACATGAAACATGAGCAAACAAACACCTCAATCCACCTTCCTGTAATTAAATTGATCATTAAAAATTATGCAGTTGCATGTATACACACAACACAGATATCAACCGATCAAATCAGCAAATGTAGTGAATTCTAGCCAGTGATAGGCAGAGTAGGGTGGCTCATAGCATTATATGGTCATTCTGACTCATATATCAAGCTGAGCAAAGCCTGGCGGGCGGTTTGGGAGCGGATGTAAATAACATCTAAAAACCCAACAAATACTGTAAAAACCTGCCCAAATTTTGTCAACACGCCCAATGCCATTTTCCAGTCCAATGTGGTAAAAAGAAGCCCAGTGGGACAGAAACCCACCCAAACAACACTTCAACACTGAAGTGAAGGCACTGGGTGGCTGATGTTCAAGTCTTTTTTAAATGTTTTCATATTTTTAAGATAGCTGTAGAAGTCAGGTGCACTAATTGGGGAAAAGGAAATGCTTTCCAAGGTAATGCAGCCAAACACAGATGTTTATGCTATTTCATTAAATACTATAATTGGTACAACTGTTTTTCCAATATTCCAGTAATTCCTTGATTGTTCATTCTGATCAAAACACAAACGGATGCACAAGAGAGCAAATAATGAGCCTCATTAAGTGTTAGAAATACACTGTTCAGTGGTAAGATGATGAGCTGATAATAAAAAAAATATTTCAGAGTAACAAACTTTTTCATGAGGAAATGGCTTAAGAAATATGCAATTCCAATAGTTACTCCTAATTAATACAAAAAAAGTATAAGGTTTTCACTTTATAAATTTAATATTGTTAACGGGTCATATGACATTGGGCAAACCCTAGAGCAGGGGTGTCAAACATAAGGCCCGAAGGCCAAAACTGGCTCACAAGCGCCTCCAATCTGGCCCACCAAAACAAAAAAATATAAAAAATTTCAACAAAAATATTGATTTGAAATATTTTCTTCAACAAATTTCTTAAGAGTCGTGGACACAACGCAGCACTGTCTGAGACCCAAGCTGAGATATCAGTGATGCTGCCGGGAAATCTTAGAAACCAGATTTGGCCTCAGAGCCTTGCTGCCAGGGCGAGTTTGTTAACAATGTGCACAATGCAAAAATTATGGGATAAGTTTCTGGGTCAGAAGGTATCATTAAAAATGGCTTTATGCTGACATTGTCATCATTTTCAGTTGTAATTGGTCATGTAAAAATAAAGACATCTTCATCACATATATTCTGCACCACAACAAAATAAACTTTAAAGGTTAAAATCAAAGGTTATCGTGGCACTATTTCACCGTTGCAGCCAACTTGAGGTGCGCGGCCCCTGAACGAAAATTTGTTTGCCAGAGAAACAGATTTAATGATACTGCACACAGTAATGATCGGAGTACATGCAGGGTTACAGCTCTGTAAAATAATCCAAAATCATTAACTCACCTCCACACAGTGCATTCAGGACAAGGAGAACCAGGGTCAGGGTGATTAAAATCCTCTTCCAGCTCCACGATTCCAGGTTAATCCACTTTGTCATTTTGCTTCTGTCAGATTTTCTCCAGACGATGCAAAACGGAGTCACTTCAAATGCTGTGAGCTGCTGAAGACGAACTCAGGACACTGTGCTCCACCTGTAATCCTGAAACTTTATGTCAACTTCTGACAATCGCCTGTAACTTATCAGTTATGCATCAACATTTCTCTGTGACTATCACATTTGATCTAATGTGTCATCAATGATCAACCGCTGAACTGATTCTGTTGCTGATGTGGCGCCTCCCTGAACAAACCTTTCCTGCTTTGTTTTCATGGAACTGAAAGTACACTCACACCCTGTGCGTGGTTATTCTCAAAGCGCCAGATCTCAGGTGACGTCGAGGCATTCAGAGCAGGTGTGAAGGAGGCTGGGTTTGCACCAGAAGAAAGGGGCTACTGCCTAATCATTAACTATTATTTAAGTGTCAGTGACAGTTATGATATTTAACTTACACCTCTTGTGTGGTGAGGGTTTGTTAAACAGTGAAATTTCGGTTCTCTTGAAGTGAAGCTACCGTTGATTTGAAATTGGAATGAACTAAAGAGTCAATTTTATTTAGATTTTGGTTTAGAACAAACCAAATCCTCTTGATGTGTATAAAATGGAAAATAAACAAGTTTTTGAATAGCATGTTTCCACTTGTCTTTGAGTGTTGTTTATTATTATTATTTAAATTACTTTTGATTCACCTTCTAGTCTTTTCTTTTTAATCAATCTTCACGCAAAGTCAACCCTCTTTGAAGCATTTTCATTGACCCCCATCTGCACGAAGGTTCATATATAAATGAAGTTTGATTCAATATGTACTGGAGCATCTCGAGAAATTACATTTCAATGGAAAAGTTTATTTTTGAAAATCAAATTTCATTGACTTTACATCAAACAAAATGAAATATTATGAGCTTTGTGTTATCTATTGATTTAATCTTTAACCTGATAAATCAGGAAAATGCACATTTTATCTCAAATATTTGAATAAATCATGAAACACCCCCTTCCTCTAAGATATTCATTTATTCTTTTTTTAAACTTCTAAAAGTTTATTATGTTGTATTTATATGTGTATGATGATGCATTTCATCTCTTCTGAAGTAACCTGGTTCAAGGCTCAGGGGCCTTTCTGTGTGGAGTTTGCATGTTCTCCCTGTGCATGTGTGGGTGTTCTCCTGGTACTGAAGATGTGTGGAGACATGTTGATCTTGTCAAATGTAGTCAGAAGTTATACTTCCATAAACCATAGGAGATCCAGTTTTGTCTGCTTCTTCTTGACTTGATGTTCAGTCCTGTATCATTTTTTTTTTTTTTTTTTTTTTTTTTTACCGGCTGTGGTAACTATCCGACTCTTAAAAAACATTGAAAAACATGTTAACTTTGTCATGAAATGTATGAAAAGTCGTGCTATAGATAGTGTTCAACACAACCCCAGTAATGTTAATAGGCCAGTGCAATAATACTGAGAGGTCAGAGGCTGACGCAGTTAAAGACAAACATTTCCCTTGATCTCGAGAAACGTTCACCACGCCTGTGTTTGCTGATTAGAAAATCATTTCTGAAACGCCCTGATGCACACGACAAACTTTTCCTGGTCATGAAGGTGGACTGCAGTAAATTCATAACAAGTCTGACCATTAGGAGGAGGAGGAGTTGTATAAGATGACCAGAATTCAGTTTTATTCGACTTTCTGGAGGCGCTCCAGTTTCAGAGACGTGGATCTGAGTTCCAGATTTTTGTTGCATTACTATTGCAACAACACATCATCAGCAGGGTAAAACTAACTGTCTCACGACGGTCTAAGCCCAGCTCACGTTCCCTATTGTGACTCAGATTCAGATTTTACAATCAGACTTTCTGAAGAACTCTTTAAGTGAAACTTCATTCTGAGGTTATAAACCCTCCTCACGGTCACAGAGCAGCTTTCTCATGTTACTTGGAAGTGATTTATTGCTTACTTTGAACAGATGCATAAATTTGCTTGTTGCTGTCATATACAATGTTATTCGACACTCCCACACCAGTACAGAAGTACAGAACAGAAAATGTGCACTTAGTTTGTGTTGTTTTTCAAAGAAAAAAAGTATTCTTTCAAAGTTTCGTTGTCATGTAAAGATATTCGGTGTCTAAATTACAACCAGACCTTCAAAAACACCCTTTTATCATTGTTTAACAGCTCTTTTATTTTCTCTTTTCATATTTACATTCCACTTTTGCCCTCATTCCTTCTCCCAAATCCATCTGATATTTCGTGTTTGAAACCAAACCTCGTTTGTCCTTATCACATAACCGATGTTTCCCTCTGCCTCATTTGATTTCCTTGTTTGCCATGGTCAGAAATTAACTTTTAATAAAAAATTTCCAGTTATTCAAAATGGGATCTCAATCCACTGAACAGATTTTAAGACCAGCTTTAAACTGATATGGTCACTATTGATGATGAACTGTGATTCTGAAACTCAAGTTTTTGTATCTTTGTATTTATGTCTATTCAGAGTGATTCATGTGTTCATTCCCTCAGGTAATATGGCTTCATGCCAGTGACAGAAAGAAAAGGAATGTTCCCTCAAAGAGTCAATAAAACTATGAATCGGCACGTCGTGTTCATGTTTCATCCATGTTGGGCGATCCAAGGTTGATTCCTTTCATTATTGGTATTAAAAACTTCCATCAAGGTGTGTGTATTCACTGTCGTTCTGGTAGAGGGCTGGGATAAAAAACAACCCGGACATTCTGATGATGACTGGACCTCTCTTGAGTTTTGTCAGTGGTTTATGTTATGTCCACTACAGTGGAAACAGTGAAATATTGAAACGGTGGAATTTAGTAGAAGTACACTATTATGATGACAGTTACTGCACACTCGATGATTGTTAATGATTGTTACTCCAGGCTGCTCTCCTGTACCTCTCTCTCACACACACACACACACACACACACACACACACACACACACACACACAGCCACGCTCACACACACACACACACACACACACGACACGTCACGCACACACAATATGTGTTTCATTCCCAAATGCAAAGCGGTTCCTAAAACAGGCCAAGTTAAAGTTTCTTTTTAAGGCTTCTTGTCTAAATATGCAGGAGCATTACTGTTAGAATATTTAAGTTCTTTAAGTTATAATTAATAATGTTTTACACATTAACCTGTAGACAGTGTCTCAGATAAACACGAGCAAATGCTCTTATTTGTATACTGAATAAGTACAGCTTCGGTTTTCCAGTCTAAGAACAGTCCCTTAACACACATTTTTCCATTCACACTGCAAGACTCGACGGTCTCATTTTCTATTCACTGTCCAACAATTCCCACACAGGAGAAAAACTGACAGTAATTTGACCTTAATAATGATGAAATTGCAGAGTAATTAAGAAAGCAAGACTGCTTTTAGCTCTGCAGCTTTGAGGAAAACACAGGAAATAATCAGTCAGACGATGCTGACATTTCGTTATGAGCTACACTTGTCTAATGACACCGAGCCTTTCTGGCTCTAATCTTTAAACAATAATGATTTTTTTGACAGCAAAATGTTGCAGTCCTGCCCAAGCTGCTGCTGTATCAGAAGAAAATACAGCAATGCTGCAGCAGATGTGGAGGCAGAAGGTGATTAATTCTGACCTCCTATCTAACTTCCTATTCACACTGACTTTTTATCAATATCAGCACAACTAATTTTTAACTCGGATTTTTACTTTTTTTTTCCGTGGAAACCAGGATGTTGTAAAGTGTCATTTGACTCAAATGCCCAGGTTTATCACCTTCCTGTTGACTCAAGTCAAACAGTGAAATATGGCAGTTAAAGCAGGAAGCAGACGTGATCACGTCTCGCTGAAGCTTCAGCTCATTGCTCACAGATGTGCTTTAGAGCTGCGATTTCAGGGAATCACTGAGTTTCCTGACTCATAATGACAAAGAATGATCAAACTTTGTGGAGACAAAAGCACTTAAATTCAGGAGAATAAGTACGGTATGTTGGATGTCCCAGATCCTAAAGTGTGTTTTTTTCTGCAGTGATTGTCGAACCACAAAAACCCTGCAGGAGATGTGTTGATTTCCACTGGTCAGGGAAATTGGACAACAGGTGCTTGGACTTTTGAACTCTTGATCTCCTGTAGGTGATAAACACAGCATTGGAAGTAAAAATACAAATTACAAATACTCACATTACTGTAACACAAAGTTTTTGCTCAAAACGTGTGAGCTCCTCGCATGGCTGCCGTCATCACAGGTGTGTGAAAGATTAGCAAATAAATGAATATGACACATTTAAGGGTTATTAACACAACTCAAACAGTGAAGTGTGTTTACCTTGATAAGATTTTGGGTTCAGGATAAAGATATCTAACTCATTATTGCTGCTACTGGTTCCTTTATGGACCACGATGCCTGGAGTTTGAGTTCATGGTTGTAGTATTGTCAAAAATAAAACATAAGTTTCCTGCAGTCCAAACATCCCACTGTGTGTCAGGCCACCAGGTTTCAGCACCTTCTTCCAAAATAGACACCAGCAGTCAATATCTGATGGTTCTGTTTGTTTTCAAGGCCCTGAAAACTTCACAATGCAAATGTAAGGCATGTTGGTGACAGATCTTGACTGTTTGGATTCCTCCATAAATGACTGATCTGTAGACATTAAGCCAAGTTTCTCTGTTTTCTGCTGGTTTTTTAATTTTCTAAACATCTTGTTTTGGAGTTGTGGACATGAGAAGTCGGCCTGAATACCGTCACCAGGGTTTTCTATTTGATATGTCTGTCAGTTCTCAGAGTTTCTTGCATCTAAAATCATGTAACTCTGTATTAAGAGTAGTTACACTAGAAAAAAAATTAAACCTGTAAATTTCCAGTGTATAAAGGTTTCCATGACTCTTTATGTTGTTTATGCCAGGGTGGGGATGTTCTCAAAGGAATGAAGCGCAGTAAAGTTTGCCAACAATCATATCAAGAATCCCAACCACGTCTGACTTCTGACATCAGCTGACGTCCACCGCTGACTCAGCCTAGTGAGTGTGTTAGATGGCCTGTCGCTGTTTGTCCTGGGATGGACTAGCGACCAGTGCAGGGTGTAACCTGCCTTCACTCATGGTCAGCTGGGGTGAGATCCAGCTCCCTGTGACTCTGTTTGTGAAAGGAACAGATGAATAAAGAGAGTGATGCTGGTGCAAATCATCCAGAAGGCCTTGTAAAGATTTGACAGACAGCAGAAACAGAGATGAAGAATGAACAAACAGAATAATATTGGAAAATTTTAATGACTTCACATGAAATAAACTGCAGCTTGAAGCTTTCTCCATTCAAACATGAAGCATCAGACAAACAAGTGATAAAGACAACGGTCGCAAAACAAATCCATCTGTTCTCTTTTCAAATGGCTGTGACATCCGTTTGAAAGTGGACGGTCACACAGAGTCCAGCTTCAGCCGTCACACTTCAGACGGCTTGTGTCCCGCCTCCTCCTCAGATCCCTCTGTCTCTCTCGCTGCCTCCGTCAGCTGCTGCTGCTGCTGCTGCTTGGCTCGTCGGCGCTCTGCCTCTGTTATCGTCATGGGGTGTAGAGGGAAAAATCCTGCTAATCCTGGAAAAAATAAACAGAAAGAAGAGGTGATAAAAACTCTCAGAGCAGGCTTTTCAAACTAATGATGGCAGCTTAGAGTTTGAAAATCATAATAACAATTCTAAATGTTTCAATTAATGTCAGCACAACGATAGCAGATTCAAAAATACAGAAGAACTAAATGGATTTTGACTTTTTGATAAATAACCTGAAAAAGTTTAACTTTAAAAATCAGAGTTTCACCTTATTTAATTTCAATGATGCCTCCTGGTGTAGTACAATATACAAAAGCATATCTTTAATGTGCAGTTCAGATTTTGTCACATCCAAAAATACATCATGTGACTGAATTTGATGCTTAAATTAAATCTGCTGAAAGAGCTCAAATGGCATCTGCTGCACTGCTTGCCTTGTGCTGTAAAAAGCCTGTTGCGCCTCAGAGAGCATCTGTTCTGCAGCCTTCAGGATTCATGTTGACACTTTCAGTCCAGATTTAATGCTAAAGCTACTCGACTCACTGAAAGCTTGGTGGCTTCCACTGCTGCATCACTGATGTGTCAGTGTTGTCTTCTTAAAGAACTGTGGTTCCCGCTGAATAGCGCGGAGTACACATCAAAAGTAGTATTTTGGAAACAAGAATCGGTATCAGTGGCAAAGAAAAGCTGTTTATCACGGTTGTAACTTATGAGCTCAGCTCTACTGCTTATCCCAAAGATGCATGGTTCTTACAAACATGGCCCATTTTAAAACGGGGAATGAAAAAGATTTCCAGTAGTGTAAGATTTATTACCAAGAAGCACTGATGCTACAAAGAAATAATCCACCAAATACATTATATGTTTACATTTCAAAAACTGTTATCTGTAATAAAAAATAAAAGGCTGGCTCATTCAAATTAATTAAACAATAAGAAAGCCAATACTTATGCAATCAAGAGACTCAGCCCAGAAAAACGCACATTTAATCGTTTGCACAATCTTTTGAAAGAGGTGATTTAGTGCATGATCGTCATTTACAGCTGTTCGCAAACAAATGAGAGGCTTGAACTGTGTGTGACTATAAAGGAGCATATCCATGTGAATACTCCCGAAAAGGTGGAGCTGCTCATAAAAGTTGAGTCTGGGCCTCCTTAGTTAAACAAATCCGCCTGACTGGAACGCTTCCTGATGTGACTCTGCATTTAACACAAGCAGCTGATGTGGAGGATACACACCGAGAAGCTTGGCCGCCGGTTTGGTCGTTTGTGCGCCGCAGCCGATCCAGTACTTGATGCGATCAAAGTTGAAACTGACGAGTTTCTCGTTGTAGATGTTGGGGAGGGGGTCATAGGTGCCCAGCTGCTCTAAGTATTTCCCATCTCTCGCCCTTTTGTTGTACGCTGCCACGATGCGGTAAAAGGGTCTGTTGGCCTGTTTGTGGCCTGCGAGAGCCAGTCGGATGACGACGTGACCCCCGTGGTACTTCTTCAGGAGGAATGACGCTGCAGAAAAGGAGTCAGCACAAAAAATACAGTCAGAAGAAAACTTGTACATACGAAATACCTCATAAGATATTATGCAATGCAAAATAATTTTTTTTAAAATGGTTCTCTCTAAAATGTTCCTCTCCCAACACACTTACATTTAAAAGATAAAAACCTATGAAAGTTTATTGAAGGAATGCTCAATATTAAAGCAGATTATTCATTTGATCCACCAATTTAAAGGTGCTGTAGGCAGGATTCGGCATCTCCGCCATCTTGCTTAGGGTTACCTAAGCAAGATGGCGATTTGACCCATCTAAGAAGGCGATTTGAAACCCAGCACAGCCAATCCTGTCTTGTTTTCTCTGACATCACGCCCTTACGCAAGTTAAGCCCTTCCCACAAGAACATGTGACTAATGCCCCTCGACCAATCACGGTTAGAGCCTCATGGGCTCTTCTGATTGGTCAAAGATACCTGGAGCTGTCGAGATTCCTTTTCAGCTCAGAACAGAGACAGATGGAAACGCTGCGCCTTCGCACTAGTGCAATTATGCTACAATCCTAAAGGATTATCAATGGATACTCTAACATTTAATCCAAAGAAAACACAGAAAAATTAGCATTGACTAGCAAAATCCTGCCTACAGCACCTTTAAAATCGAAATTTAAGTTATATGCTTCCAGTTCAGGCTTTAGGGAGGGCCTTTCTGTGTTTGCATGTTATCTCTGTGCATGCGTGGGCTTTAGAATAGTATTCCAATTTACTTCAAAAGACCAAAAACTTGCATTCGAGGATCACTATTGACACAGAAATTGCAAATGGTAATAAATATGTTTGGATTTGATTGTCGCTCTCTGTGTCTGATGGAATGGTGCCCTGTCCAGTGGACTGGACTTTCATCCATAGTCATGATCTTCAATAGATGAAGGAATCTTCAATAGATGACTAGTCAAAAAGCCATAAATCGTTTGAAAACAGAAAGAAAGATGCTTAGCTGATACTCATGAGACAATTCATTTAATATTTAAATTGTGTTGTACGTGAATGACCTGTATTTATAATGCAATCTAAAAACACCACACAAGGAACAAAATCCTGAAATATCCAACAACTCTGCATTTATTTATTAAAAAATTCACACCGTTACATAGAGATTAAATACACAAAAATCTGTTTGAATGCGTTAAACTGACTAAAATCACACAATTACACTACTAGTGAAAGGAACCCCAAAGCGCCTGACAATAACAGACATTAGCAGGTTCTTCACACTGAATACTCACATAAATGCACCATGATGGTCACTGAAATGTTCTGCAACAGATAGAGAGACACATTCAGAAGGCATAGATTTAAATAAACATCACGGACACCAGAAACTAGCACTGTTAAATACTCACACTGTGTCATGCAACTGAGAATGTCATTACACAGAACCCGAGCTAGCGCTAGCAGCTCACTTTAGCTTCAGTTAAAATAAACTTCTAAATCAAGCGCGATACCTCTGATGACGGTCAGCGACGCGAAGCGAAATTTCAGCAACTGACGATCCTGTTTGCTCCCGTTTCAACCAATTAAACAGAAAACAGTATATGAATGTTTTTAAGAGGAGCAAATGTGACATTTATCAGGGCGCCGCCATGTTTGTACAGGATGTGACGTCATTCAGGTTCAGTATATGTTTCCGACACTAGATGGCGCGAACGCTCTGTTGTCCATTACACCTCTGAGCTGAAGCGGAGTACACAGAAGTTAAATGTGGAGTCGTGTTTTGGTCTGAAAAGATCATTTTTGCCCTCAAGATGGTGTCATTAAATTTTTGACAAACTTTAAACGGAGAATTGTTTCTTCAGGTTGTTCAAGTGGTGAGTTTTTATCAGAAAAGGTTGCTGCTCATAGCAAGTAAACAGAGTTTCGTTTGTCTGCTGGATGAAAGTTTACAGGCATGGCTTGATTTCAATTATTTGTGAGTTGACTTTAATTATTTGTGTGTTTCTTTGTGCTGCTAGTTGTTGAAAAGGTCTATTCCAATGATTTTTTTGTGATTTCATTACTTTCATTTTTAAAATTCAGTCATTTTGCATCTAAACTGTCATGAGTTGTAGTGCAGGCCTCTGGTTTCCTCAAAATTGGAGATGCACCCATCAAAGACCGCTACTAGCCTCAAACCGGGCTCTCCGCTGTCCATGGATGTGTGCATGTTTGTCTTGGTGTCCTGTTGAGGGTGTGTTTTACTTTAACAGTCAGCTGGGATCAGGTTCAGCAGTCCCGAGTTACATGCAGTGGTGTAGCAGATGGATGAATGGATGAATGTGTCAGCATAGTCAAAAGAAAAGGTGGCGTAGACGCAAAGAAACATGGATTTCAGATCAAGAGTTTGCTGATTCCATTCCCACAGTGGACTCGTCACCACTGATGAAGAGTCTTGACCCCCTCAGCGCCCCAATATGGCTGCCCACTCTGTCCTACAAATAGCATGGCTGAATGTAAAGTCATCCAAACACAGCAAATGGTCCTTCTTCAGCCAAATGAGTTTAGAATAAATGTATTGACGTGCTGACAGACAGCTGTCCACCTCAGCCTGTTGCCTGCACAGTTAGCTGATTAATGCGTTTGATCAGAGGAATTAAATCCAACTTGAGCTACTCCAGCAATATGTTAATTACAATTAACAGAAGTTGCAAACTTATTTTGACCTTCGCCTGAGCTGTCTTGAAATATTATAAAGTAAAACTTACATTTGTGCCATCGAGTTCTCTTTTTGAGGCATCGGCATGTCACATATTTCTCTACAGACCGGAGTCAGAAAGAAGAGAAAGGTGCTGCAGTTCTCTCTGAGTCTCGGCAATCTTCACTGAATTTTTACCACAATCTGCTGACGCTGACTGTCCATTAACATGAGGTTTCTTACGCATGTCAATCATGTTTTTGACAACATGATTGATCCGTGTCTGCTCACACAGCTACTAATCAAGGTCCAGCCAAGAAGTGCTTACCCAATAAAATTGGCAGATCCATTGATCCTGCTTGCTATGCCGATAAAACACTTTCACAGAAATGGACACAAAGACTGCTCTGATCAGAGGTGGAAATGACTGCGCCTGGTTGACATCTTATGTCATCAACTAGAAATGCAGCATCCTTCTTAACTTGATTTATTATTCACATGGGGAACTTTTCATTTGTACATTTAAACCATCCTCTTCACACTCGCAGCAGTGGGCTGCCCGGGTGGGGTGCTGGGGTTCAAGGGCCTCACTCAGACTGCAAGTGACCCCTCAGTGGGATTTCAACCAGCAAACATGACTGCTGCTGGCTGAATGGTGGTGAAGTCTGTTTGTCCATCCATTCATCCATTCATCCATCCAGTGAAACCAAAAAATGAACCATATTGTTATAATAAATGCTTTTTATTTATTTATTTTTTTGGTTATTTCTAAATGTAATGATGAATGTATAGATTTGTTGTGTGCTTTCTGGCGTTTTTGGAGACTGCAGATGGAACTGATCTCATAGCTCAGTCTGAAGCTGTGGATCTCTTCTCACAAACAAAGATGAATGTTTTCAATGCACCGAGCCTGACAAACAAAAATCCAAACAAAATGATTCTTTTCTACCTCTTTTATCCAGACTAGAGTCAGAGTGGATGAAGTTTCAGCCTACAGGCGCCGGGCGGGGGCCACCGAGTGGACCGCTAGTATGTATAAATATACATTTCACAAAGCATTAACATGTAAATAACATGTTAATCCTATATGTGATTGAAGTGTGACTAATTTAAATCACTCTTTCCTGAACTACATTTATTCACTGACCACACACAACTGCTTACAATTTACAAATGTAATCTGTCCATCTCAATAACATGCATAAACATCTAACGAAAGAAGTGGTCGTGAAATGGAGCATTCTGGCGATGCAATGGTGAGCACGCCCTCCACACAGTTTAATAAGTTATGTTATTGTCTCAGAAGGTACACAAGTCAATAAGTTGATAAGTACTTTAATCTATAAGTAAATGAACACACGACTACGTCAGTATTAAACAAGTAAACAAATTAAAACATTTGTGACTAAACACATAAGAGAGTAAGTTATAAGTAAGTAATTAGGTCAATAACTGAGAAAATAAGAAATCTAATTCATGAGTGAGTAAAAAAGTGATATATGTTGACCTGTGTGTACGCATGCGACCATAACAGTGTTTACTGTGAACCAGGCTGTGGTAAATGTGTGGCCAGGTTTGACAACATGCTCCTAGTAAGTGAATACATGACGAAGAAAATAAGTAACAAATAACAAATTCATTAAATGCAGAAATCAGTAGGTGATTAAACATATAATAAAATTGGCTTTATTATCAATGTACGATCTACATGTAAATGAATCAAACAGTAAGTAAATTAAGTAACTCAGTCAAAGTAAGTATGATAATTAGTAAATATTTTAAATGGTTCGGTCAAGACATAAACAAAGGATAGAGGGTTAGTGGGGATGAGTGAGTACTTCAGTTAGTAAGTAAATAAGATAGTAAGTAACTTCTTGAGTAAATAAATAATGCGTTTGAAGGAGCAGGCCTGTGTACATGTGTATTATTCTGTCTTCGTGAAGGGAGGCAGTGTGAATACAAGTGAATAAATACATCAGGAATCCTATAAATGAATGAGTAAATAATTTGGCATAATTGGGAATAAATACCTAAGAAAAAAGCAACTAAGCATATCAGTGAGTAAATAAGTTCGTAAGTAAATTTGGTAAGGAAGTTGTTGAGAAGCAGTGTTAAAAAGCTGCCGCTTAGCAAGTAAGACAGTAAATAAGTACATAAATATATAACTATTTGCATTAGGAATCCAGTAACTAAATTAGTAAACGGTCTGAAAAAGGAATTAAGTCTGTTAGTAAGTAAATATGTTTTTGAGTAAGACAGTAGTGTTGTTTGTTTGAGCAACACTTTGTACTGGATGAGAGAGGCAGTGTTGGTAAGAAGGTCGCTTTGGCTCCATCTTTAATAAAGAGCTCTTTTTGCAGCATTAATTTAAAAGTTATTCCTTCTGTCTGAAAGATTTCCCAGATCTTTTCATTCCACCTCCGATACATCGGGACGTCTACTTGAAAACTATTATTTTCTCATAAACATTACTGTGTGTCTGTGTGGTTACAGCGGCGTTTTATCAGCGGCGCCGTCCTTCGCGTTGTGCAGTCTCCGCTCTACGTGTGCGTGTCTCACAGCGGCTTCACACCGAGTTTCTAATCCGTTTCCACCGTTGACCTCGGCAGAGATGCAACACCGATTTCCTGAGAGCCGTCGTGGATTCCGGGGTCATCGCTTCTGCCTGATGCTGTCCGAGTGTACAGAGACGGTTCTGCCCGCTGGGAGCCTGGCTGCCCCCCCACCACCCCCACCACCCCCACCACTCCCAGTCTTGGAACATGGTGATTTCACACCCCTGTTGTGTAAAGCTTGTTTTTCAGTGTGTGTGTGTGTGTGTGACAAACACATGGTTTTCTGCTGGGAGAGGTCACAGAAGACACACAAAAGAGAAGTGTCCTTGTTTGTAATTCTGAAAATATCCCACTATCCCTACGTGACTCCTCAAACACAAAGCCAGTAACGACTTATAACTGATTGCAAACGAACCGGGGGGGAAAAAAGGACATCACGACATAGTATTTTCAAGTAACTAATTTTTCACGCTGTTGTTTATTCTCAGGATTGTGTTTTCTGCGGAAAAACTGAAAAAAAAAGCCTTCTGTCACTTATACGGCACTATATTTTTGTCGACTGCAGATTGTTTCGCCATTTCACAAAAAAACTGATAAATACATGATTCATCTCCCAGAATGAGAGGTATTCAGTGGTACGCTGCGTTTATCTGAACACATCCCACTGTCATGACAGTTTCACATGTCTTTAATTGGAAAGAATAACCAAATTACAAGCGTATTAGTTAAAAAAGATTTGAAAATTGTGCCAGCTTGGTTTGTCACAGAAATCATTTCAGAGCCCAGACACACATTAAGAAAAAAAAAAAAGAAAAGAGAAAGAAATCCCTCTCGTCTCAACAACTGGAATTTCAAGAGGGAAGCGTCATTATCGAGCTGACCACGTTTTTTTCTGTGGAAAAATGTGAAAATGAATAGAGGCTTTACACAGTTAGGCAGCAAACAAAATGCATCTTACATGGTGAATCGGCAATGCATGATTATCTGAACGGTGACATTGATTCTACTTGTGGCTCTCGCTCTCTCGTGAGGACCCCATGCTCTTTGGGATACCAAGACGAGTTGTTCCTCCTCTAATCATCTGTGACAGCTCAGTTAGAGACGCTCAGATGACCAGATATTTTACTTAAAAAAAAAAAAAACACACAGCACACACACAAACAAGAGGAGTCGGCTTTAAACGAAGGCGGCTGCTCCAGACATTTTCAAGTCAAAGATGTCTGAATTCAATTCAATTATGTGGATGATGCTTCACAAAACCTTCCCTCCCTGCCTTTGTTTGCTCAACAGCAGCTTCAACCATACTTTGCAGTGTTTATAAGGATGTTCTCATCTCTGACTGAAAACACTCGAACGCATGACTTCCTTTATCGTTGACTTCCGTTCCCGTATAGAGTCACTGATTGCTTTGGTTTTGCAGTTGAAACTTCATTTTCATTTCTGAAACGTTTCGTGTCTACACGGTGCGTTTCCAGAACGTTACCTCATCTCCCGTTTACATGACGATGGAGTTGGTGTATTTTTGAAAAGGCCGATCCTGGGAGCTTACAAAAAGTGACATTAATCTATTAGCAAAATATCACATATGAAAGTCTTCACCGTGTTTTTGGTTTGAGCTGAAAACTGCATTGTGGCGTAAATGAAGTGATGTGTAGCATGGCAGCGTGAGTTCAGAGTGAGAGTTTCACTGGTAGAAGCCGCATGGCTCCACTCGTAACACTCGCAAGATCTGGAGCAGGGCCCCAAAACCATTTCAGACATCAAAACATTTGTTTGGCATTATTGAATAGATAATAAAGATCTTACTGACTGAGTTGCCACTGCTGTTATTTATCCTCTGCGGACAGCGACTGAGCTCAACACAAACACTGGAAACAGGGCGAAACAGCTGGCATGACCCTGTCCAAATATAACAAAATAAGCTCACCAGCATTTCTGATTGGAAACAGTGTATCTCACTCAGTCCACACAAAAACCAAAGTGTAGCAACATGTATTACCACTCTCTGTTTGCTTGAAGCTAAGCTAACAGCTGGTTCGATTTATTAGATACAGTTGATCGTAGCTTGCAACACGAGAGTGGATTTTCCCAATGTGTCATGAATCAAGTCTTCCACCGAATCTAAGGCTGCTTTTACAACGACACAAAGGTTTATGGGTCATCGCAGGGTGTTTTCCCTGCTTCGCAGGCATGCCCGTTAAAGATGGACTGGTGGCTGGAAGCTGTCTGAGTGTGTGTCTCTCAGTGTGTGTTGTTGTTCAGGGTGTACCCTGTTTTCAACCAGCTTGGATTTGCTCCATAAAGCTGTAGAGAAGATGGACAGCTTGACACGCATAATGTCTCCTGATCCGTTACAAAAGATCATGATTTAGGAATAAGAAGGGTGTAAAACTGATATTTACTGTATTAGAACACATTTTTGGAACTGAAGACAATGACGGTGTATTGACAAGACATCAGAAGAGGACTCCCACAGTCCAGAAGATCGGTTCCAGGATAGAGAGGCGATGAAAGATGGATGGAAGAAATTAAAGTCTATGAAGAATGATCATAAGTGTGACTGGTATATATCAGCTGTGATGTTATGTATCAGATCTACTGTTGTAACTTTCTCTTCAGAGTGAAAGCCTGTAGCTCAGGGATGTCAAAAGTAAGGTCCGTGGGCCAAAACCGGTCCGGTCCGCAAGTGGCTCCAGTCAGGCCACCAAAAGCAAACTGCAGCAATTTCTAAGAAAACAACTGATTTTAAAGCACATTTCTTAAGTGTAGCAGATACAGCACAACTGTGAGACCTGAGGTATCGATCATACGGCCCTGAGCAACGGCAACAGCTTTAAGTTTCACTGTATTCAGTGCCAGAAAGTATCAATAAAATTAGCTTTTTGTTGAGATTATACCAATATTTTTAGTAATTGTTTGTTTTTTAAGAAAATATAGACATTTTATTCACAAATACTGATTTTTTTTAATGATATTTATTTGCTTTCCAGTTACTCCAGTTTCCTGTAACGGTCCAAAAACAGGCTTTTCAGGGCAAATAGTGATTTAAAGTCACCCGCAGGAGTCGACCTGTGCTGCTTTCACACGTAGCGAGCTGGGATCGGCTCCAGGCCCCCACGACCTGAAGCTGGATGAAACAGTATAGAAGATGGATGGATTAACCGATCCAAAAATCTGGATCTTTTCATGTGAAATTCTTTAAGAGGTCTGACATCAACCAAAATCTGCTTCTTAGCGTGAGGCCATCGAGGGATCGTGGAGTTATTGCTCTCAGTGTGTGAGAGTTGGCAGCTTTTAGTGAATTTGTCAAGTCTCCTGGTGAAGTAGCTTTAATCACCCGATAGATTTTGCTCCCTGTCCCAGTAAATCCCATCCTGCAAAACATTCGACTCCCAGTTTTTAAATGCTGACATGATCTGTGTTGATGGTAGAGACGTTTTTATTTTCTAGTGTTGGTTTGTTTGATTTAACTAAAGAAAACGTCATTATTTCCAGGATTCCTGGTTGTTTTTCACACCATGTTGAAGTACACCAGAGGTACAGAGCCACTGGAATAAAAAAAAAAAAACAGCATACAGACAGAAGTTTACACAGTTTGAGCTCTGTTGACTCTCCAATTCAGCTGCATGTCATTGAATTGTGGGAGGAAATCATACGAGTACACTTCTCAAACCCACAAGGCCACCGTGAGAGCCTTGCATCGCTTGATGAACCAGTTTGTAAAGAAGAGATTTAACACACATGTTGGAGGTGATTCTGAGTGGAGAGCCTCCTAAATCAGCAGAGTTCGGTGGTTTTTCATTGCCTGAAAAGTGATTATTCACACATATCGCTTGTCATGAAAACAGGACGATTTAGTTTATGCAAACTTTGGCAGCGCCCCTTGCTTCGGTCGCCTGTTTATTTGCGTCTTAAAGAAAGCGTGCGTATCAATTCACGCCACGAAAACAAGCGTTTTAAAGTTGAAAACTTTCCAGCCACATGGCAGCTCCGTGTTGTTTTAAGTTTCTTTTTGAAAGGGGCCGACATGTTCATAAGATTCTCCAGCTCGGTTAGTCAGAAGAATGGAGCTTTTCAATCACGGACACCGTGTGACTCGGAGACTGTCAGCTCTTTGTGGTGCCCTCTGCTTTTTTAAGCATCTGTGTCCAGCTCCGCCACAGATAGATGTTATGGTTGCAGAGAGCACCTAATGGAAAGGCAGGATTCGGTCACAGATGGAGGGTCAAGTGATCTCCCTTTTCTGGAGGGATCTTTCAGATGGTTGTAGTGAGACTAATTGTGATAGCATGCAAAATGGAGGCATTACTTTTATCTTCATTAACAAAGAGACTTCTTCTTTCTCCGTTTCCCTTTTTTTTTTCTTCTTCTTCTTCTGAGATTTGTTGACTCTTGCACCCACCGATTAAAGGAAAGGCCGTCTGTGTTCTGAGGAATTCAGAAGCATGTGGTCGCTTGCATCAGTCGGGAACCGGGAGAACCGGGCGACCTGTGATCCGGATGACTTTTACTCATAAAGTCAGAAGTATTTTTATCGCTAAGACTTCAAAATCGAATATTTTAGGGGATTGATTTAAGGCAGCCTCCAGCTCCTTGTGTTCTCCTTGGTTTCCTCCAGTTCAAGAAACATTCATTTGAAGCTGTTTGGCTTTAAAATTACCCATAAGTCTCAACTCCAGCCCACCTCACCTTTAATAGAGACGTAGAATCGATGGGTGAATACTGTACTACGGCAGTACCGTTCCTCCTCATCTTTCGGCTGCTCCCACAGCGGCCCCATCTGCTTCCTCGGAGGCGGTTGCTGTCAACCCGGGCCTCCGCCGATCAGGTATGGCTGTCATGTGTGTGATCGCGCTTCCTGACGCAACCCTCAGCAGTCATCCGGGCCTGGAGCGCAGAGACGGTCCCTCCGAAAGCCGCTTTACTTCAACAGGAACTTTAGACGCTGATTTAAAGTATGACTCTCCGTCATATCAGTGCTGCACAGAATCACTTCCTGTTTAGTTTGAAAACACTTTTACTTTAAAGACCTAGAATTAGACGTCTCGCATGCCAACACTGTACACATCTGCATGGTCAGATCCATAAAATAAGGTTGCACACTATGTTTTCTGGATGATCTGATAATATGCTGGTCTCATCACCATGAAGGAAGATTATGAATAGACATTTAAAAACAGATTTTAATGACAGCCCTCTGGGGGAAAATGGGACTTCTATGACCGAAATGACCCATTCAGACTGTTCAGGCGCAGCCACAAGCTGCATCAGAGGAATGAAACGTGGAAGATTCCTGAGACGTAGCGCGCATTTAGACAAGTTTTGATTTGATTTTAACTCGATTTTTCAGTATTTTAGAATGTAACAAATTTATTTGTATCGCAGCTTTTATTCGTAATCACAGCTCTTTGTGCTTCACAGGAAAAACAAGAACAGTGATATTACAATTAAAATAAAACAAATATAATTAAAATAGTATTTTGGTGAAAAAGAAAAGAATACAAAAACAATGGTCACACAATTATAACGGTTTTTAGCTGCTATTGAAAGTTTAAACATTTACTTATAAAACTTAAAATACTCTCAGCAGATCATACATTGAGAGCAGAGCTTATACTTCAATTAATTTGTTTGTCTGAAGAAACATATTTTGAATCTGTTTTGAAAAGACAAACATTTGAATTGATAAACTTTGAAAGATGAATACATTTTCCCATCTTCTGTCACAGTTGATACACCTCCACGGTGGAGGATGAAGGCAGCTTACACCCTGGACGGAGAATCACACTCATATTCACATAATTAGACAATTCAGAGTCACCAAACAGTCTCAAATGTATGTTTTTGGGCCCCAGAGTGCAGCGAGCATGGAAACTCCACACAGAAAGGCCCCAAAGCAGCAGAGATGTTCTGGCTGTGAGGAAAGGAAACAAACCACTGCGCCACCGTTTGGTAATCAGCATGTGACATCGGTTTTATCCAGTCCAACACATCAACAGGCTGATGTAGACGAATGTGTCCAGAAACTTTCCTGTGGTTTGGTCACATGCATATAACCGTAATACCCACCAAAAGGAATCTCTTCTGATCTGACAGTCCAACATTTCCAAAAAGAATTAACATACAACAATTCAGCTTGAATTCAGATTTTCCTCCTGTTTTTTATTTCAATGTCTGGTTACAAAAAAGGACTGAATTGTCTGAGGATGTTGTCTTTGCTTATCCAGGGTGAACTGAATAGTATAGTTCGTAGTCGAACTTCTGCGGCTTTCTGGTGTAGCGTGAAGAACATTATATGAATTTATTTGAGCAATTTCTCAAGTATGTTAACCGCCAACATCTTCACTAATCAGTGATATAACTCTGTTCCGATATGAAATTATTGACCGTCCAGATATTCAGATAGAGGAACGTAAAAAGCATCATTTCCCGGGTGCTTCACAAGAGTTTGTGTCATTTACAGTTCTTTTTTAAATGGTTAATGTTTTGGGTCATTGGTGTATCGGGTAACACTCTTACCCCAAAGTCAAACTTTTCCTGGTGTTTTGGACCTTTCTGTGTTGAGTTTGCATGTTCTCCATTTTTATTTACTCTCAATCAGTGACCCTAATCTGCCCATCGGTGTGAATGTGAGCCTTTGTCCAGTGTCCTCGTTCTTAATCCCCGTCCCCACAGCACTCGGTTGGTTAGAATAGTGTTGAAGATGAATGAATAGATTCAAATTCGAAGTGTTTAAACTTTTCCCAACGGATCACGTCGATCAGATCAGTACAAGTCCGAGCTTTGTAAGCTCACTCATCAGTGTGACTTAAAATTACCCATATTGTAATTCATACTTTAATTAATTCATCTGTTAGAAGCCTTGTAATTAGATTAGTGTTCTTTTAGGTAATCTTTTTATTTTTTATTTTTACCAATTTATCATTTTTTGTCGTTGTTCATGTATTTTTATGTTCTCTGATGACTTCGTTGATTTGAATACTTGCTTGTCTTCTTTTTCGTGGTTCATGTGTGAGAAGAGCTGTTCAAATGAGGTGACATTCGTGAATAGTGGAAAAACCATCACAGATCACTGGAACATTACAATTGTTTTAATAATGTCGCGTCATGAAATTAAGCTTATTTTCCATACTTGATTTTCTGACACTTACTTTAATCTGTAACTATATGCTTATTTTTCTGCGCAACGTTTGTGTGTGAAATCTGAATATGCGGTGTAATTAAAACGGTCAAATAAACAACGGCGATTTTTACAAATGAGCGCCGCTTCTCCGGCAGCTCCCACGTTCGCATGATGAAACAATCCGCGGCCAGTGGAAGCAGACAGGGCGTCCACGGCTGGTTGGAGGTAATACTCGGTCACATTCAGTCAGCACTTTGCTGTGATTTCTTGTGCGCGAGGTCGCGACCCGCTTCCTGTGCCGCCGCTCTCCCCAGACCTCAGCTGGCAGAGCTGAAGCGGCAGAGCCACACTGGTAGGTTGTGTGAGAGGACAAGTGGATTTGGCATGCACATCAGAGCGTGATACCCAAGCATTTTGGTTCCTATCACATGCCACACACACACACTGACGCACACACACACACACACACACACACACACACATTTCTGGTCGTGTAAAATGGATTGCAACACTGGCCACTGTAATGAAATGATGCCAGCAACCCACAGTATTCCTTTACAGCCAAGCAGACTAAAGGTTTGAGTGTACTTTCACTGGTACTACAAGAAAAAACCGAGTTTCAACAGCTGTTGTATTTATTTTTCACATTGTGAGAAATCTTCAAACCTTCCTTTCGTTCTGTGGGATTGCGCTCCAGTTTGACGAATATAAAAGTAGATTTTAGCTCAATTAGACAAATCAACAAGTTTTCGATCAATAAAACAGCCTTCTGGTTGTTTTCTAGTCGAACCTTTGAAGGGATTTTGAGGCAAGTGACGAATATCATCAAGGATAAATTCTTCCAAAATGCAGGCTGACTGATTTAGTCTCAGACGTGTTGGTGCACGCTCCAGGGAAATCTGCTCATCTGTGATCTTTCACATTTAGGTGTTAGTGTAACCTGTTTATTGAACACCCAGTAGCAACGCGGAGATTTCTCAGTGTGCAACTGTAAAAATGCCCTTCTCTGAGGATACTGACACGAAACCAAGAGCAACCTTATCTTGGGGACATCGTAGGCGGCCATGACAAGTTATACACCATTAAAAATGTTGCATTATCTCATTGCGTTTTGTGCCGGTCTGAGGCAAATCATCAAAGACACGAGATCAGCGGCTGGCTGTGACATGGTACCTTGTTTATGCAAAACTCAGACTAGCAGGCATTGCATTAAACTCTCATGACATCCTTACATAAACAAATGCTCAACAAACTGGTGCATTCGAAGCGAAGGGTGATTTCTGTACGACAGAAAAGGCAGAGAGGGAGCACTCCTTTGGTGTTCCGTTGCGTTAAAGTGAGGAGGGCAGGTGAGCTCTGCTGTGGGGTGATAAGAGCCGCCGGATATTGTGACAACAGGTCTCTAAACATATTGTTCCGGGAGGATAAAGAAGCACTGTTTGTGCTCCCCCAGAGACAACAGTCATCATCAGCGGTTTATCATGTGCCTTGCGTTTTCTGCCTGTTTGTTCCAAAGCTACTTCCTGCCCTCAAAAGTGAGAGATGGGTCTGGTTTCATCACTTCAGACTCTCCGTCCGCCGTCTCCTCCCATTCCTCTGCGACGGGACGAGTCTCAGACTCTTGTTCCCGTCTTCTGCAGACCTCCATCCAGCGCGTCGCGTCACTTCTTGGTGCTCCCCTGTGCCAAGTGAAGGTGTTACTGAGGATAAACAGAATTCACACTATAATGAGCAGTGACAGGATGTCACCCACTCTGTCACAGATCAACCCCCAGCCCGCCGCTTCCACCCTTGCACCCACCTGCACCCATCCAGCTGAGACCGCCTGCTCATGTGATGTCACCCACAAACCCCCCCACCCCACCGCCACCCCGCCACCCTCCCGATCATCTCCGCTCAGCCCGTCGGCAGTCTGGTGGTGCTGCAACGGGAAGGCAACGCTCTCCTTCAAAGCAGGGGCCAAACACGACTTGGCGGTCTTCCGGGCCCGGCCCTCCTTTGTTTCCCACGTGTCCCTGGTCCAGTCCTCTGATCTCGCCCTCTCTAAGTGGCCCTTCGCTGTGTTTGATCACTGCTTGAGTTATAGATTTCTCCATGACTCGTAACTCAGACGCCAGACTCGGATGTCAACAGAACACATGTTGTTTCGGGGCTCCGCTGCCACACACTGCGTGATGAGCAGCACACATCTCAGCCCGGAACCCTCCTGACTGAGATACTTCAACATTCAAAACCGGTTTCTCTTCCGATTGCCTCGTGAAGAGGCCCTTAACAGAAGCAAGTTTTTTATTCTGCATTATCATCTTAATTTTCTGAGTTTTTTTTCTGTAATTCGTCTCATTTAAAGCTTTCAAAAAGATTCACAAGCTTATCTCAAAAAGAATCCAGACTATGAAATAAGTTGTTCTTTCGATACGTTATCACCTTTTCCGAGCCAGCTGCCTTTGCCAGTCTTTATTTTGCTTTCCCTGGGTGTTTCTAGCAGTGTTTGGACACAGCTAGGTGGAGCCTCAGCGGCGAGATTTCAGGCCAGGTTCACGTGCGGGCTAACTTGTTCCAAATGAGGAATTCCTACCTCCTCTGCTCTCCTTATTACCCAGAGATCACCTTGTCAGACCCTACATGCCTGTTCAGAGCTCCTCCCAGTGCCACACATAATGAGATGAATATCTCAAATCAGCTTTCTTTAATTACACTTACAACACATAGTAAGCTTTTCACCAGTCTCCTCCTAAGAGCGCATTTTATACGCTCGCTCTCTATCACGATCAAATAATTCCCATAAGGAAGTGATTACACATTTGGGTAATTCTGAGCAGATGTGAAAATGTCTCAACAACTTAACAAGGCAGTGGTGGAAGTGCAGAGCGTGTCGCTGTTCAAACAGCACACCGCAGCATCGGGAAACTTCCTGCAGAGCGCCGAGGCTGCCAGCGGAGGGAAAACCATGAATGGACACATGGTTTCTCGTGCCGAAGAACTTCCTACTCCAGATTCCAGGTTGCAGTTTATCACAGTGACAAATGTTTTATATGCGGGAAGATTCTGTTCAGCACGAGTGAGAGCGGTCGGAGCAAAGATTAGGGTTCATGTAGTGAGGACTTTCGCAGATGTAAGATTTATTTTTAGCCACATCTGCTATTGACAGTGAAGAAGAGACCAGATTTCCCTCAGCATTAACATACGGATGCTTTGGAAAAATGCTTCAGGAAATAATTAAATCAGATTTATATGTTTCTTTTACTCCTTTACACTTCAGGCCAGCAGGGTTCAGAAAAGGGGGGGATTTGTCTGTGTGTTTGACAGTATTCTGGGTGTATTTAAGATCTAAGCTCTGCTTTTTAAAACTATTGTGTTCACAAGATTTCACTGTCTATCCCCCTCTTTCTCAACAGGCCCCAAATCTGGAATTAAAAAAAAAAAAAAAAAAAGTTGCTTCTTGTTTTTAATGGTGAATTCAAGGTAGACCAGAGGTCTTCTAAAGACATATTTCAGAGTGAACAGGCTCTTTGGAAATGTACATTTTTGAATATATACCATAATCATTGAGCAATTCACTGTTTTTTTGCTGGATGTGGCATTTTGTCAACAAAATTGAGCATTAACTAGTTAAAATCCACTAAAAACCTTCACTTCTGGCCATTGTTCTGCTCAGAAAATCATCAAACTTTAACAGGCGATGTGTCTCATCAAAGGTGTTCTCTCCGCCCCCCCCTCTCTCTCTCTCTCTCCTTTGTGCTCCTCAGTGTGAAAAGCTAAACACTGTGCAGAGAAAATAGATAGAAGAGGGTGGAGGGGGAGGAGGAAAGTGTTCACCTACAAGCAAAAAAGAAACTTTGGTAATTGCCATAACACAAATAATGAGAGGCTATGTAGGAAAGTGTTTGAAGCGCGGCCCTGATCAAGATAAGATTGGAGACAGTATCACGAGAGAGAGGAAGTGTTTTTCTGTCTGCCGCAGCTGAGAGGAAACTTAAGTGACAGAGTTGCTTATATGAGCCAGACGCCGAGCTGAACCCTGCAGAAACAAGCAGGCGAAGTGGAGTTCAGGGTGTGACGAGGACACCCGGCTGCACCGTGCACACGTGCACAAACACATTAAGACACAAAATACGTT
This sequence comes from Salarias fasciatus, assembly GCF_902148845.1. Taxonomy (NCBI): domain Eukaryota; kingdom Metazoa; phylum Chordata; class Actinopteri; order Blenniiformes; family Blenniidae; genus Salarias; species Salarias fasciatus. The sequence continues at coordinate 25,721,832 of NC_043749.1, forward strand.
ATTTGGAAACATCTTTTAATTGCAGTTCACCTGATTGATGCATTTCACTGAAAAACATAATAAAGCATCTATTGAAAAATATATCTGAAGAAAGCATAAAGCATGAGCAGTTTTTCAGTATGTGCTCAATGCTTTAATAAAGGCACGTTTAAGGTACAATAAATAGTCTGACTTCACAGTGATAAATGCAACATTTTAAGCTGGAAATGATAAATTAAGTAAGAATTTGGTTGGCACAATTGTTTCCTCCATGTGTTATCATGCATGAGAGGCGCAGGCGGTTAATTTATGATATCTTTAAATAGTTTAAATATCCTTAAAGAACATTGTGTCTAATAATGTCCTATAAAGGTTTCTGTTGCCTAACGTTTTGAAAAAGTTTAGATATGAAACTCAGTGGTGTTGATTTCATCTCCAGAAGCTTAAATTATATTCCAGCTGTTCAAAAGTCAAAGTCCACTGTTGGATGAGTGGCTGCAGCTTTTCTCTCAGACTTTCATTGTGTTTTATTGTGTTGATATTCATTGTTCATGGACTGTTTCTCCTTGTTCGTGTTGTATTTTCATGATAACTTTTGCATGAGAAACAACACTGGTATTGACGACGGTCTTCCTTTGAGAGGTCAAAACCCAGATAAAGTGAAACTAAGGTGATAGAGATTAAATAAAAATATCAAAATAGTTCTCCATTCCTCTTAATGTTGGATTCTCTATTTGGGAAACAGTTTACAGTGCTCTGAAAATTATGAACTGATAATTAAAAATGTACTTACATTATGAGAAAAGTCCTAACAGAGCAAAAACACCAAGCTTTTTGAGTTTGCTTTACTTTTTCGTGCAGCTTCATTTGTTTTATAGCTACTTTTATGTCTTTGAAAAATAATAAGACCCCCAAAAAACTGCAAAAAAGGTATGTTTCAGCCAACTTAAGTATACAAAGAAAAAGTAAGTTTTCTGAAAGAAAATTGTCTTGAAGTTCACCAGAGTCACTGTGTGCAGCTGAGTGTGTCTATAGTGAATTTCTCTGCTCACTGCTTTGTTTGGCGCGCACAGCAGTTTAATCTGAGGCTGGTAATGATCAGGAAGACACAGGGTCTGATGCTGCAGGAGCACTGATATATGCGCAGGAATACGGGATTATTCCCGTGGCTGTGTGATTCACAGAGGTGCAATATTACTGAAAAAATGTTTTCCAATAGAGAAATGTGCAGTTGTTTGGATTTCACATGATTGATGCTTGACTTAATCCACCGCTCTTTGCGCCTTCCCAGGAGGGTGAGGCGGGCTCTTTGTGCCTCTCTGTCCCATGTGAAGCAAACCAAAGCGGGAGAGTGAGGGTCAGAGCTATTCGGCAGGGTACCAGATCCTTCCCACCGGCACATCTGCATGTGAAATCGCCATTTCACCCCTCCACACTCCCTAATTGTTGCTAAAATTATTTGTGAAATTGCCTTCCACCAGGAGTGTTTTCCACGGCAATTGTCACACAATTTTATATGCACGGTGGGCCCACAGAGTTGACACATGCACCTCTTCTTTTGCTGCCATATGTGCGCTTTCTATTGGACTCTTAATAGTGGCGCGTTATTTTTTTCCCTCCCTTTCTGAACAATTACCTTTAAGCAATTACTCTTGCGCGTATTCCGGGGCAAGCCAACCTGTTGTCATCAATAGTGGGTCGATCCAAATATGTTGTAATTACCACAAAAGCTATAGGAGCGATTTAGATGTTCACGCTGCGCACATTTACTTAATTGAAAGGTTAACAAGCCAAACGCATCTTGCGGTCAAAGCCTCTCCTGGCGCGCCTGCTTCACGCACTTTATCCAGTCAGAAAACACGCACGCAGGTCTGACCTGGGCTCCCGGGAGGTGCTTTTTATTTTTTGTTCACGCAAACGAAACGCAGCGTGTGGTGCAGCTTCACAACTTTGGCTGTATACTCTGCTTTCAGTCTCACCGAACCAGGGAAATTAATATCATAAAGGTGTTTTAATGTTGATGTTCTTGCTTTTCTTTTTCCACTTTCAATTTAAAATGTTTTTTTTAACCTTTTGCGCCTTTTTTTTTAAATTACATATATATTTAATTCCCTCGGTTTCAAGAAAGAGAACTGGAATAAATCTTTTTTTTTTTTTAAGAAAAATATTAATATTCCACAGGTTTTAACAGCTGAATGTCATGGGTGCGGGCCTATTTTTTTGCAAAGATGGGATTTAGAGTAACATTTAGATATATTAACATTTCGAAGCGCTTTTTTTAAAGGCAGTGTGAGCTCTCATGAGAGAGGCAGCAGTGTATTAAAAGTGGAATGTGTGGCTGTGATTGGTCGGCCGGCTCCTGGCTAAACCCACTCTATTTCATCCATAAAAGAAAGGGCAGGGAGCCTATGGGAGCGCTCGGCTGTCTCCTCCTACGACGCGCACGAAAGTTGGCCACTTAAACTACTTCCAAGCAGCCAGCAGACATTATACTGAACCCAAACTACACCAATGGAAAAGAATAACAGCGCGTTTTTCTCTGCGCACACGCGTTAAGTGCAACCTCTTCATTTTACAAACTTATAGCGGGTTTCTTGTTATTATTGTATGTGTCGCTGTATTTATTTTGCATTTTGGCACGTCAAGAGGAAAGCATCACTTTTATTTCTCCCCGGTGGAAGAAGGGCTCGTCCAGTTTCTCCGCTTGGGATTGGGATTTGACAGCAAGCTCGGCATCCTTTTCTCTTTTTTCTTTTTCGTTTTTTTTTTTCTTTTCTTTTTGTGGTCGTTTTTTTTAGGGGGGGTGGGATCGGACTTTCTGAGAGGCTCGAGCACAACCCGGTGTTGTGTTTTTGTCTGAGGTAGCTCCATGATGGCTACTTTACCAGGAACAGTGCCTCGGATGGTGCGCCCTGCGCCAGGCCAGAACTACCCCCGGACCGGCTTCCCCCTGGAAGGTAAGAAAACAGCAACAACAACAACAACATCAACAACAACAACACGAGCGGGTCTGACGCTTGAACTTGAGCTGAGAACACTCTGTCACTCAGCAGTTTGTTATCGGCTCCATGCTGGGCGGTATAAAAAGGTGGGTGAACCAATAACGACCTCCAGTCAGGCGTGATTAAGCTTATCCTCAAGTGGAAGTTTCAAAAAAAGTGAATTATGTTGGCAGTTTTTGTTTCGGAAGTGCAGCTCACAGTCCTGAAATTATCCACACACGAACCCGTGTGGACATTTTATCATGCCTTCCATATAAATACATATATTTTATTTAGCCTGGGTTTAATTTATTGAGAGGAAATTGTTCCCCTTTAATGCGTAATTCTTGAATTGCTCGAGGAATATTGCGTAAATTATATCTTCTCCAATTATCTTTTCTTTTTCTTTAAAAAAAAAAACAAGCATCATAAAATATTAAAAACGTCAAATTAAATTGTACACAACAGTTAGATATAATAAAAATTAACTGATGCTGTTTTGGTGAATTTTAAGAGGCTTTTTTTTTGTGATTTCTGAAAAAGCAATCTAATTGTTAATTTCTCTTAACTGCGATGCCCACCACACTCCAGCCGCCTGAACATATGGGCGGAAAAAAGATCATTTTGTATTTGCATGCATTTATGGGAACGGTTTTCCCATCGCGCCCGGTTCGTGCTCAAGTGTCCTGGACTGAAACGCACGAAAACCACGTAGATCGCAAGTTACTCGAGCTGCGGGATTTGTTCAAGTGTCCTGCTGCTGGAAATGGCAATAATACACACAGCAAAGAGATGGCTCAAAGGATCACATCAATATTTGTACAGCATGACTAGGAATAATCAAGGTGGGACGTGTCGCCCTCTTTAGTGTCTCTTGAATGTGAAATTGGATCCTGAAGTGGCCTCGGATTCATCCCGTCAGCCTGACTGAGGCTGCGGGAATTAGGCACGACGCTCACTTGAAAATCTCTAATATGATAATGTGCGTAAACTGCCTCCCATTAAAAGTCAGTAACATAGCAAACATGCCGCTATTCGATAAAGTGATGAGGGGAATTGTAACTTTATTTCCCGCCGCGGTGAAAGGAAGCTGCGGACAGCGTGGTGTCTTGTTGCTGCTGTTGTTTTTTTTTTTTTGTTTTGTTTTGTTGTTGGTGTTTGAGTGTGCTGTTGTTTATTGTGGCGCAGTGTCCACCCCTCTGGGCCAGGGTAGGGTGAACCAGCTTGGCGGAGTGTTCATCAACGGGAGGCCGCTGCCAAATCACATCCGACACAAGATCGTGGAGATGGCCCACCACGGCATCCGGCCCTGCGTGATCTCGCGACAACTGCGAGTCTCTCACGGCTGCGTCTCCAAGATCCTGTGCCGGTACCAGGAGACCGGCTCCATCCGTCCGGGGGCCATCGGAGGCAGCAAGCCCAGGGTGAGTGGGGGTCCGCGCAAGTGGGTCACAGCGGCACGAGGCCGGGGCCCAGCATGTGGCACGAGCGAGGGGAGGCGAGGCGCGTGACACCTGCGCGAACCCAGTTGTCACCTTTGCGTTCCGCTTCACCAAAATCATGTTTAATATTCAAAATGCAACAACAACAATAAAGATACATCGACGTCTACGTGCTGCTCGTGCCTCCTGTAATTTAAATTACAGCTCATAATTAAATTTATGCCGCTATTAATTCCCCAATTCTCCTTTTTTATTTGAAAATGATTTAATGAAATTATCAAGACAGTTGTAGTTTTAGTATTTAAAAAATCATCACAGATGAGGATTCTATATATTATACTTTTAATTTAATACAGTTTTATTTATATAACACAAATTACAGAACATATTATCAATATAGGACAAAAATAATCCCACTGTGGGTCCAGCACTTTTTTTTTTTTTTTTGCCATTTTCTGAATTATTATTTCTTTTGCACATTTTGATTTCATTCGTTTTGCACGTCCATCTTATCTGCAACACTCTTATTTTTGTTGACTCTGAAGCAATTTCAACAAATTCTGACGATTCTATTTATTGTATTTTAATTTATAATATTTAATCAATTTTATATTATGTTTGTGTGTATATTTAGTGGATATTTTGATAGTGTCTGTAATTTTTTTTCGCAATGTTCTTTAATATTCCTGCAAACTAATTTTAAAGTATTTTCCTCCACCATTTCTTATATGAGCCTTTGATGTCTATATTTGTCATCTTTGAGAAATTAATCCCAGTCAAAACTGACATTCCTTCTTTTTGCCCCCTCTTGTCTTTTGCCCTCCTTCATTTTTTTTTTTTTTTTTTTTTTTTTTACATTTTTTTTAAAACACCATTTCAAACCTAAAGCAGGTGGCAACTCCTGACGTGGAAAAGCGGATCGAGGAGTACAAGAGAGAGAACCCGGGTATGTTCAGCTGGGAGATCCGGGATAAGCTGCTGAAGGACGGGGTGTGCGACAGAAGCACGGTTCCTTCAGGTGAGGCTTCATCTGGTAAGCTGCACTTTTTTTTTCTTACTACGAGCGAACACTGCAGCATCACTTCTGAATGAACACCACTTTGAATCCAACATGTTTTAAGCCGCAGTTACTGATAATAAAATGCTGCTGTGAAGCACATCTATACAGATATTTGACCCAGAAAAAAAAAGCATTCCTGTAGAAATGTGGCTTCAGTGCTCTGTGGTGATTTCATATTATTTGTATTTGTAATTTTTTGCTCCTTTTAACAATGTTTTGTCAAACTTTTTTTCTGTGCTTTTTGTGTGTGTGTGTGTGTGTGTCTCCTTCTAAGATAAATGTATGATAGGATTATTCTGGTTCTTGTATGGGTTTTAGGGCTAATCACCCATTTACCTTTTTGTTGCCATTAGTGAGCTCCATCAGCCGCGTTTTGAGGGCCCGATTTGGCAAAAAAGATGACGAGGATGACTGTGATAAGAAGGATGAAGATGGAGAAAAGAAAACAAAGCATAGCATCGATGGCATCCTCGGTGATAAATGTAAGTTAACAGCAGAAAGTATATATACATTTATATGGCCCATTTGTTTATGTCTGAAACATTAAATTATCATTATTATTATTATTATTATTATTATTATTATTATTATTATTATTATTATTATTATTATTATTATTATCATTATTATTATTATTATTATTCCTAAGAGTAAATTGCAGCCTTGCAAGCAGGAAACTAATGTTGTAAACTCTGCGTCCTCCTGGGAAATTGTTCCACTTTCCGAGCTGCGTCTGAAACGCAGAGCATTTATTCCTGCTTTTAACTCCGAGCCAGCAGTTGTTCATTCACTCAATTATTTATGAGAGCCTTGGCAGAAGGTATTTAACTGCAGAAAATTAATTTGTGTAGCGAATTCCTCCTCATTCATTCATTCACTCCTCTAACGACCCCTAAACGACAGCTGACAGTTGACCCATTTCACAATCGATGTCAGTTCACTGACATTTCACCACTTGTCAGTTAAAGTGGAAATCAATGTTCATATTATTATTTGCTTTATTAGCAATGCTGCTCGGGGGGGAGATAAAGTGATGCAGGTAGTCACTGTCACTGTTTCTCAATCCTATTTACAAGCTTTTAAAAGCCCTTTAAAGGGGATTCTGGTGTCTCCTGTGATGGCCTTTGTAATGTTTTTGCAGGATGTTTTGTGATTTTAGATTCGAAAACGAAGGGAAATTACACATGTAAATGATCATTTCTTTAAAATTGTAAAATGGAGTAATGGAGGATCTTTGATTTTATTGGTGTCTTTAACTGCTTTGGTGCTGCTCTTTTTCTGATCACATGTATAAATATGAGGGTTTTTTTTTTAATTTCTTTTTTTATTATCATTCTAAATTTTCAAACTTGAAGATGAACTTCAGGAGCTGAAACCTCCCCCTCCATTGATGCTTTTCTAAAGTGAAGAGTCCGAGGTACAAAAGCAAATCCTGGAAAGCAGGGCAGCGTTATAGAGGAGGGTAAAAGGCCCCGTCCATTCTCATTCAAAAATCTGGTAAAAGAGAGAGAAAACTTTGGACAAAGGGCACGACGAGACATAAAAGGAGATGAATTATTCAGTACGCCCCGCTGGTAGATAGTTTTGTAATTTTATATAATGGCCCGTTGGAGAAGAATCAGTTGATAGCGTGAAAACGGTCCCTTTTCTCTGTCACACCACGAATTAATGTTACCAGAAAAATGTCACCATTTGGTTGCAAATATCCTCAGTGTTCATATAGGTGGGTTGTAAATCCTGCTGGCTGCAAATGACCAACATTTTCAGAGCGTAGTGCGCTTTTTACGCACAGCCGAGGCGCATGTTTTGCTGGACAATGTGATGTTTTTTGTGAAGTGTTAACTGCATTATTGTGCACTGACTTTCTCCTGTTGGTACAAAATATCCAAATAGTGTGGGTTTTTTTTTCCTTCATTTGCTGCCTGTGTTTTTAAATTGAGATTGAATTACGTTGCTATAAAAAGATGCGCACCCTGTGCGTAATGCAGTTTAGACTACCAGCATCCGGATGGCATTTAATAATGTTAATACTTATTAGAGTAAGCACTGGAAACGATGGTTGCTGAATAGGTGGCTGTGTTCGTGCCGGGTGTAATAGCTCGCAGGCATGGTAAGAAATGTATTTATCCCCAATCAGCCTCTCACTCTCCGAGTTTGAAGCACAGCCCTTATGTGGAGAGGGGTTTTAAAGCAGATTAAATAGAGCCTTTTATTTCTTTTCACTTTCATCTCAGAGCGGAGCTCACAGTGGCTCGCCCTGGGCACAAAATTCATGAGATTTTTTTTTCGTTTACTTATCCAGATTTTAAGACTTTATTTATTTATCTATTTGTTTATTAGGTCTGCGTATTTGATTTTCTCAGAGGTTACATCACGGATTTATCCCAGCTCTAATCTATCTTTATTGAACGTGCATTTAAACTCCTTACGGTATTACAATAATGTACATTTTATTTTTTGATGCAAGGAGTCAACTGTTATTTCAGAGAAAGGATGCAGCGGAAAGTAATCCAAATAAAACTCTGTTAATGCTGAGAAAATTGCCCCACTTTTTTCACGCCTCTATTTTTTTTAAATTCCAATAATTGTTTACCTTATGCGCATAGCCGACTGGAAATCTAGGTTTCCCAATAAATAATGTGCAAAGAAATAAGTTTCACAGCCTGAGCGCGCACTGTAACGTCCGTTGCTTGTGTTTAACTGTGCTCAAGAGAAGCGCGTAAAATGTGCGCAAACACTGGTGCCCCTTCTTTGCGCCAGAAGGTGTTTGCGCTATCGGTGTCCGTCTGCCACACTGACCGTCAGATGCGCTGCAGACAGGCGATGGACACTCCAGCAAATCGCAGGATTACCTGAGGTCCTCAGTCTAATTAAACAGATGCCAGGTGGGATTATTTCCGAGCGTCTGGGAGGGAAAGTGACAGAGCAGCGGGGCGGTGTGAAGAAGTCAGACAGCCCAATCCAGGTCAGGAGTGTGGCGGGAGAAAAAGCCTTGCGCTTTAAACTATTTTCAGTTTTGCTCTGTTACTCAACGAGATTTCTCATTTAAACGCAAACCAGATGCGCCTTTTCCGTCAGTCCTGCGCGGCGCTGCAGCCTCTGACTGCGTTCACCTACAGACAAAAACACTGGTTTCTGTCTACAGCGGTGCACACCGTGAATAGCTGCCCTGTCCGTGATTTTTTTTCTTTTCTTTTTCTTTTTTCCCCCCACGTCTCAAACACAAATTGCGCGCACAAGGACGCGCACACCCAGTCTCTAAGTGTATGGTAATATAATGTAGCTATATTTCGGGTCTAAAGCCGTGCTGAATGAGAAGGACAGGGGAATGAAGCGAGAGACCACTTCAAACAAATCCATCTGGAACAGTGTGTGAGAGAGATTCAGTGAAAGTATGGGGAAGTTATTTAGCTATTAATAACGTTTTTTCCTCAGGCATTGAGAGTGACTCCATCTGCACTTTCTCGCAGCTATTTGGCTGGGTGGAAATTGAGGGAGACCCAAATGTTGGGCAGAGATAACATACCCATCATAGCCCAGACCCTGCGCTGTGCTTCACTGCATTAAACTCGGATTAACCTCCCCTGTCCCCGCAGCCACTCAAGCCACATTTCACTGGAATTTACATCGGTAGGCCTACATTTCATATAAAGGGGGCAGGAGCTGAAAGACAAATCTATATTATTGTTATTATTATTATTATTGTTATTATTATTATTATTAAAGAAAATATATATAAATTCTAACAATTATTAAATACAAAAAATGCCATGCCATTTCGCGCCATGGCTTTTAAAATAGCTTGTGATTTTGTGGAATATTTAAAGAATTAAAAAAAAAATGTATTTTTTTTTTCCAAAAGGCCTTATCCAGTTATTTGGTGTCTGCGACGACACGACTGTTTACATGGTAAATATAAATTCATAAATAGACGGCTAACTACGTCCTTCTTTATTTATTTATTTTTTTAATTTTTATTAAACCCTTCTAATTCCGAGATTATGTCGTAATTCGTTATTTAATGACTTATCGCGAGACTTGATGAAGAGGCGCTTCAGCCACCGGAACAAATGAGCCTGTTGGTTCCAGCAGGTAACGCGAGTAAAAACCGTGCAACACAATAACACCAAAGTAATGAGCGCCGCATCGCGTCGAAGGCAGGGCGGTTTAGGCTCTGCAGGCCTACCGAAACCGGCCAGACGCTTCAGTGTCAGGAGCTTTAAGTGTCGGCTTCAAATATGGAGGAGGAAAAAAAAAACGGAGTAGGCTTAAATTCATTCTGTGCTGGCATTTGACTTTGATCACATGAGAAATATTCATGGAAGCACAAACACTGGCTCTCTGTCACCATTATCCAGGCTGACAGTGATACCTCTCAAGGCTGTCTATTAATTAAAGTGGCGCTTACCATGTGGGACGACTTCCTATCTGGGCACAAAAATGGTTTTTCCATCTCTTGTGGGGCTCTTGAAAAGGGGCAATCTTTCCTCTCCAGCTTCTTGTGGGAAATTTAAAAGTGTACAGAGGAAGACATGGGGATTTCTAGCTCATTTATAAAGACGAGTTTATAATCCTTTCCTGCTTAATAACTTAAAAGGATTCAATTTCTCCCCTCATTTATGGGGTTATGATCAGACATTGTTAGACGCAGATAGCAGCATTTCAAGGTTAACATTTCCTGCTCCAAAATATCAGAATATAAGCTGTAAGCCCATAGGTGCCCTTTGTTTAGCCTGCAATTTCCCCCACAAATGCTGATAGGCTCATTTTAGATGTTGTTACTATTAATGTGATAACAACAGAGCTGAGGAAGACCCTGTCGATAAGATGCCTCTTTGCCACCAAGCTTTTTTTTTTTCTTAAATATGATATTTAATTATAGCATATAATTTCACCATCGAGAATTAAATTCAGTAGGCTTACGCAGACTCTGAGGATTGGATGTCTGGTTGGGGGTCTCAAACCATACGAGACAAATTAAAGAGGAAGCGCTGCCCTCCAGGTATCCTGTCACAACAGTAGGGTGCTTCAGCGCGTCTCTCGTTTCTGTCTGTGTTTTATTCCGCCAATTTTCACTCTGGGGCTCCGGGATCCTGCGCGTTGCCTGCAGGGCTCGGCTCCAAAATAAATAAAATCTCAATTTTTCATCTGCTTTCTTCGCTCAAGTTTGACTTCCCTCCCTTTTCCTCCCCTCTCCCCTCCGACACATGTGCGTCTTAGATTCATGTCAACAGGTGGGAATATTCAAACTTTTATATTTCCATAGCTCATTCGTATTGATTTATGTTGAGAAAAATGATTTGATAATGGCAATAGTTTTTTTTTTTTTTTTTTTTTGGAACGTCCAGAACTAAAAAGAGCACTTTGGCATACTTGGGAATAGAATTTCTTAACATTTTAGTGTTGTTAAATTAGATTTCAAGACCTAGTAACTTTTTATGTTCATATTGTCTGAATTAACGCTTGATATGGGAAAAACCCCTCTGTTTGAAAGTGTAAATTATCTTTAAATGAGCTGAACCGCGCGCTGCCTGCGTTCCATCTAATGCGTAAAACCTCCCTCTAATGTAACGTCCCATTTAAAAAAAATAATTTACCCTAAACATGACTGAGGCACGTTCTGTTTGAAAATTGATGTCCTTTCTGTGCACCGTGCAGACATTTGCTGACAGTGGATTTTCCGATTTTCAAATGAAAGCATTAAATCCGATGCATCAAACACAAACGGGCAAAAATAACTAAGTGCATTAAAATCCTTCACTTTTATGACCGGTGTTAATGGTGACAGAAAATATGTATTCATGTTTTCGGTTGTAAAAAAATATTAAAGTAGAATAAATATGATAAAGGATTAAATATTAAAAATTATTATTATTATTATTATTATTATTATTATTATTATTATTATTATTATTATTATTATTATTATTATTATTATTATTATTGGCCGGAGCCCCAGCAGGCCTGCCGACATGGCCATAAACGCTCACATTTCCACTTTAGGCGCTTAATGTATCCCTCCCAAATTGCCTGCGCTTTGTTAGCATTAATGTTTAATTGGCTGGAAGAAGATGAATGAGGCTGACAGGAATCAGCTGTCCACAGATTCCCCTGTGAGTCTGACTCGGAAATCATAACCTGACCAGCTTTTCCTTCTCTGAAACCAGCTCGTTGAACTTGTCACATCTAATTAGGGTGTTAAAACGCACCGAGTGCATCGGTGGGAAACAGTAGGTGGTTGGTCCGGGGCAGCCAATAAGGCCTTTTTGGGTCAGATGGTGGTGGAGGGAGAGAGAGAGAGAGAGAGAGAGAGGAAGGAGAGAGGGGAGAGAGGGGAGTGGGGGGGCGAGCCGCGCAGTTGGATGGTGATGTTGTTGAATTGGACCGCTGCGGGCCTTTATTTCTAAGCAGCCCCCTTTTTTTCCGCTATTACTTCAATTATGGCCATCCAGCGGGCTAAACAGGCCGGCATGCATGGACTGTAGCCTTGTTTTAATTGGGTATGAAATTAATTAGAACAGACATCTATTAAAGACTTTTAAGTTTGGCTAATTTTTTTTTCCTGCACAGAGTTTAAAGGTATAAGAGTGGATTAATGGCTTACACCCAAAATTACATTTTATTGCATCCCATCATTTCTGGAGCCTCTGCCTGTCTAACAGGTGTCAGCAAATCTCAAATGGCAGATAGAAAAATGGAAAAATAATATTTCCAGGGCACTTTTAATAGGGTTTGAATGTAGAAGTGGAAACATTTACAATTTATGGGGATAATAAACTCCACTTTCTGACTAAATGACACAACTATTTTCATATCACTAAATTCAGGAGTAAATGTAGAAATGCTGTTTTGTAACTGAATTAACTTATTCAACTGTAACGTGAGCGAGCCTTCTTTGAAAAGTAAAAATTCTATTGTTTTCTACTCCCATTTTTAGAAGTATTTTCTGTTTTCGTTTCTCTCTTTTTTGAATTCTCTCCCTTTTTTTTGTATTTTTGTATTACAAAAAAAGCCCTGTGATGTCTGACAGCCTCCTCTCACCATTGTTAGATGAACAGCCACTAGAAAAGGAAGAGAGAAAGAAGAGGGAGGAGAAAAGGCCCTTCTGTTATTTTCTGTCTTGAGACTTGCTGCATGGGCTATTCAGGCAAGTTGATGAACTCCTCCAAAAAGTTTATTAAGGGGACGAAAACAATAAGAACTAAAGCCTTTGGGTGCCTGGGCAGACAGTTTATAAACTAGCTGCTATTGTGCCTCAAAGGCAGATGCATGAATACTTTTGAATAGGGGCCTTCAAACTGACACGATCAGGCTGGACAGCAGCAGTTTTAAAGGGAGACAGGGTGCTTCTGCTGCAGCTCAGATCTCTGCCTTTTCTGCATTAATGTACATCTGCAAAGTGAAAGGAGGGGGGAGGGGGAGCGGGAGGAGGGCACTGTCTGTCATGGCCACTGGTTTTCACTGGGGCTTTGCACTATATGTCTTTAAAAAGAAAATAAAAGAAGATATATAAGTCAGCGAGGAGATAACATATGCCTGGATTCTTATAAAGAGACTACAATAGAGGCAGTCCATGTATAATGTGAAGGATGCTCCATTTTCACATGTATTTATTGTGTTTAAGTAACTTTCACCAGATTGTTTTCTGCATAAAAACTTTAAAAAAAAAACACTAATTTACAAGTTCATATTTTTAAAAAAGCTTCTGATTTTTGGCTCACCTGAGAAAAAGATTACCATAGGAGAAATGTTTTGTAAAAGATAACATATATTCCCTGTTGATATATAGATTTTTTTTCTTTTTGTGAATGGGGCACACTGGTTATGCACACTCAAGAAGATACATTATTCCCCTCCTTTTGAGGAGACAATAGACTGTCAGTCTTTATCCCTCTTCCCTCCTCTGTCCCTCCCTCTCCAGCTTTCTCTTTCACTGCTCCCAGTCTCTGGCTCTGTGCCTCTCGACATCAGAGGGAGTCCAGTGATTTGTGACCCCAGCAACCCACACTTAATCTCGCTAAAGAGGGGGAGCATCCAGTTTACAGCTTGGCGGGCCCCAAATAGACCAAGCCTGCTCTGGCAGGTGTCAACATTAGCAAACAATTGGTCCCCGGTCCCATGCCCCATACCCCAGTGCGACACTGAACCTAAACTATTTGAGGCGGGCTGAAAGGAGCCACATAATGGGGAATGTGGAGGGGAGGAGAGGAGGGGGAGGACAAGGGAGAGATTACACTCTCAAACAGCTATTAGCAGGGATGAGGCTTTTCTAAACAAACAGAAAAAAAAAGAGGAGCGAAGACGATCAATACTGTGTTAGTTTACCAAGTGGAGTCATCAGTGTGGCTTTGGAGTATTTATTTTCTGCTCCATTGTTTTTTCTCCACTTCTCTAACGTCTGTGGGCCGTATTGGCAATCCAATTAAGTTTGGAGGGGGTCCCTGGGAGGCCTATTTCTTCTCCGGGCCAGTTGTGTGTTTGCGCCTGCAGTGGGCACTTCATTCACAGATTTGGGGGGTTTGTAATGAATCCTGATTGGCGAGTATTACCCCGGATAGTGGACAGTGCGCGGGGCTGTCCGGAGGGAGAGCGGCGCTCGGGGCTGAGGCCCGGTGGGATTGCAGCACCTCCACCTCATTAGACAGGAGCGTCTTAGCGAAGGGAGCGGAGGAAATGGGAAGAGAATGGCTTGACATGTGGACTGTTGCTGCCGTTGAGTGGCTATGTGTCCTGACAAGAAGGCCAATGTTTTTTTACAGGCTATTTATTTATCTCTCACCACTGATTCCTGGCCATGCCACGAGGAGAGACAAGTGTTCCCAGCGGGGAAGATTAGTTTCTGAGGTTTTAATGGGAAAAGAAAAAAAAAAAGAAAACCTATGGTATTTGTTATTGGACAGAATTCTCATTTAATTGCTTTGGGATGTCCTCTCGCTGTCTTTCCTCCTGTCCTCCAGAAAACAAAAAGAAAAGAAAGAAAAACAGCTACAACAAGCTATTTTGTGCTCATCACAAGAGAAGCCGTTGTCATTTTGCTGCCATAAACAAGTGTAATTAACCAACCTCGTGACCTCTGCAGACAATGGCACTGCTTGTGCAAAAGCACCAATAACGCCGTCGACATGCAGTAAAGTCATTCTGAGCTTTCATGGCGTGAGGCGATCACACAATGTACAGAACAAACGTCGACCGTGGAGATTTTACATTTCCCCAGAAGCCCGTAGGATAAGATGTGACTGTGAGTCTTTCTGTTTTTGTCTCCACTAGGTGAACTGCCAACAGGGCCAGACGGTTTATAGTCATTTCAGCTGTAAGCAGGATTTAATTAACCATGTAATTTCATAAATTGTAGTCATTTCGCCTAATAAGTTATCTACCCGACAACATAAATGTTGTTGCTGGAGCGCAGATAATGTCACATAATGGCAAAGTACTGTGAATTTGTGAAAAGTTCATCAGTAATTATAAAGTAAATATCAGTGTTGAGAGGAGAGTTAGTGACTGAAGCCGTGATGTTATTCCTCAGTCTGTATTTATAGGTCACACTTGACAAATATCAGCTGTTTTTGTTGATCTTGGAAGTGCTTCCCCCCCCCTTTTTTTTTTTTTTTTTTTTTTTACTGATTTGATCATTTTGCTTTGATTATTTCAGAAATAACACCAATCACAATTTAACTACATCAGACTTCTACAGAGAGCTGTTGTTTTCTACAACATTTAAATAGCATCTTGTGCCCTCGCTTATTCCCCGTGCTTACGTTTATAGAATAAATGCTTGAGTCCAATTGAATTTTCTGCCTGTCAGAGGTAAAATTTTAAGAGGGACAGTGTAATATTAAGCAGAACCTTTGACAGAATTAGATCTGCATCGTGGTGATTAAGCCATTGTTACTTTGCGAAACAATAAAAAGGGTCAGAAAAGAGGAGTGTACAGTACATCAGGACATCTCCAGCTTTATTACGCCCATGTTAAATTGTGCAGCAGGTCAGATCCTCGTAATTTATTGAAAGAAATGTGGTTTCCTCCAATTCGCCTTGCCAGCTAAGGTTGTCAAACTCTGACAGCTGGCACAGATCGGGACAGTGTGTTGCATTATGGCCGTCCGCTGGTTACCATGGAGCCGCATTAGAAAAGACAAAAAGCATTTCTGGCTAATTTTATTACAATACAGGAATAGCCCACATAATGTGTAACAGTAATTATGTTTAGCACAGTGTGGCCGCGCTCTCCCTCAGTGATGAATGAGAGACATTGACCATGGTCTGCTAGTTTAAAAATCGCCATTAGCCTATGCTACTTAGGGCCAGAACATTACACATTTTATGCTCTTGATCGGCTTCACCACTGAAATATTCATTTGTTTTAATTGTGCATGTTTTTTCCCCCCCCACATCCACAAAGACAATAAACATGTTCCCTAAGTGTTGCAAATCAGAAATGTGTTTTTCTCCCTCTCTCTCTCTCTTTTTTCTTTTTGTGCAAAGTTAAAATGTGAAAGCGGTTGTCCAAACAGTGGGGAGGAGCTCCTGTCCTCGCCGACAAAATAACAACTTCAAATGTTGTCCCCCATTTTCAACTAATGGGCTTATTTCTGCATCGTCAGTCATTCTCTCCTTGGGGAATATGTAGTCTCAGTATAAAAAGCTTTTCTACTGTGCACATTACAACCCCTCAATATGGACGGATCTCAGAAATTAATGCCAAACGCTGACATGCTTTAGTGTGCCCAAAAAAAAAAAAAAGCTCTTTACAGGAAATATTCATTAAATTGTTGTGTATAAAGAAGCTCTTTGGTAACAGTTTGTTTACTTACAATCCGCTAAATGTCAGTGGACTATAATACAGTGGAGCGTGATAGTCTTTTTGAAATTGTAATTCAGGATTTCACACATCGCTTGAAGATTAGAGCCATTTCTCTGAGGTTTCAAAACAAACTGCTCTGTTTATATTAGTTTTCATTATAAAGACGACCCATTGTCAGCACCAACAGGAGTGATGCAGGAGCGAAGTCCTATTTAAACACTTTAATCAGCTGCCCAAAGACACAATAACACAAAACACTTGGAAAAGTAGAAACCTCTTGTGTGTTAATGTTAATATTTGGAGTTTTTCTCCTGAAGTTTCTCTCTTTAATCAACACTTTTCTCTCTCTCTTTCTGTCTCTTTCTCGTGTCCTCTGTATCACACAAACTTTTCCACAATATTTGCTGCCCATCCTTGTCCAGAAAATTAGGAAACTTCCCTTGGGCACATAAAAATGTCCGCTGTGCATTCCTATACTGTGCCCAGTAATCTCTCTTTGGCTTTGTTGAGAAAATGATTTGTTCCTCCAGGAGACCTCGGCTCATAGCCCTGAGACGTAACTGTTTGATTTCCTGCGTAGGTTTTTAGAGCTTTTTGCTGGGGGACTGTAGCTCTGGCTCTAAGTGCCATTTGGCAGAGACCCCCATGGACTCCTTTTTATATTTATCTTTTTCTTTTTCTTTTTTTTTTTTTTTTTTACTTTCTTGTGCTCTCTGTTAATTTCATTACTTTCACTGTGACCTCAATTAGCAGGCGAGTTGAGCTCAGGCGGTGACGGAAGAGAAAACCTGGTGTAAAGCTCAGTGGTAGCGGGTAGTGAGCGGTGGCAGCAGGTTCACAGTTCCTGAGCTCTTTCAGGGCCCGTGCGGCTCTGTCATCCCTGTAATCTGTTTTGTTTGTCAAACTTGTCGTGGACATAATGAGCAAATACATTTCTGCATCTGAACATTTACACCTTAAAACGAGTTCAAGTTCTTCCACATCAAAACACAGTTTATACTTTCTCAACCGACTCAACCTGAGCAGGATCCCAGTGTTTGGATTTTTATTGAAACGAAGTGCGTCTCAAACTCAAAAGTAAACATTTATATTGCTGCTAATACGCCAGGTTTAGTCAGTAGTAAAATAAAGAAAAAGAGTCCCACCCTTCAAGCCCTTCACGCTTTCACACTCAGGCGGCGCAGAGGCATGGGGAGTCAATATGTCAGCGTTTATGGATGCCCTGCGGAGCTGCACAGGGCTGTCAGGCCTCTATTCATGCTCTAATGGCCCCCTGAGGAGCTCGTCTCTCTGGGCTGAAAAGGCCGGGAGGCCCAGTGGACGCCCTGTTGTTGAAGGTGAGCGTGCGCTCTCATGGACGCGCTGCGCCTTCATCCATATGACAAGAGCCATAAAAGAGCATCGCTCTGGCCGCTGCTCCCTCCCTGTCTCCTCCGCTTTCTCCTCCTCTCCCCCCCCTCCCACCTCAAACAGGGAGAAGGGGGCTAATTGTTTGTTGTGAGAGCCAAAGATTATAGAGCCTCCCATCTTTCTTCCTCCTTTGCTTTTTTCTCCTCTTTTTCAAGCCCCCTACTCTTTTTTTTTTTTTTTCTAAAGAACGTGATTCTGTCAGTGAGACAAGGGAAGAAAAGTGTTGGAATTTTCCTGAGGAATGTCGAGAGTCTGAAACGCTGACGCTGGCAGGGAGAGGATGTGTGTTTGGTGGCAGAAACGCAGCAGGTTTCCTCCACTTGTATCAGGTAGTCGTTGAATAAGTTTCGGGTTTTATTAAAGTGGCGAAAAGTTGTGTTCCGTGCGTTTCGTTTGCCCCTCTTCACTTTCCTATCTGACCACTTGAAATAGAATTCGGCAGAAGCGTCCCTGGCCTTCAGCCACCTGCTACAAATCGGTAATTGACATGATAGGCATGAGAAAAAAAACTGAAACCACTGACATCTGTCCTTAAAGGTGAGCTGAGAGTGATTTTATTTTAGATAAACGGCGGATTTTTAACGTCCTTATGTAAAGTTACACATCTAATCCAGATTCAATTTCAGCTAAATGTCAAATTATGAGTGGGAGAAGGTCAGTGACAACCAGGAGAAATCGATGATGCCTTTTGGCTTGTTACCAGACCCAGTAAACAGTTAACCTGATTTCTCCAGATATGCAGCCTTAATATAAAATCATCCAGTGTGTTAATTTAAATATTTAAATTTAAAATAAATTCCAACTGTGCTGAGGCAGAACTCGCTCTTAGGGGTGTTGATCTTTTTTTTTTTTTTTTTTTTTTTTTTAACTTGCAGGGAGATAGCTACAGTTAAAGATTATTCATAGAGAATGGGTCTTTAAACCGTTCTGGTTATCGCGGTCGTCTATCTTGTATTCACATAAGGTTCCTATCTCGGATACATCCTTCTGTAAATGCCTTGAATCGCATGCCTCCTTTAACTTGGCAACCCCTTCAGGATGAACAGGCAAGTGCATTAAACAGAGATGCTGCACCATTCTCGGAAAAATGCAAATTGGGAAGTTGTTAGTTATTTGATGTTGCAGCACGATCCCCCCCGCCCCCGAAACATCCCTCCACTCCAGTGTGTGGTGGTGGAATCGCATGCAGTCCTGGGGACAGGCAGGGCTGTTTATATGCAGGCCTGGAGCAGCGAAGACAGCACAGAGACAGATGCATGTCAGAGATAGCAGATCCCATCTCAGGCAGATGCCTCTTATCACAGGCCTGTTTGCATAATTAGGCCTTTTGATATTCACCCCCTCTGACTGACAAAAAGTATAATTGCAGTATCAAGTACGACAAAAGGTAGGCACAAAATAAACAAGTCAACATAAATAGGGAGAAAAGATGTGGTGTTATTTTTGTCCTGTGGGAAAAAAAGAGGGAGGAAAAAACACAATTTTTAACTAAATCTGCTGTCAGTCACAGTCAACTGGTGTGACTCGGTGCTCAGAGGCTGGTCCTGTGAATGCCTGCAAAACACAGAGCGTGAGGCCTGATTGTAATTATGCTGGAACTAATATGCTTTTCAAAATGAGCCATTATGAGCTAATGCTGCACTGCCAAAGCCCTGTCTGTTTTTGTCCCTCTGTCTTGGAGAGTTTGCAAAGGTATGGCTGATATTGAGGCCACGGGTTATGATATGAGAGACAGTCTGACAGGTGGGAGCGCCGCTTCGGCTAATAATGCTCACAGGTGAGCGAGTAACGAGGGACAAAGTACCTGCACTGCTGCACAAGCATCGGTCTGTTTCTAATAGAGAAGTTTTTTATTCCGTACTAGAATTCTATTTATTGTTGTTAGTTGTTTTTTTTTCTAATAATATATATCTTTTAAGCCATCAAATAGAGTTTTATCACCATGTCTAGAATCTAAAATGGTCTTTAGGGCTTCTAATCATTCAGTGGTTTTCATTAAAAACCAGAGGAAACCATTATCTGCTCATTTTTCAACAGCCTACGAAACGGTGAAGTTTATTGGTGTTGTTAGGCTCCATAAACCTGTAACCCCACAGATCACCCGGTTAATTGGCGTATTTGAGTGGACAGCTGCCTGTTTAATCAGCATTACCTCAGCGCCTCCGGGGTAAAGGTGGAGGACTTGGAGGGAGAAGATGGAGAAGATGAGGAGTCCTGGAGGAGTAGGTGGGGAGGGGGTCGACGCAAGGACGGCTTTTTTGAGGGAAGGCAGTGATGAGGATCCCATCTGCCTGTAGTCTGTCTGCAGGGTCAGCAGAGGAGCATCGGGGGCGGCAGAGCCCGGCTTTAAACCTCACACTAACCTCTCGACGATTAACCAGCAGCCCCAGTCCTTCAGGAGCGAGAGCTCAGCCTGATCTGGGAGGTCTGGCCAGAGTTAGAGGAACGTCACGTCATTATGAACGGTTATCCAATGGAAGTTCAGCTTCCCTCTTTAAACAACCAGTTACTGCTGTTATGGCAACATATTTAACACTGCTGATGTATTCGTTGGCAGATTCATCTTAGAAGGTGAATACTTTGGCGTTTCATTGTGATCAAAGGGTACCGTGATGAACAAACAGATTTTATTTGTTTTGAACTGAAATCTGCTGAAAATGATAAAAATACATGTTAAAAATACTTTAACTGGGTGAATCCAAAACAGTGAACACATGAAGACAAATGAACTTTGCAACATGTCATATCAACCCTGAAAGAAATGAATAGGCACCAATACTCACTGTGATAAACACTGAAAGCAGATGGCTGCAGGGGAAATACAAGGAAGAGTTTAGGTTTTAAAAAAAATCTAATCAAATAATCCACTGTGCCGCTTTTGATAAAGATGAGCACAAATCACACTGCAGCCCAACTTTAGACAGAAAGGAAACTTTGAAAACATTTCAAACTAATCGTAAATGATGCCAAAACGTCTCAAGAAATGAATATATAATTTGAAAAAGGAGTGAAGTTGAAGTGGGAGGTGAAACTTGATGGACATGTTGCTCTGCAAGTGTTGCATCATTGGGGGGGATTTGCATATTGTTTCCACTCTCACTGTGTATATCATTTAAAACACAACTTTTTTTTCTCTTAAGTCTTACTTTCGCGTACGGTTGCATCTCCTCTCTCAGTGATTGCAGCTTTAAAGTCCCCTGAAGCCATCTCACTGAGGAGTGTTGACGTTCATTACAGAGCAGGTTAAGGTAACATTCACTTAGACTGTTCTCGTTGTTATTCTAATCCTAATCAAGCATTTACCTCCACAAAGGAGGGTGTAAACCTGAATAATTCCTATTTATAAGGGGCACGGTATTAAATCAATATGAAGGTAGAGCCTCGCAGGTCCCCTGCAGGGGAGAACACGCCGCTAATCATGCCCACTGGATGGCACATAATTAGATTCTAATTGGACGATAAGTAATCAGACAAGGCATGAGTGGTTTATCAATATCCCCTGAACCCCTGAATGGAAATTACGGCAGCCGTATTATAAAAAGGTCTAATCAGAGTGTACCTTTTTGTGCCGAGCAGACCATTAAGGAATTGACCTTGACAGCCCTGCAGGGAATCTGTTCAGTCTTATTTCGCCTCTGACTGTTCACACTGACAAATAAGTTAGGAGAGGGAAGATAGGAGACATGAGTGAAGATTTTGTGCAGAGGACAGGCTGAGATGGGTTTGTGTTCTCTCGCTGCGTGCTGGTGTATTCAGACTGTGTCTCAGGCTCCATCTTACATCAACACGAAGAGCAGCCATGTGGTCGGAGATATTTTCTGTCCTCGGTTCGCCAAATATAGTCAGCATATAGATGAGTTTTGCGTCCGAGCCCGATCCCGGCTGGCCCCACGCGGCGCGCGCCGCGCTCCATTTTCCCTTACTCATTACAGGCAGGGCTGTTGACCTTGTGCTTCTGGTTCATGTACAAGAGCAGATGTGTTGGCTCGGCGGGGCTTAATGACGAGCGGCGGTACGAGCCATTGTCTGCCGAGGTTTATCAGTCATTAGCCTGGTAGCATGTTAAATGTGACACAGATTGCCACAGCGGTTTACTGGCAAAACCAAGAAGCTCAAACAAAAGGGGAGGACAGGAGAATCATTTGAGGAGGAGGAGGAGGAGAAGACTTTGGCGTCTTCCTCCGGAGCCCTGGAGTGTGTGTCGCCTGTGACCACGGCGCCTCCCCGTAGGACACAGAGGTGACTTTGGAAAGTGATCAGCCGACTGCGAGGCCGGTCTCAAGTGTCGTCATGGCAAGTTACCGGGCGAATGGATATAGGCATCCTCATGAAAACCAACAAAGGGATATGTGGTGTATGTACATATTCAACTTTGTATGTTCAAGGGTGTTCTGCAGCGGAGTGAGCCTGTGCTTCAAGAATCAATCTTTATTAAAAAGGATAAGACTGAAGAATTGATTTAATGAATGCGGCCTCATGTCCTGCGGCCACATGTAATCCGCAGAGAATCATTGAGCACGAGCTCAGGGGGACAAAAAATGTTCGTAGAAGACTCATAGAGTGGTCTGTAATGATAGTCTCCATATAATCCCATAATTCCTTGTTTAATTAAACTCTGGAGCTGGCCTTGAGACTGCGCCAGCTCTGTTGCTCTTTTGTTCTCACAGTTGTTATTTGGAGGCTAGCTTTGAGTATTCTTTTGTCCACTTATGTTGAAAGATGTGAGTGGAGTGAGCTATAAACAGAAACGAGAGCAGCGGAAACAATGAGTTTGACTCAGACGAGACGCTCAGGTGAGCGCTATAGTTTTTCATTCGAGCTGAATGGCAGAGGGCCTCTGTCAGAAGCAGAAATCTCTTCATGCACCCTCTTCTTCAATATCTCTCTTTATTTTCCCTCTCCCACACTTTCTGGACTGTGCATGATGCAATCCAACTAGGCCTGGAGCAACACTGGCACATCACGCTGCCTTGTCAATGTCTCAATGAGGAAATTATGAAAATATGAATTTTATGACATGAAATGAAAAGGGCCATGTAGTTTGAATAGACATGCAGAGGAGGTGAAAATGATGCAATTTTCTAAATTCAGTTATAATGGTAATGTGCAATGGTAATGCGTATTTGCTGTCAAAAATTTCCCTGTCGGCCTGGATTGTACAGCTTTGTGCTGTATCTATATTCCTCGAGCAAAAATTCAGCTTAGTTGAATGCCTAAAAAGTAATGTAAAATATGTTCTAATTCATTTAATGACAGCAGATGGAAACACACGGGACTGAATGGTTTTGGTGTGATATTGTGTTCTATTTTATACACTCTGGCTGCGCTGTGTATGAGCTGTGTGCCCTGGGCCAATGACAGAGAAAAGCAGGGTGAGGAGCAGCAAGGTGGCCTGTGCAGATTAACCCCTCTACCCACCAACACCCCACTCCCCCTCAGCTCTCTGCCTTCACAGCCTCTGGGGCCCCTCTCAGAGGCAGGATTGTATATCAGGGCCTCTTCTATATTAAATAAATATCCACAGATTAAGATAATATCCTCCCAGTTGTATATTGAGAGAGGGGTAGCTGTCATTTGAATCCACTGTGATGCCAGTGCTCCTCTCTGGAGCAACAAAAGAGGCTCTTTGAAAATGCAGATAATGCTGTTGGACCGAGTTTACCATCAGTTTCAGCTCATATTGGCTGCTTTTCTTTTTTTTTTTTTTTTTTTTTTTTACAGACGCCCTCTCAGCTAATTCACACAAAAGACCTCTTAACTCGTTTCCATTGCGCGATCATACCGATGGCCCGCTTTCCTTCTTTCCTTCTCACCTCAGGTAACCGCACAGACGACGGTTCGGACGTAGACTCGGAGCCCGACTTGCCCCTGAAGAGGAAGCAGAGGCGCAGCCGCACCACCTTCACCGCCGAGCAGCTGGAGGAGCTGGAGAAGGCTTTCGAACGGACACATTACCCCGACATCTACACCAGAGAGGAGCTGGCTCAGAGGACGAAGCTCACAGAGGCCAGAGTACAGGTTAGACATATGAGGAAAAACACACGTTTTCAGATGCCCTAGAGATCATGAAAAAGTAAAAACTACTTCAAAAGAGAATGAAACTCATAACCTACCAGTTCTAGAATTTTCAAGTTTAAAGATTTATAATCCCAACAATCGTCCCACTGGAACAAAGTGATGCACATGGCTGCAAACCGCTCAGCGCAGGAGTTATTGTAGCGCTCGTTTAGCTGTAATTTGAGTGGCCTGATCCTTTTGATGCATGTGTAATCGAAGTTAGCCGTGCTAGCCATAAAACCTCCACCTGTTAGCGTCAATGTGCCGTTGTAGCTCAGCGCCGGAGAAACTCTAGCGCACACGTGGGCAGCCATCTCATCCATCAGTGTGAAGCAACACGCTGCTCCTGAAATCTCCCAGCATTTTCTTGTTTTACCCTCCACAACGATGCACCCATCATTCAGTGCCTTGATTTCAGTCGTATGTCATGGAGTCTGCCGTCTGCTATTATCCTTCACGTTCGAGTGGTATGACAGAGATCCTGCCCTCCTTCACACCTCAGACCCTGGAACCCGTCTGACAGCCTGAGTGCCCTGCAGTTGTACGAAGGATGGAAAAAAGATATGTACAGTAGAGTTATAGCAGCAGCTGTTCCCCCAAAGACATTGAGGGAGAGAAAAAAGGAGCAGAGGAGAGAAAGGGAATGCATTCCTGATGGATTTCTCATTTCGGCCTTTGGCCAGGATCTCATCCCATCACTTTCAAGCTCGCCGCTGCTTGTAAAACCCTCCACATATCACACAGGGTTCTTCATCCTCTCTTGGGACCCGATGCCCCGACAACAACATTAATCAATCAACCGCTAGTAAAGGAGGGAGGACGAGGGGGGGGGGGGGGGGGGGGGGGCGTCTGGGGCAGCCCTCTCCTCTTACCGCAGTCGTTCACACTCGCTCTGAACCCCCCAAACTCCTCACCGCATGCTAACTGTTCATCACACTACAAACATGCAGTTTGGATAACTGATTCCACACATGTCTTTGTCCATCTCCGAACCGCCCAACACGCACGGATGTCCTGTATGTCTGAGTGTTTAATGCCTCACTCAGGGAGGCAGAAATTTATCTCACGGCTGTTATACGGCAGTATATTTACATTTTTATTCTTCTTTGCTTCTTTTCGACCTGTTTGAGTTTTGGGCTGGGCGATAAAACGCAGGCAGGAAGTGGAGCAAGTCAAGGCTTCATAAATATTTTTTTATGGGAAATGTACGCAAAATATTTTATTAAAAACACTTTAAAAAAAAATAAAGCGGTGAAAATCTTCTGGATATAACCACAAAATTAAAACAACCATAATTTAAAGGTACAATAAATGTCGTGCACATGAAAGTGACCATGACGGACAGGAACACCTTGCATTTAACAGAAAAACCTGTCGTGACACCTGTATCTTTATGGAGCATGCCGAAAATGTTTGAACATGAGAGAGAGAGCGAGAGAAGAAAGAAAGCGGAGTGACTCCTGTCTCCTCGCACTTAGATGGTCCACTTAAATGATGTCATGTGGAAACCTGAGGAATTCGAGCCATGGCTATAATTTGTTAATGCTATTTTCCTCATAATCTAATTCTGTGATTCTTTGAACGTCTCAAAAGGTCAACTTAAACTTAATTTTTCAGAGAAGGTTAGGAAGAAAGGGGCTTTGGTAGCCAAAGTAAATAATAGTAAAAGTTGTGCAGCAGTTTGTGGAGAGAGTTCCAAGGAAGCTTTTTACCATTTTAAAGTAAAGATAGTTTGTTTTCCAAATGTGCTGTCTGTAAGTCGGGGAACCAATCCTTTGACTTGAGAATCGCGGCGCTTCATTGAACGGTGAGAACACCAAACGTGGTGTTGTTTAAATGTGCTGGCGTGTACATGTGCGTGTTATCGATGTGTTCGGAAAATGTCCACCAGCTGGGCTTCCACATAGGTGCCCAAATGGCCCATCACAGGGCAGGAGAGAGGAGACCCTTTGGCCCGAGAGCAAAGCTTCCCCGGCACAGCTGCAATGACGCATCTTCCAGATGTCGTCCAGAGACCACGCGGGTGTTTGAGGGTGAGAAAGAAACTACATGCAGGCGGTGCTGGAAGCCCCTCGCAGACTCATATTTTAGCTTAAATTTGTGTCAGCTGTCATGGTTCGCTGTTATCCGTTTGTCATTAAACACGGCGATAATGTGGAAAGTAGTTTTTGGGTTTTGCGCCGAGGTAAACTGGAGCACCTCTGCAAACACGGCCGCGCCGACGCTCAATAGGCGGCGCTGAGAGCTGCGTGTTGTAAATTAAACCGCGGGTTTCTCTGGAGGTGATGAGTGTTTGGCTTAGCGCTGACTCCCAAGCTAAACTCATAAACAGAGCTTACTCCCCTGTGTCTGCCCTCGCCTGCCATTTTAAGACCCTTTCACCATCTATCTTTATCAGCCCCGCTGCCCCTTTCAGCGGAGCTACCAGCGCTCTTTTTACCACCGTGAGCCCTGCGATGGTTTTATCACCCCAACTGACAAATTGTGGGATATGATCCATATCTCTTAGCAATTAGTTCCAGGCTGTCTGGGTAGGAGGGGATGCTGCCAAGTCTACCTTCAGTTATATCCTCCGCTGATGCAGTGTGCTCTGCCACTTTCCATCTGATAACCCCTCAGTTTTAACCGGAGCAGGCATCGTTTGTGCTGGTTCCCAGTGCAGAGTGCACCAGGTGAGGGGGGGGTGGAGGAGACAGGCAGGCAGGCAGGCAGGCAGGCAGGCAATGGGCTGCAGGCCGCTGTAAATCAGCTTTCACAGAAGAAGCAAATTGCATTCTCCTTTATTTAGACTGAAGTTTTTAAGAGACTGACTCCTCAGTCTCCGCTGGTTCCTCATCCTCTCTGCATGCCTCCTCCGGCTCGCTTTACCAAATCTGTCACATAGGTCCTCTTTCATTACCAATAAACATTCTGCATGTAGCTATTATAGTTAGTGGAATCTAATAACATATAAGCAGGGCCTTTTATGAAGCGTGCAAATCAATTTGGTAAAAAGTTTCTCCCTTTATCTGTGGCTTGTGCTGGCCTGTTGATGCACATAGTGAGCACAGAGAAAAGGGAAGGGAGGAGCCAGCCTGTGCGATTTCACATGAAAGAGCTGTGTGGCTGGATTCAGAATATAATCTAATGAAGTGCTACACAGTTTCCCGATTGTTTTACTATCAGCCGAGTTTTCAGCATCACAATGGCGCCGAGTGGTTGCAACCAAACCCAACAGGCAGCTGTATTCCCGCCAGTACGGGTTTATTTTTCATAAAGGAATAAATAGGATTTGTGTAGATTGTTGGGGAGAAATTGTTGCAATGCATCGCTGTGAATGTTCTAACACTTTCTTATTATTAGAATTTAAATGACTTTGGTACAGTGCTTCTGTACTCCTGATACTTATCAAGCTAATCCCACTCTCCTCACAAATTCACACTCCTAGCTACTTTAATTAGCATAGTGCCAGTCTGGAAGGCAAGCAGGGAGGGAATCAGAGAGCGAGAGAGAGAGCGAGAGAGAGCGACAGAGGGGAAAGAAGAGGGGAAGGAGAGAGGAGGAGGAGGAGGGGGAGGTGTGCGCGAGGAGGGGAGGAGGGGGATATTGCGTGGTATGAGACAGAAGAGGATTTGTATGTTGAAGCGGGTTGCATCACCCCTCTGTGTTTTTGTGGATATGAAGTCAGCAGGCACATTTTGTTTTGTCATTATCTCGGCTCTCGGTATTCATCTACCGAATGTTGTAAATTGGCTCCTGAAAGGCGTCACACATTCAGTCCTGACAAAATAATTCATGGAGGATTGTATAAACGGGGAATTCGGAAACATGAGTGATCCTGTTTAAAGAGACGCAACGCAGAGAGGTTTTTACTGCAGTGCAGTGTCACGCCTTTACAATGTGAGTGTGTATTATCGTTGATCAGCGATGAGGAAATGCAAAACGCCACTTGATCGCGAGCAATCGATTCTGTTGGCTGGGAGTGAATGGGAGATTAAAGGAAATGTTGCAATGCATGCAGCTCCAGACTGAAACTGTGTCGCTCCACTGATTGCTTCGGTTGCAGGTTTGTTCTCCAGTCGATGCCAGGAGGTTGGCGCCTACAGCCCCACCTCTGGCCGTGCCTCACTACTGCAGCCGCTCTGACTGTCCACCCCCCCCCCCCCCCCCCCCCCCCCCATCTTCCTCTCTTTTGTTTGGACTTTTTTTGTCGGACTGGTTTGCTGCTCTTCTTTCCCATCCTCCACAAAACTTTTGCTTCCACAATGCTTCAGAGATGCAGCGCAGGCACCGTCCAAGTCCGCTAGATGCAGGGAAGCCGTTTAGTCCGTGAAAAACCAAGCAGAAGTGAGCCACATGAATTCAGCCGCACACTTGTAGGTAAGATAGGGAGACATGGAGGAGCACGGCGGCTCTCTGTACTGCAGAGAATTAAACCGGATTGTGGGGAGCAGAGGAGAATCTGTGGTCCAAGGTGACTTTGTGATCAGGTTCCAGAGCGCAGCCTCAAATCCTCAGCTCGGGGCTGTGTGCTCCTCACTGTGAGAGTGTGAGTGTATAAGACTGTGCTCCTAATGTATGCATGTGTGTGATAGCGTATGGCCGCTCGCCTCTCCTGTAGCTGTTCATCCCATTCTGTGCTGAGGGCCTGACGATTGTTTGGAGAGAGCCACGTCTTCTGTGACACATGCTCCTCTCCTGTCCTTTACTCCAAAGTGGACGCGGTGTTTGTTGCACATTATCACAGCTGCAGCATCCGTTTGTGTCGTTTTGCCCGTTGAAATCGTTGTAACACTGCAAATTCCTGGAAGTTGTGTTGATACATAAGACTGCAAGGTGTTGTGGCAGCTGGAATGAGATGAGAGGAGATTGTGATCAGACCCCTATTATGCACAAAAACACTTCTACACTTCTAATTTATAACAGCAAATACATTTTGATAGAATCACACCGATGACAGGATTACATTTTTTTCATCGGCACAATAAGAAAACAATTTTAATCGTAGCTGCCAAGTTACCAAATATTGACTCTGAATGTGTCAACTAAACATTCACTAACAGCTTATTGTTTTTCCTACAGTATCCTCTTAGTGTAGCAACTAAAGCGTGATTAAACATGTTATGGTTACGGATCTGTTTAGACACACACAGCACTCGGGTGAAGTTAGGACACTGGCTCGACTCAATATTGACAAAATCCGACAATAACATCAATACGGGAATATCGTGAACAGACAGGAGTGTTATTGATGAGGTCTGGAAGAGGGGAGAAAAACTGGGAAAAGCAAGAAGTGACTTCAACATCTTAGTGTTTTGTGTGGGCCGTGATGGAGCGCCTCCTTCCTAAGCCGGGATGACAAAAGAGGGAAGGAAGTTAAAGTGAACATAAAAGAGGGCCGGGGTGAGTGGATGAGGTCGGAGGTGAAGTGGCACAGTGGGGTGGGGTGATCGGGAGTGTGTGGAAGGAAGGGGTGGGGTGGGGCACTCCTTCCCCCCGACCACCGCCACCAGGCACCATGCCCCTCCCCTGAGCCAGGCAGCTGTTTGTCTGGCCCAGTTGGAGCTTAGTTCAGACCTTGGACCACGCTCCACTACATCCCAATAGCAGAAATTTCACTGGAGCCACACACCGCATTTGTTTCTGGAATAGCTGATTGAGGGATTCAAGCTGGGTCTTTAGAAGCAATCGGGCTTGAGATGAAGATTTCCTGTTGGTTTTCGAGCTGCATAATTGAGGGTTTGCCTCTTCTTTTTTTTTTTCTTTTTTTTTTTTTTGCCAGCGCAGACACAGTCATCGCCTGTTGCATCTTATTTTCAACCTGAGAATAAACCGAACTAAAGGCAAAAAGAAAGAGCTCACCAGCTCTTTGCACAGTAACTGACTTTGTGAGAAAAGGAGGAAAAGAAGCACATTTAAATTGAGATCTCGGTGGGGCTGAGATCCCTTGTAGGCCTATGCGAGTTTATATGTATGTTTGTGTGTACAAAAAGAGGCAGAGCCCGAAAAGCAGCGAGTATGTCGCTGTGTAAGTCCCCTTGAAAGTGTCCCTCTTTAAGACCTGTTTAAAAGGGACGCCCCCTCTTTGTGTCCACTGTTCTCCGTGGCGTATGGAGGGGCTTTTGTCCCCCTCTTTCATGTGCGCTCACAATAGGCCTGGCCGTTTGAAACACAACAGTAGATGAACTGCGCTGACAGTGTATTAAACTCTGATGAATTGCCTGTGCGAGGCATAGATCAATGTCCTTCAACCCTTAGCACACAGTGAAGCCCGGGCCTTGTCTTGGTTAAATGGAACAGGTTGCTGGCTCTTTTCAAAAGGGCCTGATTATATTCATGTTTTGTTGAAGCAGAAGCCTTTTTAAAATGTGTAAATCTTTGCCGTTCAAAAGACTCCTATTTTTTTCCCCTTTCATTCAGGGAATTGACATTGTGTGTCTGCGCTTTGCCACTGCTCATTTTGTGGCCATTTTGCTATTAGGAGCCTCAGGACTGAGTGTCTTGACTGGAAAGTTAAAACACTTTTCTCTCTTTAAAACGGTTCAAAGAGGGTTCAGCGTTGAAACGGCGCGGCGGTGGGAGAGCGGTCCGTGTTTCTCTGCCTCCTCAGACAAGCGATGGCCTCCCTTAGAGCTCGTAATAGTTTTACAAACATACTTGAGGTGTGTGACGCGGAGGCTCGCGGTCTACCTTTGACCTCCAAATGACTTCTCCTCTCTAAAGGGGGCTTAGAGCAGCCTGTTTACACAGATCACAGTCTCAGCCACTTAAGAACAACAGCGATGGACCGCTGGGCTCTCATCGGGGCTGCAGACTCTCAGCCACCACCAACACCACTCACACCAGCCGGCAGATTAATCACAGGTGGCAGCGGCCCGCAGACCCCGCTGAGAACCGCGGGAGCATGACTGAAGCTGAAGCGAACACAAAAACAGCGTGCGACGAGCAAGATCTCAACACACGAAGCTCCGATCGGGCGGAAAGGGGAAGTCGCTTCGCCTTTGTCTTGAAACGGCGTCTTTTCTGACTCTTCCGTTTTCCTCCTGCAGGTGTGGTTCAGCAACAGGCGGGCTCGGTGGCGCAAACAGGCCGGGGCCAATCAGCTCGCAGCCTTCAACCACCTGCTGCCCGGAGGTTTCCCGCCCACAGGGATGCCGACTTTACCCACGTACCAGCTCCCAGAGTCCAGCTACCCCAGCACCACGCTATCGCAGGGTAAGACGTTCCCTTTAGGATCATAGAGTGCACTCTGTTCTCGGACTTTAATCCAATTTCAAAGATTACATTAGTTCTGTTCTGTTCTGGTACACATTCCTTTTTTCTATATACATGTTAATATCGTTATAAAATATGTATGAATCATGTGCTGCACATGAGAGTCATGCAGCTGTTCGTTATCTTGTCACGGTAAACAGGCCTTACATTATGAGACGCAGGTCATTTCTGTCCTTTCAACCCCTCGCAGACGGTGTGAACACGTGGTTCTTCTTGCTGAGAAGGACACTTAATGCGTGACTCACTGAGCTTGAATTTTGCTTCTGCTTGTTTTATTTGTAAGATTTTCCTTTTTCCTTTTTACATTAGTTCTTAAAATAACACGTTTTTTTTAGTTTTATCTCTCAAAAATGTCTCTTTATGAACGATTAAAAACATCTAACATCGACTTGCCACTAAGTACAGACATTTGACAAAATGTTATTTGCACAAATAAGTGAAAAGAATATGACTTTTTTGATGCATTGCTGTAAATTAATGTGTACAGTGCAAAACATCAAATATGGTGTCGGAGAGGAAAACACAATACTTGAGGTTTTAAACTCAGAAATGGCTGCAGGAGTTGATGGCTTAAGTTTGCTGTGTTGTTTCTGTGTGTCAGAGGGCAGCAGCACGTTGCACAGACCTCAGCCGCTGCCTCCGTCCTCCATGCACCAGGGAGGTCTGAGCGCCGACAGCAGCTCCGCTTACGGCCTGTCGTCCAACCGCCACAGTTTCTCCAGCTACTCCGACACCTTCATGAGCCCCTCGGCGTCCAGCAACCACATGAACCCGGTGGGCAACGGGCTGTCTCCGCAGGTCAGTCGGACGCCGTCCAGCCCCGTCTGCATGCCGGCGTGACGCGACGCTCCCCGCTCCCCGCTCTCCCCCGATCAGCCTGCCGCCTCCCCTCCTCCTCTCAATCCTCAGAATATGTAATTGTATTTGACTGAAATTAAAATTCAGAAACAGCGTGTTCAGCAAAATATCTGCCAGTGTGGGCTTTTATGTTCGTCTTCCAAAGCCCTGGATTTATTTTAGCTACTCTAAATTGCTACATTTGTAAAACAATTGGATTAACATCAACAAATTAAAATTCATCTTGATAGTACCGCAAGTGCTCAAGCTGCTCCAAACAGCGGTTTTGACTTTCCTGGGACATCTAAATCCTGCGCTGCACAGTGAGAACACATGCAGACGAAATAATTAGCTAAAGCTTATAAATGTAGACCCATAATCTTCTTCACGTAATTGTCTGCAGCTGGAAGACTCCAGTGCTATGTGTGATTTTTCCTCATCTCAGCACTGCATATTCAAATTCGGGCTGTCTGAGTTTCTGTGTGTCACTTCACCTGCTGGTGTGTGTCTTGAGTAAAGAACAAAAAAAAAAAAAAACATACAGACACTTTGCAGGTTTATAAATTCCTAATTGGAGGATCTGATATATCTGCTATCAGTGTTTCCCTCTCCGCCCTCTTGAAGCATGATGCTGTAAGTGCGGTTTTCTTTGCCTCCGCTGCTACAAAGCGCATGATTTGAGACGTTAACCTCCTTGGACACCTCCATTAATGAGCGTTTAAATGCGACTCTATGCTAAGGGTTGAGCTTTAAGTAGCACAGAATGAAAAATGATTTGTATTGATGCAAATCGTGTGTACGGAGTGAATTATACACAATTACCCATCAATACTGGCCAGTCTTGCCCACCCTCACCAACAAGATGTGGTTAACAGGCAGAAAATAAGATTGAAATGGTGTGTAAAGAGTTGAAAATGAATTTCAATGCTGCATTTGTCCACAATTACCCCGTCGTTCACACGTGTTTTATTGGGAGTTTTTTTTTTTTTTCCTCCTTCTTCTTCTTCTTCTTCAAATATTTCTCAAAGCAGATTGGAAACATTCTTGGTATTACCCTCTTTCTTCAGAGAAGAAAGAATTAAGGATTTTGTGACAAAAAAGAGATTTTCTCTCCTGCTGGAGCGACGGAGGATAACATGGAGGCTCACAGCGTGTTTGATTGTTAATCGTGGCACAGGGGCTTTAACTGCTAATGCTCTCACTGCAAACCTGCAGAAAAACACCAGGAACATGGAGTGTTTTTTTTTTTTTTTTTTTTTCATTAATGGTCTCTCTAATACTGGCATGGGGTGCACTGTCGCGTTCTCTCCCTCTCTTCACAGGCATTCCAGAATGTGTTGGGATATTAAACATTTCCTGTCATAGTGAGGATTAGGACAGCAGCCTTTGGGCAACTGTACAGCAAGGACTTTTTTTTTTTTTTTTTTCGCTATTCAATTACTCTATCAAGTGATCTTGTTCAAGGTCCATGTTGTAACACACACTTCGTTTCTTGATTGTTTCCTGATGAAGTTAAATTTTGAGTTTCCCCTCACATGACGCACGCATGCGGCGTGGATGTTTGTCTGAGCCGTGCTGGAGTGAAACGCGCTGAATGCATGCAGAATGCTGTGTGGCATTCCTATCAGTCTCTCAGCGTGGAGATGAATGTTCCCACTGACAGCAGAATCAGAGTTCACTCTCTGGTGCGGCGTCCCGCTGGGCTGGGCAGCCCGTATCGCCTCCTCCCCCCCGCCCCCGCCTCCCCCTCCTCCCACTTCACAAGCATGCAGCCATCCACATAAAACTCGCCACATAGAAAACGCTCGCAATAAACACTCACTTTAACGCGTCTCCTTTGTCTCCTACGTTCCTGTTTTTAAGCAAATTTTACATGGCGAGTGAGTTTCGGCTTTGAAAAATATCGACACACATTCTGCACCTCGCTGTTTATTTTTCATGATGGAGTTTTTTTTTTTTTTTTTCAGTTTTTCCTTCCCTGTAATGGAAAAAAAAAGATACACAAAGAGAGTCTATCGAGATGGAAATGAGAATTTGATATTGTAAGTTACAGACAGCATCTGTTTGCGGGAGATATGCTTGTGCATTGGTATGTGCAAGCTATTTCTTCAAGTGTCTGGCATTGATGGCCTTGCGCTTGCTGTAAAGATTGACAAAAATTCTGTGATTCGCAGTAAATGGGCTGCGGTGGCGAGGTGCCAAGTCTGTAATGGAATCCTGCAGCGTTCAGCAGTCCCGACAGGAGCTCGCGTCCATCCCAATCCCATAACCTATCCCGACAGCACACATTTTCCCATTACTGGCAGTGGAAAAGCCATCCTCTCGCAAACTGGCCGCTGCCATTGTGGGATCTGCCGCACGTGTTCGGGCCGGTCGAGGGAGGCAGTATATTAGGAGTTGTGTGAGTGAGGCTGTGCATGGCTGCGCAAAAGGTATGAAACCAGAAGTGTGTTTTGTTGTTGGTCTTGTTTCATTTAGCAGCACAGCAGGCGTTGGAAAGAAGGAAAGGCAAGGGCACAGAGGACTGGCATTCCAGCTTTTTTCTTCTTCTTCTTCTTCTTCTTTTTTTTTTTTTCCTTACCTGAAGATTTAAGCTTCACGGCTGCCTTTTCATTCTGCTGCTTTTCATTTTTATTATTCCATTTGAAACGGACCTTTGTCTTGACCTGTCAGATCACCTTTTTATGATGCTTCAAATTCAAATTTTGCAGAGCTTATAAAAAAAAAAAAGCTAAGTTTACAGTATATTTTCCACAAAAAAAGGAACAGAAGGGTGTGAGGGAACTTGTAGATGGGTCTTAAATGATTGTTTGAAGCGGGTTTGTGGGCCATTGTGTTTGTGTGGAGAGTGTGAGCTGAATTCCTCATTATTGCATGACAGGGACACCTGCTGGGAGAGGAAAGAAAACAACTGCGCCCGGTAAAGAGCCGCCGACCGGGCCGCGGCTCAGAGCGGCTCAGTGGCACAACTTGGGTTTCACTGCTCGCGCAAATCTGTAGAAGGGAAAGAAAAGAAGAGAAAGCTGTTCTGGGCGTCCACAGGCACGATAAGGAGACATGATAGGGCGAGTGGGAGGCCTGTGAACCCGATAGGTACGGTGGATAGAGATTTTATTGCTGTTTTGATGAAGGAAGTTCACAAAGTTTTGTGAGGAACTTTTTTTTTTTCTGTTTTGCAGTTTTATGAAAGTGTTGTGTGTTTTGGAATGACAAGGATGTGTGTGTGTATGTATGTATGTGTGTGTATCTGAGGAGGGCCTTTGGGCTGTGTGAGTGGGCCGGGCCTCCACACACACACACACACACGCACGCGCGCACACACACACACACACACACACACACACACACACACACACACACACACACACGTACACGGGATCAGAGGCAGAGCGGCTCTCACCCCTGCCTCCCTTTGATCTGTGTCCCCAGGCCTGCCTGCCCGCGCGGCGCTGCACCGTACCACGCACGCTGACACCATGCTCACCAGCGACTCCCCACAACTGTCTGAGAGAGATAAGCCAGGGGAGACTCCAAACTGTGCTGCTGCTCTTCCATTAGCTAGCGCAGACGCTTCTTTTAAAAATGGGATGAATTATTTTTAAGAAGCAAGCTCTGCCGTTGCCAAAAAAAAAAAAAAATGGAGAGAGGAAAATGTACGGAACAATCTGGAGCTCTGGCTTCATTCCGCCTCCCTCCCTGACTTCTAACAAGACATCCTGCACCTGAATACCAATGAGAGGGGGAGATTCATGTAGTCCCCCACATTATTAAAACTTGGGCATTAAGCCTCTCACCGGGCACTGTGTCAGCTGGCAGGCTCCACTGACAACAAATCAAAGGGGATGAGCACATAGCCTGCATTCATAGCTCAGCCACTCGCAGAGCAAGTGGGGGAATACATACTGGTTAATTAGAACTCCCATTAAAACAAATACTGTTTCAATTTGGCAAGTATAAAAAAAGATGTAAGAGGCTTTCAGAAAAAAGAGACCTGCTGTTGGCAGTTGCCAAGAAAATCCAGGGACTGTAAATCATATCCACTGGCTATACTGTTTCTGCACAGATTATTAGTGTTTGCTGTTGTTTTGCAACACTTTTGAACTCTGAGGAAAGATTCTGCCTCGGTGACACCAGAGACGAAACCTCCGCCTGCGCCGCAGCCGTCTTTCCCGTGCAGCTCAGTTTGCGTTGCGCTCCAGTCAGCATCAACAGCCTGCTGTCGCCCGGGATGACGCGTTGTTTCTCAGGCTCAACTGGAGGTTTTAAGACACTTTCGGGTTGAAACGGGAGCTCGGGTTTGCCGTGGTCACATCGCCAGCTTCGCCAGCGGGCCTCCGCTCCTCCTCACAGCTTCCCATCCTCCGTGCACCTGAGCCATTTGTTGCTCGCTCCATCTTTCACGTCTCCCGAGCACCAGAGTGCAGCCATTTTCTCCCTCGCTCCAAAATATTTTTGGTTGGAGCTCTCTCGGCGTATTCATGATCTATTTTTCACCTACCAACCTTCCTTCCCTCCATTTGGCTTTTTGTCATCAAATGATGCCTTGCCAATAGTGCTTTGCTCTCTCTCTCTCCCTCTCTCTCTCTCTCTCTCTCCTTCTCCCCACCTTCCTCTCTTGCTCCAACTCTCTCCCCTGGAGAGGCAGCTCTTCTCCCTACGCCCAGATGAAAGGCTATGGCGGACAATAAAAATGCTATTTAAATGCAAGGGTGTTTGTGTGCGGGTGAGAGATATTTCCTGCTGAAAGTGAGCTGCTGCATCCTGATAAATAGTAAATATAAGGGAATGTGATTTACATTTATCTTGCAGAGGCAGCCAATATGAATTTCAGTAAATCCTAGAAGATGGGGATTTAAGGAGGAAAATGACTGCGACTGATTCACATGCTGTGTGTCCCACGCAGTTGAAATGCCTATAAGGTGGAGAGTGGTACTGCCTTTATTAAAGTATAGGCACAGACATCGATCCTATCTAAAATACCTATTACACAGCGGCGCACACTGCGGCGTCACAGCCTCGTCTCCGAGGTTCCCGCCTCGTACACACGGCAGCCGAAGGTGACTTGTATTATAATAATCACAATAATAATAATGATAATGTAATGGTTTTGGACAGGTGAAGTGTCTCTGGGGTATACTCTGGCTGACCCTCTCCCGAGGACCCGGGGTCAGGGTGCAGGGGGTTATGGGCCGGCTGGGGCGGAGGGAGGTCGGGCTGTGCTGTGAACCTGCCCCTCCAGCCGTAGCTTTGGGATGTTGTCGAGCTGCATGTGGTTCCTGTTAGTTCCAGATGCCACTCTGACAGGTGCATAGCTGGTGATTAATACTCGCTGACTTCTTCCCTAACCCGCTCTGTCCCTCCTTCCTCCTGCCATCTCTGTGGACTCATGTCCGTGACCCCTCATCGAGGTTTACCCAACACTTAAGACAGTATTTACACAAGTGCAGTAAAAATAAATAAATAAATAAATAATTTAGAAAAAAAAACTGAGATCTATCTGGCAGCTTTAATGCATCTGTGTGTGTGTGTTTTCATTCTCGCTCCTGCTAACAGGACGGGACTCTGGGAGGTAGTGTGGTCCTCAGCTGGTTGTCTCCTGCAGCAGCTCTCCCCTCTCAGTCTCCAGCTGAGAGCTATTTCACTATTTATTTACATGTAATTATGGCTATGAGGTGCAGATATTAACACTGTCAAGAACAATTTGACCTGACATTTTTCACCAGACCTGGCCCCTGCTGTTTCCAGCAAACAGCCCCCTCTTCTCCTCCTCTTCCTCTGCTCTTCTTCTCCTTCCTCCCTCCCTTCCCCCTTTTTCTCCTTCACTTTTTCTTCCTCGATCCGCCTCGCTTGTGCTTGTGGAGCTGCTCGCACACACACACGCACGCACACACACACACACAGACTCAAGGCCCTGCCTCACTGAAACCACTCTCCTGGAATCAGAAAATCTGCCGTTTAATTTAGAAGAGGCGTTAGTGCAAGGTGCTGCGAGTTGGAGACTGAGTGTGTGTGTGCGTGCGTGTGTGTGTGTCCGACTGTGTGTGTGCACTTTTCGAAGGGGCCTCTCTTGTTCCCAGTGGCTGAATCCATCCCATAGTTACTCAAGCATATCACTAGCAGAGAATAGAGGATTGCTCCCCACACGTTCTCCAATTGCAGTCCAATAGACGGCATATTAACCTCTGGTTAGTGCGGGGCCAAGTTTATAGCTTATGCTGGGAGATGTTTAGGAGGGGCCGAGTGTGGGTGGGTGGGGGGGCTCCTCCTCCCGCTCTGGCAGCTGTGCTTTCTTTCGAGGCTCACATTAGCAAAAGTAGGCGAGAACAGATTTTTGCGTAGGGAAACGTGAAAAGTGACGCAGCGGGACAGAACGGGCCCGGGCCGTGTTGTTGCGTCCCTTCCTGTTTTTTTTTTTTTTTGCACCTCTTTGTGCGAGAGCGGCTTCACGGGGCGCGCGCGGCAGAGACGCGGGGCGGCTAACGCGTTGTGAGGACTGACAGCTTGTTCCAGTGCCTGCTAATCGTCCTCATCTGTGCCTGACTTGTCAATGCCCAGATTCTGTCACTGCCAATCAGCCACTTAATTGAACACAATTAGCGCCCCACCCCAGCCCCCCATACGCATTACATTCTTCAAAGGCCCATTTCTCTCCCTCCAGCACCATCCCGACCCCCCCCCCCTCCACTGCCCATCCTCCCTTTCTGCCTCTGTCTCTTCATCCTCTGGTGCCACTGGAAGACACTTTTCAGTTTTTATTAATGTGCCGCGGCCAATTAACGCAGTGGCATGCAGGCCAGAGCCCGTCATCTGCTGCCTGCCACTATCCCTGGCTGTCTGCGGCGGCCCCACGCCACCCCTCGCGCCACCTCCACCGTGACCAAAACGCTTTAATTCAATTTATGCAATCACTGTTATTTTTAAATAGTCATTTTGTCTGCTCAGATGAGGGGCCTTACTGCCCGCTGGGCCGGCCCTCTCATGTGAGGCATGGGGGAAGGGTGGGGCGCTGTGGGAGCAGGAGTCCACTGACTTTTTTTTTGTGTGTGTGGTGGGGGGGGGGGTCGGTCCCTGATATTTTCATTTGTTATTTGCTTAGTTTGTTTTGGGTTTATTCGCAGATTATTGAATGCTTATTGTAGATTTTTAAAAGAGAAAGGGTTTTGTTTTTTTTGTTTTTTTGGTCAGACAAGCCTGTATTTCTCATTTGTTCTGCATGCAGGTGGTGTTTTCTAACGCGGAGTCCATGTTTTGCTTGTTTTCCGAAGTCAGACACTTCCCAGACTGTGGATCTGTGTGACTCAAGGGTCACAGCACTAAACGCTATTCTCCTCTTGTAATCACACCCTCAGGACCGGCCTTCATATATTGATCTAAAATTCAGTGTCATCACTGTGGATCTCTAATCGTTCCCGGCTGCAGCGGGTATCAGACGCGCAGATCTGCTAAGGTGCACAATGCTATTCTGCAGCACTCAGATAACTTACAGACATTTGGAGTGCTCATTTTTCCCTGTCTGCCCCGGTGACCTCTGCCTAACTTAAAGGTACATCTTGGGGGCATTTTGATTTGGGCAGAACGGGGAGGTATCGGTGACAGAGGAACTAATCCAGTATTGCGCAGATTAAGAGTATTTGTGGAGTGGGGTGTGTTGGCGCTGGCGCTGGGAATGGAACAGAAGGGGCTCCTATCAGCTCTCCAGGCAGGCTAGCCCTCAGGCCAGCGCAGTCCTACAGGAGTCTTTGTACTTCCCAAAGCCTCCACTTTCCTCTCACTCACTCTCTATCACTCTCTCTTCTGCCCCCCCACCACCTTCTTTCTATAGGCTGTCAAATTTTCAGGGCTCCTTTTTATTTCCCTTCTTGTGTATATGTAGTTTTTTTTTTTTGTTTGTTTGTTTTTTTTAATGACAAATGACAAGTTGGACTTCTCCAATGTTGTAGCTTTCGTTATTGCATAAGATATAAAGTGGAATAAATTCAGGAAATGAGGGTTTACTTTGAAAACTGCGGGTCTGCAGCACGTTGACTCTCTTTTGTTTCTTCTCTCTCGGTTTATTTTCCTGGTGTCACACTCGCAGTGTGTTTTCTCCCTCAGCTCCGCCGCTGTCACGTCGTCTTTATTCTGGAAAGAAATCCAACAAAGAAAAACTCGTCAAACATCCACACAAACAAATAAACAACAACCAAAAAAATAGTAATTTGACTGTTGGAGAAATTAGGGAGGTATGAAAGGGCCTGTTTTTGTCTCAAGCTTGCTATTTATTTATCTGAAAGGATGCACATTGTATCAATTTACACTTCCTCTCTCACTTCGCCACAGGCTGGAGGGCTCAGAAGTTGAGAGAATTAATTACTTTTTTATTATTATTTATAAAGTAATCTATCTGGAGAGGGAGAGGGAGAGCGGAGGAGAAAAAAAAAAGGCAGAAGGAGAGGAGAGGAGGGGGAGAGTGTGCGAGAGGCAGGGAACGCCCTGGAGCATTGTCCTTTAAACTGGGTCCTGGCTCACATTATCTCCCAAACCAGCACTCACACAACGTCGAACAACAAACGAACTGCGGGCTGCTGAGGACGCTGTGTGCAGGGGAGGAAGGGAGAGGGGGGGGCACACGGGGGAGAAATTCTGCTCTGCGAGAGTGAGATGGATGGGGAATAATGTGGTGGTGGTTAGGATTTGTTTCCTGAATCTGAAACTTGACATTAATTTACGACCTGGAGATGTTTCGGGGATGATTTAGGATTCGCAAAGTTTCAGCCTGAATGAAAAGAGGACAGCTGGACAACTGATTGATTCAAGTTCTATACAGTTTAAAGTTGTTAGAATCAATTAATGACAAAAAAAGGAGTGGAAAATTGCATGTAAGCCACCAAAGAACATGTCAGAACAGGAAGATTGTCTGATTCCAGCTCCGTACAGACCTCAGGCTTGTCGAACTCCTCGATCTGTTGCGATCTCAATGCACCTGCGAGCGATTGTGTCATTTAAAATCTTTCAAATAGCAAGTTTAAACTTAAATGACACACTTTTAATGCCTGTGAGAGACGAAAACATTCTAGTTCTACCTGTCTGAGTGCATTCGTTTTTATGAGAATATTCCTAAAAAGTTTGGGGTTTTTTTATATCATACAAGAGCAGAAATGCAGGACTGCATTCAGCTGTGAATTGGTTCCTCAAGCTCATGTGATCGTTGCATGAATACGAGGCATTAAACACCTTATCTGAGCTGCAATTCCAGCTGCAGATTATGTCAAGGCTTGTCGTTGTAGGTGAAAGATGCTGCGACTCTCCTGGCTCCCAACACGGCAGCCTGACCTCTATCTGTTCCTGCATCGCACTGGGAGGACACTGGTGACACACAATTGATTTTTGTGAAGGGAGTGTGAACGTGCGGCGCACGAGAATCCCACCAGAACTCGCCCTCTTGCCCCTCTAGGAAAACTTCAATCGTTAACACGGAATCCTCTTTTCTGGTGAGGACGTCTGAAGGAGA
Source organism: Salarias fasciatus (assembly GCF_902148845.1). Taxonomy (NCBI): domain Eukaryota; kingdom Metazoa; phylum Chordata; class Actinopteri; order Blenniiformes; family Blenniidae; genus Salarias; species Salarias fasciatus. The sequence continues at coordinate 25,763,146 of NC_043749.1, forward strand.
GCGCCGTCCTCACACATGCTAACGCTCGTCAGGCTCTAAAGTGGCCGGCCCGTCCTAATTCGCTAAAATAGCAAAACTGCAACATGTCGGCGATAAGAAGTCATTTTCTTTTGAAGAACTTTTATGAGCATGAATAATAATGGAGCCAATTGTTGGCTATTCTACTTCATAAGGAAGCGATGCAATCAAGCTTCAATTAACCAATGACTAAAATGGACTCATGCCCTCCAGCCGTCTCTCTCAGGACACTTTAGTGGCACCGCCTCCCCCCTCCGCCCTCCCCCCTCGCTTTCAGTATCAGGACACATTCTGCTCATCCTCCTCTGAGCTCCAGATGGGAGAGGGAGCATCACATGTGTCCGGCATGAAGGCGGCCATGAATCTCCCTCTTATGGATACATGTCACATGCTCCGTCCACAGATGTTGGTGGGGACGGTGGGGGTTTCCATCCTGATAGAATTAGCATGTGGAAATGACTAACCAGCCTTCATGTTTCTGATGTGCACAGAGTACTTCATATTTCCAGGGAGGCCCTTTCTAAAGATATGATTAATTTACAGAATATGGTTAATTTTCCCTCTGTGGGACTCCGGGCTGAGAGCATCATCTGCAGACTGTTTGGTTTGCCCCTGCACTGCCTCTCTGGCTTTGTGTGTGTGTGTCCCTTTGTGTGTGCATGCATGCAAACATATGTGTGCATGTGTATCACCCCTGTGTAACCACCTCCATGATGGGCTAATTGGTTTAGCAGCCAAAGGGGCCAAAGGCCAGCGCAGCATAGCGAAGCTCAACATGAACCTGATGTTGAAAAGGAGGCTTGACTGCTATAGGAGGGAAGCATGTGTGGTACAATTCTTTTTCTCTACACACCCTCCCACACACACACACACACACTGACACACACTCCACTTTTCCTTTTTCACTTAAAGAAAGTCACAGCATAAGAAAACAAAATTCTCCACAGCGTTTCTTGGCCACTGTGCTTCAGATTGAACGAGCGCTCCAAGTAATCTCTTCCATTTTAACATATTTTGAGACCCTCTTCTGACGAATGTCACATGCTATTACATTAATCTTGAATATTGAATTGAAAGCTTTTATGCACAGTGAATAATATACACACTGTAATATTGAGGCGAGCCCCAACCTGCAGTATCAGTGGCCCCCTCACTGTGGTTTGTGGAGCCTACTTTGTGTGGGGATCTGAGGGGATCATTTACCAGTTCCAACTCCATTACTATTCATGAGATGGGTAGGCTAGGGGCGAGGGATTAGGGACTCCCTTGGTGCTTGTTGTGCTGTAGGCTCGGGCTCAGGCCTCAGGCTCCAGGACAGGGGCTGTCTGGCAAAGGATGGTGGGTCTATTATCACCCTGGGACCCTTCTGTCCCACAGCAGAACACTTACTGGCAGCGCCAGCTAATGGAAACTGTGTCTCTTGTTCCCTTTCTCCTTTTTTTAACCTCATCGCCCTCCTTGTGCCCCCCCCCCCCCCCGTCCCCCCTTTCCTCCACCCCCCCTCCCTCCACTCTTTAAAAAAAAGATGAGGAAGTTTCTCCCTTTCCCTATTTCAAAGTTGAAATGGTGTATTTCTATTGGCATCTTTACCGTGAAGTGCTGGGATGGCACTATACTTGCAGAAAAAAAAGTACTTTCCCTCAACTCTGTCAATGCTTTGATCCTCAATTTTCCAAGTTTCTGACATCCTCCTTTCCCCTCCCTCTCTCTGTGCGTCCCCCCCCCTGCAGGTGATGAGTATCCTGAGTAACCCCAGCGCCGTCCCCTCCCAGCCCCAGCACGACTTTTCCATTTCCCCCCTGCACAGCAGCCTGGAGAGCTCGAACCCCATCTCCGCCAGCTGCAGCCAGCGCTCCGACACCATCAAGAGCGTGGACAGCCTGGCCTCCTCCCAGTCCTACTGCCCCCCTACCTACAGCGCCACCAGCTACAGCGTGGACCCTGTCACCGCGGGCTACCAGTACAGCCAGTACGGGCAGAGTGAGTAGAAACCCCAAGCTTCTCCATCCTGCTTCAAAGTTCACGAAACCCTAAATTGTATGCCCGGCACTGAAGAAGAGAGCCCTCCTGACCTTTGCACCCTGTTTGGTGGAGGCAGACACGTGCTCTTGATAAAGACCCCCCCCCCCCCCTTCCTCCCTAACATCACCCCAACCACCAGCGTCCCGGCACAGAGCTGCCTTAGTCACACCCCACTCCACTTGGATGGGAAAGAGAAGAGGGCCACTTCAAAGAACGGCACACCCTCAGGGGCCACAGTGTCCTCTTGCCCACCTCTCTCTCTCTTTCCCCTTTCCATCACACACACACACACACGCACACACACATACGCACACTTACGCACACTCACACACACACACACACCCTCGGGGCAGGAAAGAGTTTGCTTTATTAGATTAGCATAATTGACTGATGCTGTCACAGCCATTCATGAGAGGTAAAATGAAGCACACTTCCCCAACCGGCCGAAACGCAGCCGCTCGCTGACATTTGTTTGTATTTACGGGGAGCGTCTCGCGCTGATCTGGAGCTTTGTGCATCTGCTGGCTTTCCTTTTTCTGTTGTTGTTGCTGTTTTTTTTTTTTTTATTTAAATGTGAAAAAAAAGGTGTGTCTTTGCGGCGTGTGCGAGCGCGCGCCTGCCGATCTGTCACGTTTGGGTGTGTATGTGTGTGTGTGTGTGTGTGCGCTCACCAGCGCCGTTGTCAGCGGCGAGAAACTGATGGCAGCGCGGATGTGAGCTGATGTGAGGTTAATTAAGATGGTGATTGAGCACAGTGGATGGGTAATGAATGGAGGAGAGAGGAGAGAGCTGCTGTCTGAGGATGAAAATGATCGGCCATGCGGAGTGTGGAGGGCATGAAATCGGAGATGCCAAGTGTAATGAAGACTGGCACACAGAACACACACGGGGACCCGTGTGAGTGACAGCAGGATGCTCGCGCTCGGTGCCAGCAGCGTGCCAACCTCAGACAGGGGACAGGAGACAGGGGAGGGGTTTTCAGCTTTGTTCTCCCTTTGACTCATTCTCTTCTGCCACAACTTGTTTCAGCGCTAATCAGGGGAGTGAGAGGAGACTGGATGGGACGCGTGCGAGGGAACCACCACCTGTCTGACGTGCGTTTCTTCTCCGTTTCCCCCCGCAGCCGCTGTCGACTACCTGGCCAAGAATGTGAGCCTGTCCACCCAGCGGAGGATGAAGCTGGGCGACCACTCGGCGGTGCTGGGGCTGCTGCAGGTGGAGACGGGACAGGCCTACTGAGCGGCGCCCGCCACCTCTCCCCGCCTCCGCCTCCGCCCCCCGCCGCCTCCATGCTCCATCTCGTCTGGACTCCCGACTCCAGCTCGGCCGTGACAGACACGCCAGAGAAAGCGGCGCCGGCGGGCGCGCCCAGTCGCTTTCGGGGGGGAATTTAACGAAACTTTTCACACCCACCGCCAGGCGGCTCTGCACCCTGTATCCTCAGATCTTCGGGCGTCTCGGCCTCCTCCTCCTGCTCCCGCTAAACCCCGTTTGTTTTTTGCTGAGAGGGTCAGACAGGGACCCCAGACGACCCGACGAAGGTCGGCCGCCTCGGCCCAGACCGCTCTCTGTCATGGCTGCAGTCCAACACACATTTAGAGCCATCCACAATATGTACTTTGACCTTGCTGTTCATAGTAGTTAACAAAGCCAATATCATTTTGAGCGACTCTTCTTCCTGTTCCTTTTTGATATTGTTAAGATTATTGTTGCTGTTATATGATTATGGTTAATGTGATTTATGTTGTTCTTTGATTCCATTCGTATCTCTTTTCTCTGTTAGATGTCGGTGTGTAAAACGCAGTGGGTGACTGAGATGATCTGGGAGCGTGTGCATGTTTGCGTGTCGGCACACTCACACAAAAAAAAGAGGATGATTGTTTTCCAAGCTGCTGCTCCTCTCTGCCTGTTCCCCGAGCTCCAGTGTTCATGAGCGATTTGACCTTCCCACTTTCATATTCGTCTTGACATTCCTAAAGAACTTGGCCACTCGGTGGGAAGTCTGGCTGGATGGATCCTGCAGGGAATTAAAGCGGCGTTTTGGCGGCCAATAGCTTTCCCCTCGTAACCTCCATCCCATCCTTAGCCGCGGTCCACAGGGAGGGGGGCATTGTTTGCAAAAACAGGATTGGGGAAATTAATGTATTTTGAAATATGGACCTTGCCAAGGAGGGCTAACTCCGACCCCCCCCCCCTCATTCGTCCTCATCCCATCTGCACTCCCTCCAAATCCCATCTGCCAGCCAATCCTGTGTGACTTAAACAGTGCAAAGCAGATTAAATCTCACAAATGTAATGTCAAAGCTAATTCTCAGTGACCCTTCCCATTACCAGCCGCTATCTCAGTTTTTATAGCATAATTAGCACATTTTGTAAATGCACCTTTGGTTGGTTTCCTTTTTCTTTTTCTTTTTTTTTTCCTCACTCACTAAGCATTCCTTCGAAGCATTCCTCAGGCCCCATGTATGAAAATACTAAAAGCATTCCAGCGTTTTTCTCTTATGAGATTAGAAAGTAGACAAGCTGTGCCATTCACATGCACTCTGGAAAATCATCTAATCCACTCAGTCGTGAAAGGGCACAGGTAACGCCACTGATTGGCCCCCCTCTCCGGTGCAGACTGGAGCCCCTCCCCCCCTCCGTCTAATAATCCTCCACTTTGACGTACTCACCGAAATGTACAAAAAGAAGCAGAAAAAAAAAAAAAAGAAATTCTAGTGGATATGAGACATTTGTGTAGCACTCATAGTTGACTTTTGACATGATCCAGGACCGACTTGAGATGTTTGTGCTTTTGTGATAATGACCATGAGACGTTCGCACTCAGACAGGATCCGGTCCTCCGCCGCCTTTAAAAGCTGAAAAACATGTACAGTAGCTGGAGCAGATTGTGTATCGTTTCTTGATAAAGACTATGTTTTATACTAAAACAAAACTATGTGGAGTGGTAGGTAAGCAAGGGATCTGTGGAAGTAAATGTTTTATTTGAGTTTCTTTAACCGGCTTGTTTTTTTTCTTGACTTTTGTTTCAGTTTTATTTAATTGGTTAATTTGTTTCAACCAAAAGTTTTTTTTTGTTTATTTTTTTTGTTTGTTTTTTTTGTTTTTTTTTTTTTTGCCCAGGTAGGGATGGATTTGTATAAATTAGTAAAATATAAATTCCACTGAAATTGTTGTGTTGGAGAGGATCAAAGTGGAAGCTGGGCGTCTCTCTCGGACGCCGTCGAATCGCGGCTGGAGGAAAGCTGCTTTCACACCCTGATGGGACCGGACCGGACGCACCTTCAGGTGTGGGACTAAACCGGCGGTCCGGCAGGACGTCAGGAACGACGAAGACCATGATGATGAGATGATGATGATGATGATGATATGATGATGTACTGCCGCCTCTCCGCTCTGGGAACCTGAACTGAGTCCCGGTTTGATTTGTGGACCAATGAGACTTCACAGTAACGCTGACTCGGCAGCTGCAGCTGCTCCACTCAGACGCCTCACTCATGTGTATATTTTAAAAAGGAAGAATTTTAGAATTGTCTTTTAGTGTATCAAACCCATTTCTAACACCCGCATCAATAAACATTTGGATATTTAAGGCATACGACTCTTTACCCTCCTCTTCCTCCTCTTCCTCCCGTCTGTTTGACCCTTAACCCGTTTAGTTGCTTTCTGACATCTGTGCTTTGCTTTCCTCCTCTTTCTGTTCCGCATGTGTGTATATTATCATGGTATAATTTATTCTGCTGTATGAAGTATTAGAGTAGTGGGAAACTTGTATTGGTATTTACTACCTTCAGCCTGTTGGTGTGTTTACTGTAACACTGGCGTAACTGTTATCAATTAAAGATCCAAAACCAGTTCTGCCTTCCAACCTTTCTTCCTTTATTTTTTTTCTGGACCGTGTTTTCTCGTCATTGACTGGTACGGGCAGCGTTACGTACCTGTCAGTTAACTTCAGAATCGATAAACGATCAGTCTCTTCGACGTTTTCAGACAAAAAACTGCTATTCTGAAAGCTTTTTGAAGACGTGAAGAGATTTGATCTCAAAGAGCTTCTACTATCCATGAATTGTCAAATCTGATGTTGTTTGTTCAGTTTTACACTTCACAAAAGATTAGATGCATAAATGGTGCTCATTTATACAGACTTTACATAGATAAAAAAGGAAACACACCATTTTTTAACCACATTTAAGTTTTAAAGCAGAATTTTCCAAAATCACGACATTCGACTGAGGGAGGAGGATTTTTCTCGTCTGTCGCTCTGAATTTAACATATTTGGCCTTTACGCAAATAAGATAAGCACTTTAAAGATAAAGCTCAACCAACATTTAATTGACTCAAAATTGCACCAATGACAGGAATGTCCATTTGAATTGCAGAGCAGTTACAAACAACCTCCTCCTCAGAGCCTGATTGATACCAAAATACTGATATTTCCAATCGGAGGTCTGTTTTTGAATCAGTTCACTTGATAAAGCATCTATATTTAAGTTCTAACTATTATTTTAAGCGTATGTTTATTCATCAAAATTTAAAGCTATCATGCTATTTCGGTCCAACTGCTTCTTCTAAATGACAATATTAATAATGGAAAATAACAACACAGCTGTATACATGCCTCAGACATGCTGGAGCTCAGGATGATCATATCGGGGCTGAGATGTGTCCGAACAATGGCTGATCGCCAACGTTTTGAGCTGATATCGCTATAATGTCAAAGACAACATCTTCTCACTTTAATCTTTTTGCATAAAGCATCATATCTGTATATTTGTTCTGACACTACCAGGTGTATTTTCAGCTGGACTGGGTTCAGGACTGAGGTGATTGTTGCTCCACAGTGTTTGTGTGCTGCGGTGGGGGTCAGGGGGGCCATCGCTCGCCGGTCGCTGGCGACGCTGTTAGTGAGTGATGAGAGCTCAGACGTCCCCGGACGCAGAGACCCGTGTAGCTGCAGCTGTGTGGAAGTCATTCATTCTGACCGGCAGCCGCCGGCCGGGGAATGCAGCCCGCAGATCTCCGTGGTATGGTGTGAATGCTGTTGGGGGGGGGGGGGGTTCACTGGCGTGGCGAGCGAGCATCCGCCGGGCTTCACACTGCAGCTCATTCAGGCTGTTGAACCGCCGGCGCTGCTGGAGGCATGTCAGACATGGCGTAGGTATGTTCGCTCAGTCCTCCCTGCTCTTAAGAGCATTTCAAGCATGTAGGATATGTCTGCAGTCGCCGCAGCCATGAAACAGCTGATGCATAATCTTCCGCAAATGAAATCGTGCCAGGCTGCACTGCGAGAGACGTATTTACATCCTCTATACGGCGAAATAACAACCAATACTTTACTGTTCATCTGCAATTAAATGAGCCCATTAAAGGCATCACTAATCAGAGTTATTAACATCAAATTGTATGAGCAGATAAAATTGATGCTACATGAAGAGCTGGTGTGAATAAACTTGCAGGCAGACTGATATCATGAGGTAATGTTCGTGCTGGGAGTGTTTGGTTTTCCCTTCAGACCGTCGGATTCCAGTCCGCCGCGACGCGCGGCGTTATCAAGACATTGGATCATCACGGCTCAGTCCGACTGGACGCGAATGGGAATTTTCCTCAGTGTCTAATTACAAAACATTGGTTTAAAAAGACTAAACTGTGAGCTCGGGTGCTGGTTGAGCATGCCAATGAGGCACGTCCATTATTAAATTGATTCCAAAGCCCGTTCTTTTTTTCCCCTCTGAGTTCATTCTGGGGAGACTGAAGCGTTTCTCTGCATTGTTCGGTGGCTTCTTGCTCGCCGTGTGTCATCCTCCATATATTCCTCCGAAAGTTTGTGTTCTGGTTGTCCAGATTAGACCTTGGCATGTGCTATGGTTGTCCCCTTTGCTCCCGCTCGTCTCCTGAGGTGCCGGCCCGGGAGTTTTGTCTCTCGGCGGTCTGCTGTCAGTCAGACTGGACGAGGTGGCGGCTCAGGCGCCGCTGTGTGGGAGAGCTTTGTGACACTTCCCTCATCTCCTCCTTTGATCCCCTAATTGATTGACTACAGGAGCAGAGGATAAACAGAGCCCACAAGAGCCGATTCCACTCGCCTCTCTGGAGTGGTTTAGATAAAGTGCAGGGGCCCGGGCGCTCCGTTCCTCCTCTGCCTCTTCCTATACGGACATGCGGCCATTGAAGGTGGCTCCGTGCCATGGTGGCTTAGCTGTGGGCCGTGTCCTCAGGCCCGGGGCTCGCGCACTGCCCCTGTGCATAAATGGCTGGCGGTAATGGGTTTGTTTAGATCACAGGGATGGAAATGAAACTCCTGAGCCGTGCTGTAGGGACCAGGAGGCCCTATCGCTCGGGAGGCGGCGATAGAGGAGCCCCGGCCGCAGCGCGGTCATACCGACTTTCAAAATGAGCCGTGGAATAGAGGCTCTGATTCTGATCTAATTTAGGACCGGGCTCCTGAAGCCGACCGTGCTGTGATAAATAACCTGCTGCCGAGGACTCGGGGAGCCACGGAGGCAAGGAAGGTAGAACACCAAGCAGCCAACCGGCAAACACAGAGAGGAGGGAAATCAGGCCAGAAATGTCTCCGGTTTTAATAAAACTGTGTTTGAAAAACAGCACTTTTTGGGTGATTTGCAGCAGATATGATAATTATATTCTAATTTTACAAATTTGTCTTCAGAAAGAGTTCAGAGCCGTGTGCAGGTATGCTAAGAAATGATTAAGAGATGCTCTGGGGGTCTTGGTTTTATTCTTTGAGATTATGTGTCACAGGGAGTAAAAAGCTCCCAGCTGTCGCCATGAAAGCACTTACAGTATAATAATCCTCCAAATCCTGTAATTATGCCAGCATACGCTGTGTACCTGAGCCTCAGCTTTGTGCTCGTCACCTCAAGGATCCCACTGACACAGACACAGACGCACAGCTTGCCGTGCATATATCTCCCTCCCCGCCATGTATTTTGCATATGGAGAAAATCTTATTTTCAGAACATTTTAGGTATTCTGAATTTCATGGTTACCCCTCTCAGTTATTATAGATAGATAATCTGTCATGTAGAAGGGAAGAGAAGGAGCTCAAACAGGGTATTGTCATAGCTTAAAATAGTCTGATTCACTAGAAGTCACTGTGCCCCAATTATAAAGTCCTTCACTTACGTTACATTTAATCTGTGAACTAATACCTTGTGGGATCAGTCCGGACTTTAAAGTCGAACGCGGCACAGAAACATACGCGGTGCACGGCTCCCTTAAAGCCGCTGCAAAAGAGAAAGAAAAACAAATAAATAAATAAATAAATAAAAAGGAGAAGAACAGAAGTCTGAGTAAAGTTGTAAATCTAAGAAATCGAAGTGAGATAAAAATCACTGTGAAGCCGGGCGCGATTTACATTTAAAATCTGAGCTGTGTTCTCAAACTAATTAATATTAATAACAAAAATGGAAATGAGTGCAGTGGCGGCTCTAAGTGAAGAACAAGCTGGGTGCATTCAGTCAGGAGATTCATATACAAGCCCTTTCTCAGGAGAAGTGGGCTCCAAACAGGCGTGACGGCAGGGCATAGACCGCCATACACAGAGACAATTTTTCTAGATAATAGCCTATCACGCAGGATACAATTTAAATTAAAAAATGCAATTTTCACCTTGAAATGAACAAATGATTACAATTTCTATACAAATTAAGGCATCCAGGCTGTGCCTCAGTACTGTGCCAAGGCCATGAAACCTGACATAATTACCATGAAATACATTTTCAAATATTTGTATTTTGTCCATCGCTTTAAAACATGCCACTCTGCCTTCTGTGGGTTTGTGATCTCACCTTCTGGGGGAAATACATAAAAAAGAGAGAAAATCATCAGAGATGAAAAGCTCTTCAACAGGAGAGATAAAAATGTGGGGGGAAAAAAAAAAAAAAACAACCTCCCATACACACAGTAAATCAGCGCGGCTCAGCACAGCGGCCCCCGGAGCTATCTCTAAAAGCCAAATTACTGCTCCTTATCTAAGGAATCATATCTACTAGTTATCTGCTCCTGAGATAGGCTCCCCTCTCTCTCCCTCTCTCTCTCTCTCCTGTGCCTTGTGCTCATCGCCAGAAAAGCTATTTATTTGTGATTACAGACACCCTTTGAATAAAAGATGTTTGTGTTTGAGATCCAAAGTTTTCGGCAGATTCTGAACTCCTCAGATTCTTCAGAGAGGAGAGTATTGAAGGCAGAACACCTTATTTGGGCAGGGTTGCTGAGGGTGGTCTGCAGCGGCGGAGAGAGGGATGAAAGTGTAGCCGATGGGAAATATGAGACAAGACCTCGAACTTCTCTGACGCTTCATATCACACATGCTTTCAGAGGGGATTCATACTGAGATGAGGTGTCGAATTGACTTTAAATGCAGAACCTTATGTTTGAGACACACGGAGACGCCGAGTTCTGGCATGTATTTTGTTGAAAGCTGCCAAAAGCTGCAAAGTTTAAAGTTTTTTAAGAGTTTCCCCACTCGGAGATATAAGTGCCCTTAACTGCAGGGAGCGAGGTGTGTGGAGGAGAAATCACCTTGAATGTGGTTAAAGGCTGAGGCCGAGCTTCAGGGGGGCTGCAGAGGGCAGCGCTCCTTCGCTTCCACTCAGCTTTTATGGAAATCATTGTCCTGGTTTCTAAAACTTCAGCTTTCAAAGTTTCAAAAAAAAAAAAAAAAAAAAAAAAAAAAAGAAGAAAATGAAATTGAAATGTTTTGTTTGAATTTTTTCAACTGCTACATCCGTCGCTACACACACTACAATGCAAACAGGTTTTAATCACTAGACGCATGTCTACAGAACATTGCAAAACAGCACTGAAAGGTTATTTGACCAAAAATGTAAAATGCATATTCTTTAATTTGCACATCAAATGCGTTACAATTGTCATCTGTATTTCCAATAAATATGCACTGAAGGTCTTGTAGCAAGAACATGATGAGCATATGTCATGAAAATGCATTGAAATAAGGTAATTCCGCCCAAAATAAATGCATATTGTTTAAGAAGGAAAGTACAAATGTTGCACCACAAATGTAAACTTCACACAGTATAAAAATGGAAAATGTAGCTTATTAGAAACAAAAAAAATGTACCTTATTCTTAAAATACACATGCGAAGTGTTAGATGACACAGAGAACGCTGGCTGTAAAACGTGATATAAAGGAATGTTAAAGAACCAAACATGTAATTTGCACACGTCACATCATTGTACCCAAAGTATTGCGCCTCTAATTTAAGTGTAAATGCCATGAAAGTTGTTTAAAATTAGACAATTGCAACAAAAATGCAAAGTACTCCCATCACAAAAAGACTTTAAAAGTTTTGAATCATAAATGTAAAATGTTGATAAGTCAAAACAAATGCTTTAAACTACTTTATTTCACCAAAATGATAAAATGACCAAAACACATTCAGTCTGACACAACCAATGCAAAGTGCTTCATTTATAAAACTGCTAAAATAAATATTTTATTACCAGAATGACTTGTTCTGTCTGAAAACAAGCTGCTAAACAGTCATCTTGTGTAAAATGTGGTTTGATTTTGGCACTTTGTGACTCTTCTCTCAGAGGTCAGGAGGTCAGGAGGTCTTTTCACAGAGAACTCAAACAGGAGCCACATTGGATAATCTCTCTTTTTACTGATAGCGGGAGATATTTTTGAATAAAACGAGACAACTTTGCACTGTCATTCAAATCTCATCTTCAACTCATCTGATATATTGTTGATTCTCTTCTCTTGTTCACATTGCTACAAACACTGAAAGCAAATCAGAGGCGGCCTCTCACAGCCTCATTAACCTGCTTTAGGCAAAGTAACATCAGATCCGGAGCTGTATAATAAACCACTTGTTAATCTGAAGTGCCTCCTTTCTCTGTCCGTTTCTTACCTTCCCTCGCTTTCCCTCCATCTGTTGAAGTCCCTCAGCCTGAGAGGCGCACATCAGATTTCAATAGTTGACCTCTTAATGCTGAGGTCAGTGCTGCACCGGCACCGATTTCACACTCAAGATGAAAGGGAAATGAACACTGAGGATGCTGGAGGGAGGAGGAGGGGAGGGGGCGAGGGAGGGGGGTGACATGTGGGCCCTGACCACGCCAGCCCATCGCCACTCTCACCGCTTGGCTGCACCAGGCGGCGATCTGAGGCGGAGGCGCTGCAGATTGAGGCTTGCCTGCCACCGGTGCAACACGGAGAAAGTCGCTGACCTGCGACAGATGTGCACTGATTGGTTTCCAGAGCTGATGGAAGCCAGGTTGGGAAAAAAAAAAAAAAAAAAAAAAAAAAAAAAAAACTTAGTGCCACTATTGATTTCTGATGCAACGCGGGTGAAGCGGCGAGGAGCCAGACACGGCGCGGAGAGTGACTCTGCAAGTGTCGCCTGTGCATGTCGGCCCTGACAGATCCTTCTTTTCCACCAATGAGTCCGCGCTCGCCTCAAAGGTGTCCTGATGCTGGGCGTCAGCGCCCCCCCGGCCCGCCGCCACCGCCGGCGCCCGCTCGTTACCCGTGCATTACTCTGAGGCCATTATTGAATGAACAGTGAGACAAGGCCGGCAGTGAATGGACAGTTTGGTTACAGCGCCATGAGGCTTGAGCTCCTCAGAGTAATGTAGCGCTTAAGTACCTGTCAGCTTTATAAAGGAGGGAGTAGACTGTGTAAATGTGTGTGTAAATAGAGTGTCAGATCAGGACCCCAGGGAGTGGAGGTGGGGAGCGTGCATGTGTGTGTGTGTGTTTGTACGCTCTTTTGTTCACCGATGCATATGTGTGCGCATGTGTGTGTCGGGCAAGTGTGCATGTGAGTGTCACAATAATGATCATTTAACCCTCCTCAGCATTCCCCAGGGCTCCACGGCCCCCTGTACACTCTGCAGCGCTGCAGGCTCCCTCTCTCTCTCTCTCTCTCTCTCTCTCTTGCTCTCTCTTTCTCTCTCTCTATCTCTCTCTCTTTCTCTCTCTCTCTATCTCTTTCTCCATCCCTCGCCCTCCTTCTCTCTCTGTCTCTCGCCCTCTCTCCCTTCCTCCCTCTCCCTCCCTCTCTCTCTCCCTCCCTTTCCCTCCCTCTCTCTCTCCCTCTCTCTCTCCTCTTCAGTCTGCCTCTCACGGCTGGGCACAGTTGGGGAGCAGCTCCTTATTCATTCATGAGAGAAGCACCGGATAAATAAAAAGGTTCATTACTGTGCTAAAGTGTTACTAATGACATGTACCTGCCACTGAGCACCTCCGAAAATCTAATGTGACACACTAGAATGGAAAATCTATTCTGCCGCACCGAGGCCTCCAATGGCGCCAGCACATACTCTATGGAAATTTCTCTCCGCTTGCCCTCCAATTGTGTCTCTCTAAAACCAATATTTACAATCCCATAGCCATTATGTCCTACTACGCCCTCTGCGCCTGCTGGTGCGACCTCCATATTAGCTGAAAATTGGACTTTGCAAACTTAGCAGGGGAGGAGAGACTTGGCTGGTAGATGAGAGGGGGCAGCTCCGGGGGTGGAGAGGCGGGTCGGGGGTGATGGGAAGGGGGGGCTCAGCATGTGGTGCCTCTCAGCTCCCCGCTGCCCCGGACACCTCGACTGGCACCACCAACACAAACACAGACACTGTTAATATGTGCCACACCGTCGGGTGGGGAGGGGGTTCTGGACAGGTTAGCAGGACGCTCACGTTCACACCGACACTAAGGCCCCGTTTCCGTCACGTTTCAGGACAAAACATTTTTTACTGTTTCAAATGATGTCTGTTTACACGGAAACGGCTGAAACCCTGAAAACACTGTAGTTTTTATGTTGGGCCACAAGTGGGTGCTGTTGTGTGTTTTAGTAATGGAAGCGAATACATGGATGTTCATGCGGACATGCCACTAATCTGGATTGCTATTAACTCTAGAACTATAAATCCCAGGAGAACGTGGAGTGGTGACACTCTTGTATTGTCCTTCCACTCGTTCATGTGCAGAAGAATTATCCTGCACGCCCAACATACGAGTGTTTCTTTTGCTAAACTCAGAGGTAAAGCCTGATGCCGAGTGGTAACAGCAGCTTATCAAAACTATGCAACAAGCTGTTTTGTAATAATAACAGAACTGGAGTCAACTAACGGCTGTTTGCTTTCTGTTTATTAGCGGCCCTCCGGGAAAATAAATTGCCCACCCCGGCCCGACGGTTACTCGCTTGTCTTAATTAAAATTCTGTAAAGAACAAATGCCATTAAAACAAAAACAAAGTGTTTGAAAAACGCTCTAAATTCAGCAGAAATGTGCTTGTTTGTGTTGCAGCGGTGAAGATGGGACCTCTTCCCATGCTGCTGAAATGTGTCACTTGATCACGTACGTTCAGCTGCCGGTTTGTGGGCTATGCAAATAAGCTTGACAGCAGCATTTACCCAATAACTAGAAAGAAAGCTTTTGTAATCGTCTGATTAATGTAGCCAAACGCAGGCACAAAGCTTGACTGACGGGAGATGGGCTGGATGAAGAAGCGTCAATAGCTCCCGCAGTAACAGCAGAAAATGTCTTTGATGACGCACTTCAATACTTCTGCTGTTTAAAGCTGTGCCAATCAATTTCTCTGAAGTCCTGAATGTTTCATGAGGATGTTATATTATTTAAATCAGATGCCTATATGGCTCTCAATAACATAACAACAAAATGCTTGTTTGATTATTGTGCCAGAATTTAATTTGGGGGGGAATAATTATGTGTGTCAGGGGGGGTCGAGGAGTCAGAATCAAACACACGGCTTGTTTTTGTAATACACGTCAATTTGCGCACAGGTTTTCACATGGATATTTATATATACAGGAAATGTGTCACCCTGCATCCTGTACTGGCAAAATAAATAAATAGAATTTAAAAAAAAGATCTCCTTTCTGTAAAATTACTGACAGTAAAATCTCACATGCAAGCACAAATCTTCTAATAAATGCACGTTTTTGTCCACACTTTTAAGGAAAAAAAAGAATTTCCCTCTAATTTTTAGAGTCTTTGGAATCAGTTTATAATAAGTGTAAAATGATCTAACTGAAATTCAGTTTTAACCTATTTTTATGTGTTGAGTGCCAAATATAACACAGTCATTTCAGGCCACTGCTACAGTGAAAACAACAACAAAACAACAGCATCTCGTCAGCAGGGTAAACTGTCTCACTGTGGCCTAACTCCAGCTCACGTTCCCACAACGCTTGGTGAATTCTGCTTCACAATGAGAGGAAGAGTTGACATCCAAAGACCAAAAAGCAACAAGCCAAAAGCCAGGGATCCCTGTGATAACTTTTCTAACGCCTCCTGCTTAAATTTCAACATTCAGAAGGATAATGAAGCCCCGCCTTCAGTCTGGATTCATACTGAAAACAAGTCTTTGGCCTTTCTGTAAAACGCATTTGTCTTTCTTGCTAACTGCTTGCTGCTAAAAAATAAATAAATAAAAAAAAATAATAAATAAATAAAAAAATTGCTAGTTAAACATAATAAAATTATGGACAGTATTTCCACAGTTGTTTTCGCAAGAAACTATTCTGTATCATTATCTTAAAGCAAATATGTGCCAACATGATTTATTGGTGTTCATTTCACTTAATTACAATAGTTGAGTCTAACATAACTTACAAAGGTTGATTCAACATATTCAACCTCATTTTGTACCACTTGTATGATGAAATTATGTTTTACTTTATTTATTAGAGTAAACGACCACATTGTAATGGTGTTGATAACACTGAAGTACTTTGACACTATTTATTAACTACTTACTTATGCAACTTTATGTCGTCAGTAGTAGGCATCTACATTTAAAGCACATTTCTCAGGAAAATAATGAGGAATATAATATTACAGGGTTGGGGAGTAACAGATTACATGAAACAGCACAACATAATTTGAATACAAAATAGTGTAACCACAATCTCTAACAGTGCATAAAAAAATTAACTTCATTGCAGGTTTATCTGATAAAAACATGGACTACTGAGCGGGATTATTTTTTTTAAATGACACGGAATATACCAGAATTACAAGAGACATGTGACAGTTTACGGCACTTTACAGCACTTTATAATACTTTACGGCACTTTACGGCACCAACCGGGACACCACCATAGATATATAAACAATAGACACCGTAGATATACAAAGAATAGACGCCACGTCGACGCTATCTTGAAGCAGTCACCCGTGCTGCTGTTGTATTAACAGTGAATGAACTTAACCCGCGTTTCCGTGGATTTTACCACCTGCTGCTGGAGTCATGGCTGCTCCCAGGGAGAGAAGCTCTTTCTCTGGCTGGAAACTTAGACATAATTTTGTATTAAGTAAGTCAGATGAGGCCCAGAACTTCTCTGTACAAAGCAAATTTTGCCTCCCAGCTGTGAAAATCTCTCTCAACATCCAGGGACTCATCAAACCTGAAGAAAAGTCCACAGGTATGAGACACACCTGAACTCACAGTGAAGCTAAAGTGTTATTAGCCTGCTAACCGAGCACTGTCAATAGGCCTCTGGTGCTGCTGCTGCAGTCTCTAACTACTAGAGGAGCACAGTCTGAACTGATGGTGCTGATCTGGAGTCAGTCTCAGCAGGTTTAGAAGATGTCATGTTCTTGGTATTAATTTGGGGCTCAGCTCAGAGTTCAGCATGTGTTCATCATATTACGGAGAGTATTTTCTGTTTGTAAGAGTTGTCACTACACTGAGAGGATGACACTTTGTCTTTGTCTTTGTCTTTATTTGTATGTTTGCTGGTGAAGTAATCTAAAAGTAATTAAAAGTAATCTTTTTAATTACTTTTCATTGAAGTAATTAGAGTATGTTACTGATTACATTTTTTGACAAGTTAACTGTAATTGTACCGGATTGCATTTTTAAATAAACCCTCCCAACCTCCGAACATCACACCATGAGGTTTTGCTCAGTAAGGTAATGTGATATAAAGCAAAGTCACTTTTAATTTAAAGAGTTCGGACAAAAAAAGGTGCAAAAATGCAGATGAAAAAATTTGAATGTCAAAATGTAACGTTACAATTTCAGATTTTAAAGGTAGCAGAGTAGATTATGTGTAAATTATCATTAAGTATGAGATTATAGTTTATGAGCACAAATGATGATGATGATTGATGTATTTCAGTCAGTATTTTCCTTCCTGATCTCAGAGTCATGTAGATATTCGGTTTTGATAATGTTACAGGTTAAAGATAATTGGAGGCATACGTGTGTATTTATATGGATATATCACAGGTTTTCAATACAGTCCAATGCAGATGCAAGCCAAGGTCGTCCAAACCTGTAAAATACACTTGAAAACAATGACTGCAGTATAGATTTATATATCAGAGGTTGTTCTCGTGCTCCCACAATATGATAAAATCAAACATGCACTGTTGTTGTCTCTGGTTATGTGTTAAAGTAACATGAAATAAAGGTATGACGTTATTTTTTTCTGTCATCCAAAACCCGCTGACAGCATTGTTCATCTTGCGATTTCTGCAGCAGTCTGGTGTGCTGTGTTGTTTTTGTCCCTCCTGATACTTGTTGCATCTTTAAGAGCTGAGTATCTAATTGAATCACGGCCTCCATCAGCGTCTCAGCAGTCTTAAACGACTGTTTGCTCAACATGTCTGCCCATTTCCACTGATTAATTCATACCAAGCCAAACGAAATGTTCTGCCTTGTTTGTCATGTTACATCCGAGCCCTGCAGTCTTCCTGCACTCGCTCCCCCCATCAGACCCTCTGTTTTCAGATGGCGAAGTCAGGGAGGAGCATTCATATGTAAAATAATACAACTAGATTATTTCAGAGTGAATGGAGATTCGCAGCGATACATTTTCCCCTACAGTTAAATTAATTGTTGCATCTTCAAAAAGAAACAGCCTCTTTGTAAATGTCACATCCAGTTTCATTTACAGACTCAGATAGAATAGGCTGTCCATGACCTATTTATTTAATACTGGGTCATCCCCGGGGGACGGAAAGACTTGAGCTTCCAATATAGATAGATAGATAGATAGATAGAAGTTTCATGTTTAGATGTTTTGAAATCAATGTCTTTATACAGCAGAAACACTGATGACTGTGTAGTTTTCACGTGGAACCAGGAGTGGATGCTGTATTTATCGAACAAACCCATCTATGCAGAGAACTGTACGCGGTCAACACTGAAGCTTCTTTAAACCGTCTCTCGTCGTTGTTTTTGGTGCTCTGGAAATAAAAAGTGGGCGTTCTGCACATGTGATCCACATGATTCTGTCATAAATGTACACTTCCTCGGAGAAATGCTGTCGAACTGAAGACTGTAAAGCACACATTGTGATGCTATGAAAGAGCCTTTCTTACACGAGCAGAATGATTTATTATAACCACAGTGCTCATGTGTAGCATAGCAGCATTTCAGAAAAGTTGTTTCCCCCGTTTCCATGGAGATGAAGCTGAAGACGTACTGACACGTAAACAGACACTCTAAATGCAATGGAAGTTTTCAAAATGTAGTGCAGCTGTTAACGAGCGCCACGGCCGTAGCGAGTAGAAGAACAATAACCACAACGTTTTCCTCCAGAGTGTTGCGACTCCCTGTCCACATTCTCCTGGAACCTGGTAGATTTATCACCGTAAAAACAATTCAACTTTGTCATCTGTCCATAATGTCCATTTACTCGCCATTTTTAATGTTTGTCATGTCAGCACCGTGTGTGTGGTTTCATTATAAAACAAAACCAACAGCGCCCACTAGCGGCCTGGCATGAAACGAAAAAACCAAAACGTAGCAACATTTGTTGATAGAAAAAAACTAGTAGCTGCTTCCTTATCGGGGTCGACCAGCGAACTGGTTTTGTTGTAGACATGTGTAACGGGACACATTTTAATCGTACATTAATCAATAAATGTTCCTTTTGATTTCAGCTTTGAGAGGATTTGAAGCAGCAGTAACATGTTTGTGGTTTTTACTGTGATGAAACCAACAGTCATCCATCCACTAAGTTTCTTTGGGTGTATATATAGAACAAACAAACAAACAAACCCAGGGCTCTGTTTCTCAGTGCATATTGTGTCTGTAGCTAGATTTTTATTATTCAAGCTCATGTAGCTAACATACTGTCAGATTTCACTTTCTTATTGATGCTTTAAAATTGTTTTCTGTTTGGAGTTGCTGCTCTGCCTCTGGTGATTTCCTCTCAGTCTCCAGTTTTTATGAGAGCTGCTCTTGTTTCAGTCTTGTGTTGTGTGTTTGTTTTAGTGGTTGTAAGAAAAGGGCCTCATAAATAAAGCCTGATTAATTGAATGCCTAAGGAGGCTCTGGTTCAAGCAGAACTCACCAGCGTCAGAGATGAACTGGATGTGGTGTAGTTTAATTACATGATGTGGGCGAGCTGGCCACTCTGCTTGAATACATTTATTGTGTGTTTTATCCGGGTCTGCTGGCAAAGCAGCGTCCTATACACAATAAAAAGAGATATATGTGCCACTGTTTGATGCACATCATCAAAATTCATTATTTCACACAGTCCCCGGTGTAAAAATGTATGACAAATGAGGATCTGTCTGAAGGTGAAATAATTCACCTGTAAACACTCATTGCTATTCATTGTGTACAGCTAATAGAAAGCAGCACTGAGAGCATCACAAAGCAGAGGCAGGGCTTTGTTTTATTCTCACTGCAGCCAGTGTTTTTGGTCAGATCTGGTTCGGCTTGGTGTAAACAAAACGCGGTCGCCCTTTGCACCCTTTGTGCTTCATTTCATCCGCAGCAAAACACACAACAATAATGAAGAGCAGGTCATTTAACGCCGCACGTCTGCTGGAGCAGAACAGATTTAACATCGCTGCACAGATCTGCCTGTGTCACACTCATTAAATGAATTATTCAGATTATTTAACATTAGTGATGCGTGGACTTTTGGTCAAGCGAAGCATCCATTGGTCAGAGATGTGACCGAACAGCAGAAGGAAATGTAAACAGTAAGTCGTACTCGATTTCTTAAACCCGGGAGACTCTCAGCCTCATGGAAGAGTTTGTTTTATTCAGTTTCATTCAGTTTCATTCCAGGACCAAGATATCGTCACAGCGTCACTCTGAAGATAGCATGGAGAAATCTGATCGCATGAATTTATGTATTTTATTTAATTGAAATAATCAGCAAAGGTTTAAACACAAAGCAAAACCAACTTTCTTGAGTGTTTTTTTCCATTTACCAAGGCATTAAAATGACACAATGAATTATGAAAATATGAGCTGTTGGGCTTCATTTCTGAAGATTTTTGTACTTAAATTGTTTAGTCACCAAAACCTATTTAAAAAAAAAAAACTAACAGATTATCATGATAAATCCTGAAAGGAAATAATTTAAAAGACAGAACGTCACTCCTAAAATGGCCTAAAATCATTTTGATACATCAAAGGTTTGTTCCAGGAATATTTCTTAACAATCATATAACAATTTGAATTGTAAGTTGTAACTATTCTGATTTTATCACTTATTCTAGACATTAATTTCAAATTGAGATCAGTAAATCTACTAACAACACAAACTTCCTGATTTTGAAAAAAAAACATCTTTTGAAACTTTTCATCACCATAAAAATGTACACTTTAATAATGTATTAGTTTTGCATGCACCGATTGGGTCATAATGTTCATATATCACTTATTGTTCTCAGTTTCAGAGCATTAAACCAAAACAGCTGCTTCACTGAGCTTTCATCAAACACAAAAGGCTCTTTCTGGAAAATAAAAAATTACTGAACTAAGGTGATCCCACCATCACAAAAAGGTGACAAAAAAAAAGATTTAAAGTAGAAGCACAACAATTTAAGGCTTTCAAAACCAGCTGTGATTATAGGCTGATAACACAGGTGTAAACAGGAGATGTAGACACTTCCTAAATATCTGAAGCAACAACCAGAGTCTGGAAACATGGATGCATGTGGCTGAAACGGTGCACATTTGTTACACTTCATATAATCTTTCTGTCTTAAAATTATTGCAATGTCTCTCTCTAGAATATATTGAAGTTCAATGTTTGTTTTTAAATCAAGTTGATGAGACTCTTTAATGCTTCCCTCTCTGATCTGCCACAAATCCCTACCTACACTCTGAATTGTCTTCATGTTTTAAGCTCTTTAAAGTTGGAAGATATTTAACACACACACTATTTAAACCAAAATATCAGCAGAGATCTCTGATGAGACGACCTTCAGTCTGCAAAAAACATTCAGAACGAGGTTCAACACACTCCTCTTGGATTTGGATTCAGTTTATTTCAAATGTATTTATTTATCTAAACACTCACAATTCATGTTTTGTCATTTCCTCACATCTACTTTCATTTATATATTTCATAATGTATAAGTTTTACCTCTTAATTTCATTTTCATAATTTTTTTGTCAGTTTCACCTTTCTCCTGTCATATTAACATTTTATTTTGATATTTTATGTACCTTAATTTTTATAAACACCATATTCTTTTGTCATTTTAATAGTTTGGAATATTCATTTGTATTCTTGAACATATTGCAATCCATTTATTCTTCTCTAAAGTTCAATAATCACGCCTAGTTAGCATTTAAGATAAGCACACTTTTCTTCCATGATTGGTCAGTATTCTCTGCTTGTTTGTATTGATTGTTTTAGTCTGCGTGTCAGTAAGTTTGACGGGTTGATTGTGACCTTCATTAGTGACAGTATGGTAATGTTGGAGGAGAGACAGTACAGAGGGACGATGCTCGTTTCTCCTGCAGCTCTGATTGCACTTTCTAACCAGTCACACGATAAAACAATCACACAAGACCTCACCTTCAGTTTGTCAGAGCTGGTTACTGCTGTGAATTCAGGTTTATATGTCTTTGAATTCCTTGAGTATAATTGTTTGTTTGGTTGTCGCCTCCATGCAGTCAGGTCATTTGCACAGGTGTTCTTCTGAACATCTCAATAGCAAGTCTGCAGAAGTCGCCACGTCCAGGATTTAAAGCAGCCGCATTGAAACGTGATGATTTCATTCAGACGTGGTCTCCCTGCGTGAAATCCGTGCACACAGGAGCGAGCGCCTTTTTTTTTTTCATTTTTTTTTTCATTAATATTATTTTTAACATTCGGTGACAATCACGAGGCAGATTTGTCATTTATTCCTTCTCTTTCCGAAATTCTGAAATCAGGCCTTGATTTGAGCCCACATTTGCTGCAGTGTCCCTTTGAAAAGCCAGCTCAGTTCCTTATTCAGCAGCCTGTTCAGAGCGTGATTGACTTTTCCCTGCGCGCCCCGCAGCAGACCAAGGGACAGAGCTTAAACCTGTTACTGTCAGCCTCTCACCTGGATCATGGGAGCCGCTGCTCCGAGCATGCAAACCAATATCCTCCTATTCTTCGCACAGCCGCCTAGGATTCACAGCGGTGGCCCCTCACAAAGAGCGGGGCCGAGCGCCCTCCGTGTTATCTTATTGAGTTACCTGTAGCTAAGCTCTGAGCGAGCGCACACAATGGCAGGCGGTTAATGACGGCGCGGGGCCTAACCCCTCGTCCCCGGCCTTTCCCTGAGCCTCATTTCCGCGCGGCGGCTGCCATTTCACAGCTGTTAGCCACAGACTCTCTTTGTCATGATTAAGGACAAATTAATAGATGCCTCCTGGTAATCAGCTTTCATTAAGGGCTGTCAAACCGTCAGCGGCGCTCGCTCAGCGCGCCGGACACGGGCTGATCGCCGCCCAGTCGAGAGACACTGCAGCCGGCTGCGCGGCGCCTGTGCTAACTGCCTCTCAGCGGCTGTATTTGTGCGCCTGGTGTGGCTAAAGTGTGGGTAACCAGTGCATTAGCACGCTCCTTCGTGGCACAAGTGCTTGTAGTTGGTGCATTAACAGTGCTCCGTGTGGAGCAGCAAGATGGAGGTCATCGTGGGAATGACATAAAGAGTAGTCTTTCTGCTGGGTGTAATTGGCCCCAGCATGCTGAAAATGGACTGTGAAATGTAAGGGGGGGTCAAATAATTGATTTTCCCCCGAATGCAGAATCCAGGGCAGGGCTGTTTAGTGAGTAATTTACAAGAGCAGTTCAGCCCAGGCTGACTGGCATATCTGTTGAAAGTTCCCAGGGGCACAGCGAGAGATAACACACACCTGAGACCCCGGAGCAGATGGACAGCAGTCACTGTGCTACTCAGAGGGCAGAGAGGATCCACATCAAACTTACTGCCTCACATCTGTGTATGCAGAGAGGGTGTCCGTGCACCCACACACCCACACACACACACACACACACACACACCAGAGGATGATCGACATAGCCTATTGTATGTAGAAATGGACTTCTTCCTCTCACTCTGTCCATCCGCCCGTCCACATCTCTCTCTCTCTCCCTCTCTCTCTCTCTCTCTCTCTCTCTGCAGCATTTCTGAAATTGATGAAATAAACTCATCAGACTTCCTGCAAGTTTGGCATTGTGAGGGAGAGCTGAAGTCATTTCAGTATGTAGATTTCAGACTTAAACCCATAACCGTGTTGCGTGGTGCATGACCACCCCCACCTGCTGGAGAGAGCCGACCGGGGTGTGCATGATGGGATAGGGACGTCTGCAAGACAGGATATAACCTGGCCCTCTGTATGTTTCAGTCATTTCCCAACACCGCAGCCTGAGGGAATTAAGACAATAGTCTTATGTCAGATAGTATAATCTAGTGACAAAATGGCATTTTTATTTGCTGTGCCAAAATTGAGCTTGCATACACGTGTAAGCTAATTGAGGAGAACCAGCTGCTTAGCCATCTGTGTGGCTGAAATTAGTTTCATCTTCCGTTCGGAGAATTTCCTTAAGAAGAAAGATGAGTGACGATTGTCAAGATTTGCGATGTCTGTCAGTTGAATTTACGGCAGACACAATGATCGGCTATTGTTGCTTTGTGCCAGAAAGTCATTGCTGTCAAAAATGTAGATGAGCCGCCCAGATATATACGCCGCATTCAGCTCATCACAACAAGGCATTTGTATGGCGCACAGTCAGTGCTCTTCAATTTTCTTAAGCATCTCAGTAAATTGCACCAAACAATTTTCAAGATCAATTCCAGCGTCAAAAACAATGCACATAAATCCCATTTCTTCAACCCATATTGTGTTAGAGAGGGCCCCTGTGTTTGCATGAAGGTAATTACAGTGGGATTTGATGTTGTGGTGTGCCCAGAATTCTCCAGCTTTAGATCAGGCTCAGGGTGCTCCACCCCATTAATACTCCATATGGGGAACCCAGCTGTGATCAGAATTGGAAGAGCGGGAGGGGAAATCGATTTCATTTGCAGGATTATTGATGTAACCGAGATGCCGTTTGTATGAAACATAAAGTCTCATTTCAGAGGTTATGGATAAAACTGGATTGAGAGGCTGCCTGTTTGTTTTATTCAATGAAACATTACAGAAACAAGGAGTGGGTATACACTCGGCTGTACAGTCTGCACCCGCATTGCACCACATTAATGCACCTTCTCTTAAAGTCGTCTGTTCTCGCCGCGTCTACCTTCCTATAGAGACACGAACTGCTGCACACGACGTACAGAGCAGTGATGAAACACGCCGAAATCAGAGCTGGAGATATGATTGTGAGAGGGTTTTAAAAGTAGACTGTGGGAACATTAACTAGATAAAAGTGATTTACTGCATTGCAGGAGGCAAAAAAAAAAGAGAAAAAGACGCGGTTCAAAGCAGCTCATAATGTTGGCAGTGACAAGTGACCTGGCATTCAGCCTCTTGCACCCTTTGCCAAACTTCCCCTTCCACCTGTTCCCGACATTTTTCTTTTTTTTTTTGTAGGAAGCTTTCGGAGTGGGGCTGATGTGCTGGCGAGGTGATCACACATACATTAAAAACAGTGTCAGACTTTCCCAGGGTTCAGATGGCCGAACAGCTGGATCTTTCAACTGAATCCGTCCCTCTCCGCTGTTCCTCCTCCGTCTTTCTTCGTCCTCTGTGCCCAGTGGTGGACGCCGCCGCCGCCGCCGTTCCCACTCCAATAACAGCAGCCGCTGGAACCATGGCAGGCCAGATGGGAAAGTTTTTTTCTCCTGTTTCACAGAAAAGCCGATGACAACAGAGGGGTCACGATGAGGCAATGTCCTCCGAACGAGATATTATCGCTCACTGTATGGACACTTTAAACAGTCATGTCTTTCACTTTTACACTTTTATACTTCTGTACTATGCAAATAAACAATTAAGATAGTATCAGGTAGCTTTATGAATTTTGTATCATTTGAAAAACGACATTTAATGCGTTCATTTAGTAAGAAGCAGGCACAATTTTACTTAAATGTCTCAGAACTTCTTAATTTCAATCACCTATTCAATCATCGATAAAACTGCATCCAACCAATGACTGTGTCTAAAGAGAGACAAAAGAAATAGAAGTAAAACCATCTTTTCAAAGACAACAAGTGAGTTCCCGCCTCGTTCTCAAACCCTGGTGGCTGCTGCGCAGGCTTTAATTTGCCGAACACTGATAAAAAGTGGGATGAGAACAGAGTTTTCATTCCTTCCTCCAGCTGTCAGGCTGCAGCGCCGGCTCTGCTCCCTGCAGACCTCATCACATCACCACAGGAGAATCGGCTCATTTTACTGTTTAACGCTGCAAAATATTCACCTGCCAAGCCCCATATCAGTAAATCGTTCACCCTATATGATTCTCTTTTCTTTCATTCTAATTAGTTTTAAAACTGCCTTTGTTTTGTTGTTATCAAGTTGTTTCTGCTGCGCAAACTTGTACTAATTTAGTTTTATTTATTCTTGAATCTAGAAAACACGTTTGATCAAACTGGCTATTCTAGTTTTTGGAAGGGAATGTCACGACAGCTGAATAAAACATTTTAAGACGAGAGCGACTCGTCCAGCAGTTTCCAAAATTTGTACAGTGTGTAAAATCTGAGAAAATTCGAGTTATTATTCTTCGACCACTCACCCTCAGTCTCTGTTTTTTAATCTGCTTTATACATTACTAGTTTTAAATACAGATTTTAGGTTTTATATATTTTTAGTTTTGCACAATTGGATTAGTAAATATTCTAAAATTGACTTTATTTTCAAAAAAATGTACCACAGAGAGGTCGTATGCTTTCACAGTTTGAGAATTAATATGAGAGAATAAAAAACTAAAACACTCAGAAAACAATGCATAATGTTCCATTAACTTCCTGAAGCATTAGCTCCATCAAACTTAAATGGAAGGTTAGGGTTAGGGTCAGGTTTACTGTAATGATCTGTGTGATATTCTCAGATGTCTAGAACCACGGCGTCTCCAGATAAACAGTGTCGAATTAGCTTGAGTGTAGTTAACGCCACGATCTGCAGCAGCCATTGAATATGATATATACTGAACCTGTTTAGTGGTTTTACATGTTTTTTTTTTTTTATATAATATAGCTTTCTTGCATTATTTAGTACTAAGGTACATACTGAAGACTCTGTAGTTCCGACTAGTGGCCGACGGTGGCATTACAGCTGTGCAGCCTTACACATGAATAGCACTGTTTGGTTTAACTAAATCGACTGGCAATGAAGCATGCTTTAAATTCTTTAAATTAAATTCAGCGAAATAATATAATATAATCATATTGTGTATTGCTCCCTGACTTTTAGTGCACCTCAACAGAATTCCTCCAGCAAAACAATGCATTCGTTTCTCTCTTTTTTTTTTTTTTTTTTGGTGGGGGGTGGGGGGGGGGGGTCAAATTTTTTTTTCATATATTAAGACATGCTTCATCCAGATGAAACAGCTGGAGCGCGACTGCTTGTGCGGCATGATGCAAGCTAACGTTTCCTTCAAAGCAAATCCTGCCAACTG